>NC_090729.1:66696409-66768909 GCF_036898095.1 Palaemon carinicauda | reverse complement strand
TTCAGAGAAAATATTCCATTTATTAAGTACTTTTGGAATTTTAACTCCTTTTAGTTATGGTAGGCAAATAGCCTAGGTTTTAATATCATAATTTATTGTTCATATATTTCTTAATAGTATACTATTATGTTTGATGAAATAGGTTGTTGAGAACTTTCTTGTTTGAAATTCCTACAGAAATCAGATTTTGTAAAAAAAAAAAAAAAAAAAAAAAAAAAGATGTTTCAGGCACTGTAAAAAAATAAATCAGGTTCCAGATCAAGATTGCAAAGATTCGCTTAATTTATTATAGCTTATTTATTACGCATTTCATTAATCTTTATTTTTCGGTGGTGACTAATGTCTGTTATTTCTACAATATCCCAAAAAGTAAGGAAATCTTTGTAATGGGAAAACTCCATCCTTTTAGTACTTTTTTTTCAGAAATTGATTCATCATCCGACTCTAATATCTTTAAAATTGTCCCTGTTCTTAGTAATATTGGTTATAAAAATCATTTAAAGAATCTATTTCATCAACAGTATTGTCGTTATCTTTTTATGTTTTTCTCTTTCTATATCAGATACGTGGGCTAGAGTCCGTCTCGCTTTTGTTTGACCGCACTGGCATTAGAAGAAACAAGGAAAAGCGGGTTGAACATGATTCCCTTCCTTTAAAGATATGCATTTTTTGGGTCGTTAGAGAAGACATCGAACGTAACCCTTTTCAAAGGTAAGGTCTAAAGTTATAATTTAGCAGATTATTACAAGAGTAGAAAATATTTCGATATAGATAGAGAGGAAAAAGAGATCAGAAAGGATGCAGTGGCTCGCCAATGCCCGGCATATTTGCATACACACTCACGGTCGTGTTGCATAATTTTACAAGACACCGTATTTAGTCCCTGAGTGTGATATATTCTTTTCTTTTTAAAAAAAAAATGGTGATATGAACATGTTAGTAACATTATGACCTTGTTTTCCTGGAAACAGTATTAACTGTATGAAAAGTAATGGTTTCTTATATATGCATATTTTTGGGCTCAAGCCATGTCATCCTGATGGAAGGTTCCTAAGAGTAGCTTCTTAAGGGATATATGTACTACAGTGATAATCCCAGAGAATTTACCTTTAGCTCTCCAAAATTCTAACTTCTGGCGCGAATATCCTTAAATTTCTCTCAAGGATATCGCATAATATCAGGAGACGTATTCATGACACGCCACATAGCAATCTGCACCCCGAATAGCGTTTACGCTTCCAGGGGGAAAGTGGCAGAATTAGAAGGGGAGCCGTATCAAGGTTACCCTAGTTCCCCTACTACTATTGACTATCACAACAGCGCCATATCCAATCTGGCTGACAATCCAATATGGCGGACATTCCTAATTTTGTAGCGAAATTGCACGGTCATGTTCCCTGTTGATCTGACATTTTCGATCTATTTTCAGGATTATTATTATGCTATCCCCAGCTTTTTTTCACCTCTGGAGAGTTGAGTATTGAATCTTTACAATTTGCACACTTCAGTTCCTGTCTCACAGTGAAATTAGAGTAATTTATTGTGATTAAGAGCTAGGCCTGTTACCAGAGGCGCCATGGGCGCTGTCGTTCGCTGGGCATGTGTTATTTAGTTAGTAGAACGATATTCCCTGTTGAAATAGCATTAATAATTCAATTATGGAAGCTATTGAGGCATTTGATACTTGTAAAAAAGTGATACCTCTACATACGATCTTAATTCGTTCCAGAAACTGCTTCGTATGTTAAAACGATCGTATGTTGGAGCAAATATTCCCATAAGAATACATGGTAATTTATTTAACTCGTTCCTCAGCCTAAAAACCCATAATAAATCCTTAATAAATGGCTACACATGATTACACATTACATTAATACAATACCTGTATAATAAATACATATTACAAACCAAAAAAAAAGAATAATAACAATGAAATAATAAATAAAAAAGGGGTTTTAATGTAACACTTTACCTTAACGACAGGCCAGCGCAGGTGTAGGGACTGCTAGGCAGGAGGAGACGGAAGATCAGCGAAGAGGTAGGGACGGTGACTTTGTACGATAACGTGTACGATAACTTACACAACTACGTGAACTTTAACTTAACTTACCTTATTTTTTTTTTCATTTTTATAATTTTATATTTTTTTTTAGATTTTTCTTTTCTTATTTTTAATTTTCATCACTTTCACTCGATTCGGTCTTCCTTTTCTTTGCTTCACTTTCTTTTCATCATGATCAGTAGACCGTTTTAAAGATTTTTTAAGAAACTATCGAGTGAAAGTTGCTTGGTACGGCTTTTGAGGATTTTTCTAAAATGCATTAAGCAAACATCATCGAACTGCGCAACAACACGGCAAACCTGTAGTTTCTGTGGGTGATGCTTGTCGATGAAATCAACAACGTGTTGATGATATGCAAACATCTGTTTTATTTTCGCCGTACCTATGATTTGGCCTATATCCTCGATCTCCTCCGACTTACTCAACTGCGCTTGGAACTCATCATGCTGCATGGCTTGCAGCTCCTTGAGTTCCTCGGTGGTGAGCTCTTCGTGATGCTCATCGACGAGTTCGGTGATGTCATCTTCATCCACCTCCAGACCCATGGACTTGCCAAGGGATACAATCTCTTCGACGTCTTCCTCGGCGGCAACCACAGGTTCATTCTCGGGGCCAAAACCTTCGAAATATCTGGGAGCAACAGCATCAGGCCAAAGCTTCTTCCCAGCGAAATTCAGGGTCCGACGAGTTACTCCCTCCCAAGCCTGATCAATGATCTTTAAGCAGTGCACGATATTAAAGTGGCTCCTCCAAAATTCACGCAAAGTTAAGTTGGTGCTTTGCGTGACATTAAAGCACTGCTTAAATAAGTGCTTGGTGTACAGCTTCTTAAAATTAGAGATGACTTGCTGGTCCATGGGCTGGAGGATAGGGGTGGTATTCGGTGGAAGATACAACACCTTGATGAATTTTTATTTGTCGATGATATCATCTTTGAGTCCGGGGGGGGGGGGTGAGCGGGTGAATTGTCCAAACAAAGCAAGCACTTCAAAGGCAAATTCCTCTCCTGAAGATACTTCTTGACAGCAGGGCCGAAAACTACGTTTACCCATTCCACAAAGATATGTCTAGTAACCCAAGCCTTAGAATTAGAACGCCATAGAACATGTAGCAGGTCTTTATTAATTCTATGTGCTTTAAATGCCCTTGGGTTTTCGGAATGGTAAACCAATAACGGCTTTATTTTGCAGTCCCCGCTGGTGTTGGCACAAAGCACAAGAGTCAACCAATCCTTCATTGGCTTATGTCCAGGCATTTTCTTCTCTTCGGCGGTAATGTACGTTCGACTAGGCATCATTTTCCAAAACAGACCGGTTTCATCACAGTTGAACACCTGCTGCTCTACATAACCTTCCTCTGCCACGATGCTTTCAAACTTTTTAACAAAGTCGTTAGCAGCCTTGGTGTCCGAACTCGAAGCTTCTCCATGACGAACAACTGAATGAATACCAGTCCGTTTCCTAAATTTCTCGAACCAACCTCGAGATGCCTTGAATTCCTCCGTCGTAGGATCGGCTGAACTCTCCCCCGTGTCACCCCGAGAGTGCGCTGCCTTCAAGTCACTGTAGATAGCACTGGCCTTCTCACAAATGATCGTTTCCGTGATCGTATCGCCAACAATCTCCTTGTCTTTGATCCATATTAACAAAAGTCGTTCCATCTCTTCAAGGGTAGGGCTACGACGTTTAGAAATAATCGTGATCCCCTTCGAAGGTTTCACTGCTTTAATGGCTGACTTCTGTTTTATGATCGTCGAGATCGTAGACATATTCCGGCCATATTGTTTAGCCAGATCGCTAACACGTACACCTCGCTCATGCTTTTCTACTATTTCTTGCTTTAATTCTAACGAAAGCATAGACTTCCTCTTTTTCTCACCACTACTACTACTTCCTGAACCGAAACTAAGCTTTTTAGGACCCATGATTACAGAACACAGAAAACAACACGTGAAAAGGGAAGATGAAAAACTGTTAAAACTGAGCGAATAGAGAACAACCACACAATGCGCACGAGATGAGAGGACTGATCAAGGTGACACTCGATTGGCGTCCCTCCGATGTGCTGCCGTCTAGCGGCGTCAACAACAAACGACGCTGGACGCTTTCGAAAAAATTCCACGGGTAAGCGTATTGTTTACTTCGTATGTTGGAGCAACACTTCGGATGTCGAGACAGAAATTTGGTCGAATTTTACTTCGTATGTTAGAAAATCGTATG
This sequence comes from Palaemon carinicauda, assembly GCF_036898095.1. Taxonomy (NCBI): domain Eukaryota; kingdom Metazoa; phylum Arthropoda; class Malacostraca; order Decapoda; family Palaemonidae; genus Palaemon; species Palaemon carinicauda. Next base: position 66,764,628 of record NC_090729.1, on the reverse strand, counting down.
TTAGGACAATCGTATGTTAGGACAATCGTATGTAGAGGTTCCACTGCATAGGCATAATTTTCCTTTTTCTGTGTCGATCGTATATGTCAGAGTATCGGTGATATAGGTACCCTAGATCTCGCCTTGCCTGGGTAACCTAACCTAGGCAACATATACTTTCGACATTTCCCCGGTTACCCTTGTGTATTGGCTATCAATTCATCGGAGATTGATATCTCCTAGAACTATTATATAACCGATACTCGTCTCTAATAGAGATTTAAGGGTAATCTCTCTTCCCTCTGAGTGTAGCCTTAGGCTACAACCCTTTTGGGTCGTGCCTTGAGTTTTAATTCAGACATGACTAGCCTAGGGTTTTCTGTCTCGTCCCTTAACAGCAGATGGTAAGTTTGGGGATACGATCAGAACCTCAGAGTATTTAGTCTTGTACCGGCAGTCGGTCGGCAGGGTGAATAGTCATTCCCCTACCGGCTAGGCTGCCGGCATAGGAGGCTAGCCCTCCCTAGACTACACCTGAAGTGGTTGTATGATACCGCCACCTTCTCCCTGTGGCCTAGTAGACTAGTCCTATGCTCGCAGACCCTAGGCTGAAAAGTAGTATACTTCTGAGGCCTAGGATGGCGCGGCTCTGGAACTCTGTTTCTCCCTTGTTGAGAGGAGGCGGCATTGCTGCCGTCCCCTTAACTGTATTGGCACACCCTAGGCTGGAGAATAGAAGATTCTCCTGCCGCCAAGGATGGCGCCGATACTGAAACAGAGTTTCTTCCAGGTGTGTAGGTCCGGCAACATTGCCAGCTCTTTCCACACCTCATATAGGACACTTTTCCTCCCCATCTGTTCTTTTATAATGGCCGAGCCATTGTCTTTCTTGAGCCGGCGTCCTGCAACCTTACCATTGCCAGTGGGTTGCCAGGGCCGGCCAGACTCCCTCTCTACAGCTGTTGTCCGGCTATGCCAGCTGCAGGCAGCCATGACAACTGCCGGCGGCCATGTTGGTTGCCGGCGACCATGTGTCTTACAAGATGTCGGCGGCTATGACGGCTGCCAGCGGCGATGCATGCTGTTGATAGCCATGTCATCTGTTGGCAGCCATGACGGCTGCCGGTGACTGGTGGCTGCTGGCAGCCATGATGGCTGTGGGTGGGAAGTCCCTTCTGTCACTAAGGTTCTCCAGTTTTTCCTTGGACTGCTGGCCACAAGTTCTGCTGTCGGGGTTTTGCCAGTCCGGCACAGATAGGTGCTGACTCAGTCGGCAGCTCGCCGACTGTACTAGTACTGCCGGAGGCTAGCCTGGTGGCGGTGTGCCAGCGGGACCTTGCCGGCGATAGTACTGTGGCTGGATGGAAGCTTGAATGTTACATTCTTCCCTTCCATTTGAACCTTCTTTCTGGAAAAAGGCAGTAAAATTAGACTTTTACATCCTTAATTACTGTATACATACACAGTAATAGGTAGCTTTCACTCCATGCTATCTCTCTCTCTCTTTTAGCTAGCATGCTGGATGTGCCGGCAAGAACTAGTTATGCCGGCAACATGCCAGCATAACTACAGTATATGTTTATACAGGTAGTCAGTATATTTGCAGTATAGGATATACTGCAGATAGAAAAACTACCGTATATCTTATACTAGTAATTATTTCCAGTATATCTTGGGTATCCCTACCCAGGTATTTGCTGAGCCCAATCCTATATTGAAAGAATAGAATTTCTTCAATATTCTGATTAGAAATCACTTTTTATATTGCCCTACAATATTAAATATTTTAAGGGCTGGTGGTACACTTCATGTACACTTCTCTACCCCTAGGGGTTAGAACCCTTTTAGTTGGAGTTCCTTCGATAGAGGAATCTCCTTATAATTAATTCTGAGGGGAGGTAACAGCATTTACTTGCAGGGGATACACAAGTATGTGTCTCCCACTATCCCTCTATAGCTTACTATCCTAAGCTATTTTGTCAAAAGAGGACTTTTATATATTGCTTATCAGTGAGATAATCAATTGTATACTCATCCTGTTTTCCTTTCTTTACAGGAGGAACACCAGATGACATGCATTGCAGTCTTCTGCAAGATCAAGAGTAAGTGTTTTTACGGTCATAATACATGCAGGTTTCATGCCCCCTGCAATATTATTTCTGAATCCCTGCATTATTGGAACCCGCAGGTTTGCAATGTATGTCGGACCTTAATGTCCGAAGGTTTCGAGAATCCCAAGTCGATGGAGTCTAGGGATGCAGCTCGTAACAAATTACGCAATTGGGTGAGAGGTTTCCAGAAAATCTCTCCGGGACCATACCCACCTAATGATAGATTGCGTAACCTACTATTCCAGAAAGCAAGTAAGGAAATAGTGGTGTCCCAGGCACGATTCAGACCTCCCCGCGGCCAGACAGCCTTTGGGATGGAGGGTAGGAAGCCCTCACGGGAAGAGGGGGAGAAGGTCGTGCTGGAACCGTCTGTGCCGGCTCTAGAGCCATTGACATCGACATCTTCACCCCCTACCCCTCCATTAAATGGAAATGACCAATTATGGGCCCAAATTAAAGGTTTAATAGAAAACCGTCGCAAACAAGATGAAAAGGGGTCATACAAATGACCCATAGACCAAGACCTTATGATATGCTCCAAAACCAATCCCTGGAGGTTTGCGGAGCTTATGCCGATTTTAAACAGCAAACTCTACATCTCGGAGAAGATGGGTGCTGTTCCTTTGGACAATTGCTTCATTCGTCTGAGACACGAACCAACGTCAACAAAAGATACGGAACTAAAGGAAGTCATGGTTCTCGACCATGATAAGGCACAGGCTATTTTGTTAAATAACCTGAAGAAGGCGGGTTACTCGGTGTCGAAAGTATTCACACTAGGTAACAAACACCCTTCCTTTCTTGCTCCTGCTTCATTATCATTCCCCTTTAAGTGGAAAGCATTTAAATTTGTTGCTAAGGCAGTGGAAGCAGGTAGACCTTGTCCTGCACTTGAGGAGTGCAAGCCTCTGTCACTAGCCTTTTCCAGGCAGGAGAAGGATTGGAAGGAAGTCCACTTAACCTTCTCAATAGGAAGACTAGATGTGGATGTTGCTAGTAGACAGTTTAGTGGGAATCTTCCTAAGCTACTGGAGTTTCTTTTGTATAACAAACAAGAAACAAAGGAGAGACTTGCAGCCTCCCTATCCTTACAGAAATGCATAGAGTTGGGTTCAACCCACCAAACTACCCCAGACATGCTCATGGTCTTGGCCAAAATGCATATGGCCACCTTAGTAAAAGACCTTTATGCCTTTATGAAGGGTAGGAGAGCCTGTAGAGAGTTTGTATTCACTGCCGCGACAGTGAAACACGAAACTAGGAAACTAATATCTTTCGACATCTGGGGTAGAGACCACTTTCCAAATGGGATAGTTTGAAAGACGATTAAGGAGGCCACCATGGAGAACATAAGGCTTCTCCAAAAGTGGGGCCTCCTTTCAAAAAGAAAGTCTTCAGCAGTTGTGAGTCCCCAACCTAAGAGGAAGACGGAAAATTCTAGTAGTTTTCCTTGGGATGTTCAACAACATCCCACAGTCACAATGACCACGGTGCCACAGGCAAACGGTCGGATATGTAAACCTTCTGATCATGCGAAGCAAACAGACGCTTCTGGTAGGAGGGAGGTTCCTTTAGGATCGCTGGACCTTCGATCCTTGGGTACAAGGCCTAATCAAGATGGGACTAGGACGGGAAGTAGACATACCTCCACCATCATTTCCTCAACTCCTACATTCCAAAACTCTCCTGGAAGAGTATACCTTAGAGCTCTAGAGCATACAAGCGGTAAGGAAAAGTACAGTCCATCGAATTCCAGGGAAGGCTGTTTGGTGTTCACGAGGAGGACTCAAGAAAACTCAGAGTCATTCAGAACTGGTAGCCACTCAACAAGTTCAAATAAAACAGCAAGTTCAGAATGTTAATCCTTCTGAACATAAGGACCTTATTTCAATGAGGGGTGTTCGCAGTCTTGTCAAACCAGAAAGATGCCCGTTGGCAACGTCAGTCAGTCACCCCCTCTCCTCCTACCTAGGATCCAAGTTACAGAAGATAACGTATATCCTTGGCAAGATACTTGTCAGACTAGACACAGTCCTAAGTATCTTCACGGGATTAGCAGACACAGTCAAGCAAAAACCAGGCCTAGAAATGGTTCAGGCAACAACGTACCTGGACGAAAGGCTGGGGTGGGCAGCACCCGAAGTGGCTGGTCTACGAGCATCCAAGGAAATGATCCGGTTCCCGGAACATCGGCGATGCAAGATAAGCTTCAAGAAGTCTCGATTCTCTCCAGCTTAAAAAACCATTGAAACCTGTGGTCACCTAAACTCTCCTTTCCCTTGGGGACGTAAAAGGAGATTGCAGGGTCGGTCAAGAGACTATGGTAATCAGTCAGGATTCCAAGACGCTAACAGGGAGGAGTTCTGAACTCTCTCCAGCTCGTGATAATGACAGACCTGGTGCTAAAACCACAGCTGAAAGATGCATTAAGAGTCTGGAGAAGATACGCATCAAACGCTCGAAGAGATCTAAAAGGACTGATATCGGTCTTTCCTTATTCGCTTCCCTAACAATGGTCAAAGGCCAAAAGCCTGTAGGCCATGTTGGCCCTGTCATGGGTGGGGAAACTCTCTCCACACAGATCAGACCTCCTCAGGCTGATCTGGGTCATCGAAGTGATAATGAGACGTTGAACCCGACGAGGCTAAAGAGCATCTCATCTAATTTAGGCAATGTTAGCCATCCCTTACCTAAAGGAATGACACATATCAGTAGTTCATGTATAACTGATCCGCAAGGTGACAGCGGATGCTCTATTCGGGCTCAAGCTGATAGAGTTAGAATGGTCCACGGACGCAGACCTATCCTCTCCCAGATGGGAACAAGTCCCGGAGCTGCAGATCGACCTCTTCGTCACGAGCGTCATCAAGATACTACCTCGATATGTAAACCCATACGAGGATCCTCTAGTGGAGATAACAGACATCATGTCTCTAGTGTAGAGGGGATGGACTTAGGAATTCCTATTCATCCCATCCAATCTCCTGCTGAAGGTCCTCAACGTGCTGAGATCCTTCCAGGGAGGAGTGACTCTGTTGGCTCCCAAGAAGCCCAAGAGCAACCTGTTCCCTTTAATGAAGGAACTGAGGCTGAGGCTGGCCCTAGTTCTGAACCCAGAACTATCTCAGAAGGTTCAGAAGTTAATTGACTTCGGTTTATCACAGAGAAACCGAACCCTTCATTTTATGATTTTCTTGCCCTAGCGGTTAGGAAAAGGTTTAGGATCTCAGAAGGCAATATAAAATTCTTAGAAGAACACAAGTCTAAGTCAACTAGGAGACAATATGAGTCTTCTTGGAAAAAGTGGGTTGCTTTTATAAAAGCAAAAGGACCGAAAGAAATCTCAATGGACTTCTGTCTGTCCTTCTTTGTCCACATTCATAATCAAGGTCTGGCGGCCAATACGATAACTACGTGCAAGTCAGCCTTAACTAGACCTCTTCTATATGCCTTTCAAGTGTATCTGGCGAGTGAAATCTTTGATAAGATTCCAAAGGCATGGGCAAGGCTTAGACCTGCAGCACCACCAAAGCCCATCTCATGGTTTTTGACAAGGGCCTACATTATGCCTCATCTGTGAACAATGAAGATTGTTCCCTCAAGGATCCTACCCAAAAGGTTATTTTTCTGTTCACCATAGCCTCCGAGACTAGAGTTAGTGAAATAGTGGCCCTATCTAGAGATGAGGGTCACATTCAGTTCACAGAAGTGGGAGAACTGAATCTCTTTCCTGATCCAACCTTTCTCGCTAAGAATGAGAATCTGCCCTCTGAAGGAAGATCTCTCTATGTCCGGTAGTGTCTAAAGGTCTATCTTCGTAGAACTTCAAGCTTCAGGGGAGGACAGCTCTTTAAAGGAGAAACCTCTGGATCAAACTTATCCCTAAAACAACTGAGGGTGAAGCTCACCTACTTTATTCGCAGAGCAGATCCTGACAGTACTCCCACAGGTCATGATCCGAGAAAAATTGCTTCATCACTGAACTTTTTCAGTATATAGACTTTGAGCATCTTCGCTCATATACTGGATGGAAATCATCTAGAGTGTTCTACAAACACTATGCTAAGCAAGTCCATGAACTGAAGCATTATGTGGTGGCGGCAGGTAGTGTATTAAAACCTGTCGTCTAATTCTGCGATGAACAGTTTATTGATTGGGACTATCAATTAAAGGGAGAAGGAGTCAGTACTTTTAGTGTGACCTCCTTTTGATTGTGTGTTACCAAGGTAACACTAAATCTGTTCAAAAATCTCAAGCGTGAAATTATACAGATAACACTAGTGCCGTGTGTACGTAGTACACAGCGTTGATAGAATATAAAAGGTAGTAGGTTGGCCAGGGCACCAGCCACCCGTTGAGATACTACCACTAGAGAGGTATTGGATCCTTTGACTGGCCAGACAGTAATGCATTGGATCCCTCTCTCTGGTCATGGCTTATTTTTTCTTTGCCTACACTTACACAGAATAGTCTGGCCTATTCTTTACATATTCTCGTCTTTCCTCATACACCTGAACACAATGAGATACTTAACACTTCTTCACCTAAGGGGTTAATTACTGTACTGCAATTTTTTCAGTGTACTTTCCTCTTGGTAAGGGTAGAAGAGACTCTTTAGCTTTGGTAAGCAGCTCTTCTAGGAAAAGGACACTCCAAAATTAAACTATTGTTCTCTAGTCTTTGGTAGTGCCATAGCCTCTGTATCATGATCTTCCACTGTCTTGGGTTAGAGTTCTCTTGCTTGAGGGTACACTCGGGCACACTATTCTATCTTATTATTTTTTTTTCTTCCTCTTGTTTTTTTGAAATGGTGTGTTGGGCAGGCTTAATAGAAGGGCCATAGATGCCTGGTGCTTTATCAAGAGGTTGTCTTTTCCTTTTTCTGATTCTCTTTCTTCTCAAAACCATCCTTACTGTCCTCCCTTCAGTTGAAGTGGCTATCCTGGAGGGTATTTAGCCTTGCATGGTGTATCGGCTCCTCCATGTTGACCAGTTTTTCCGACATTTTACTATAGTCTATGGGTATCATCAATCACTTTACTTATAATTCTGTACATATTGTTTTTGTTATAATTCTTGTTAATCTAGTTTTTAAGTATGATGTCTCTTTTTTATTTCTATTAATTCTTATGCTGTCTGGAGACATTGGGCGAAATCCGGGACCAGTACGTCCTAGATTTCGTCAATGTCGTCTTCTGTATTGCAATATTCGTGGTCTTCATGCAAATATCCAAGACCTTACAGTTGGGTCCAGACAGTATGATATTCTTTTGTGCTCAGAAACTTTGGTTTCTAAGATGAGGCACTCATCTGAGCTCCTTATAACTGGTTTTAAGAAGCCACTAATGTTGAAACGTGATGCCATTCCTAGGGCCAGGGGAATGGCGGTGTATATTAGGACCGAGTACCCTGCTTCTCATAAGTCCTGCTATCAATGTGGATGTCATGAGATTCAGGTAATAAAAGTTTGTGGCAGGCATAACAACTTTTATTTGTGTTCGATATACCGGAATCCAGACATGGATGATTCTATCTACGATTATCTTTTTACCATTATGGCTAATATACAAGATGACAGAAAGGCTTCTTTTGTCTTTGTTGGTGATTTTAATGCTCACCATAGGGAGTGGTTAAGTTCTATCTCTCCTACCGATCGCCATGGCTTAAGAGCTTTAGACTTTGCCTCTGAATCAGGCTGTGAGCAAATCATAAATGAAGCTACTCACAGGTCTGGTAATTGCTTGGACCTCGTATATACTGACTCCCCTGGCGTTATAACTAGTAAGGTTGGTTCTCCAGTCGGGACATCTGATCATGCCTTGATTTCATTAGTAGTGAAGACTGAGCAGCCTGTCCCTGATATATCAGAATCTTGTAAAATTTATATGAAATCCCAAGCAGACTGGAATGGGATTTTGCATGATCTTTTGTGCTTGAATTGGTCACAATTATATAGTAGTGTAGATCCTGTTGTCCCTTTGAATGAGAATCTAGTCAACATAATTGATAGGCATATCCCTTCTCGTGTGCTAAGGTACCGAGTGAAGGACAAACCGTGGTTCAATGATGATTGTAGATGTGCTTATTTGGAGAAGTAGGAGGCCTATCGCCTTTGTAAAGGTACCAGATCAGATTTGACCTGGAACAACTATACTCGGCTTTGAGCTTTTGCTCAGAGAGTTTATGCCTCAACTGAAAAGTAGTATAATTTAACCATAAAAGAAACCCTTTCTGGTTCAACTCAGGAACATAAATGGTGGTCTACCCTTAAATCTGCACTCTTTGGTGTAGATGCAACAGTTCCTCCTTTACTTAAACCAGATGGCTCAGTCACTCACTGCCTAAAGGAAAAGGCAACCCTTTTGGCTGATGTTTTTGATAGTAAACAGAGTAATGAGAAACTTGAACTTACTCATTCCTGTTTTCCTGAGGCTAAACTAACTAGTTTGGCTTTTCGATCTCGTGAGATTAAAGCTCTGTTGATGGACCTTGATGCTTATGGAGGTGTAGACCCAAATGGCATTTTTCCTTTGTTCTTTTTTTATAAAGACAGCAGATTTCTTAGCTCCAAAGTTATCTGTTATTTTGCGCAAGTTAGCAAGAAGAGGAGCTTTTAGCACTTGTTGGAGAATTGGTAATGTTACTCCTCTATGTAAATGTGTTTTTGGTAGCTTAAGTCCCACTGATTACCGCCCAATTTCCATAACTCCCATATTATCTAAAGTTTTTGAACGTCTTCTGGCCAAACTTCTTAAGAGGTTTGCTGAAGGTAATCATCTACTCCCTAGTTTGCAATTTGGTTTTCGTAAAGGCCTTGGAGCATGTGATGCCCTTCTTACAATCTCCAATGGTGTACAGAAATCCCTTGATTGTGGTCAGGAAGTTCGTATGATTGGCCTTGATTTTAGTGCTGCCTTTGACCATGTTAATCATGAGGCCCTTTTTTCAAACTGAAACAGTTGGGAGTGGTAGGGTCGTTTCTTAGCATTATTACTGATTTTGTAGGTAATAGATCTCAAGGAGTTGTTGTTGATGGGCACCATAGTGAGTATAGGAATGTGATATCCTTTGTTCCACAGGGTAGTGCTCTTGGCCCATTACCTTTCATACTATATACACATGACATGTGGTTTGACCTAGTAAACAAGCTTGTTGCATATGGAGATAATGCTACTCTCTTTGCATCAATTCTAACCCCTGAATGTAGATCTGGGGTTGGTGAATCCCTTAATAAAGATTTAGCTAAAATTATTGCATGGTGCAAATTATGGGGTATGAAGTTGAATCCTAACAAAACTCAAAGTATGATTGTAAGTAGGTCAAGGACGGTGGCTTCTCAACATCCGGATCTCAGTATTGATAATGTTTCTTTAAATTTGTATGACTCTTTAAAATTTCAGGTGTGATTCTCGACAGTAAATTTACTTTTGAGAAACGCATTAGATCTTTTTCTTCTTCAATTGCACAAAAAATTTGCTTATTGAGAAAGTCTTACAAGATTTTCGGTGATCAATCTATTCTGAAGAATTGTTTTAATTCTTTTATTCTACCTTCTTTTGAGTATTGTTCTCCTGTCTGGTCTTCATCTGCTGATTCTCATCTTAATTTGTTGGACAGAAACTTACGGTCTATTAAATTTCTTATTCCTGATCTAGATATTAATCTTTGGCACCGTCGTTCAATTAGTTCATTATGCATTTTGCATAAGATTTTTCATAACTCTGACCATCCTTTACATTCAGATCTCCCTGGACAATTCTATCCTGTTCGTAATACTAGGCAGGCAGTTAATTCTAATAGCCAGACCTTCTCCATCATGAGGCCCAATACTACACAGTATTCTAGAAGTTTTATTCCAGCTGTTTCAAAGTTGTGGAATGATCTTCCTAATCGAGTAGTTGAATCAGTAGAACTTCAAAAGTTCAAAGTTGGAGCAAATGTTTTTATGTTGACCAGGCTGACATGAGTCTTTTTATTGTTTATATATGACATTCCTATTATTGACGTTGTTAATAGTTTATACAGGACATATCTGTTTCGACGCTGTTACTGTTTTTAGAATGATATATTGTTAATTTATTCTCATCATTTATTTATTTCCTTATTTCCTTTCCTCACTGGGCTATTTTTCCCTGTTGGAGCCCTTGGGCTTATAGCATCTTGCTTTTCCAACTAGGGTTTTAGCTTGGCTAATAATAATAATAATAATAATAATAATAATAATAATAATAATAATAATAATAATAATAATAATAATAATAATAATACAGAAATTTTGAAGGGAAATTTTATTAAAAAAAAACTTTTCTTCAGTCTGAGAGTGGCACTAATCATTTCTTCCCTTTTCAAAAAAGGGAAAAATAATTTCTGTATATGTCTCATTTATAATTCCTTTATCATACTACATTCGTTTTACTTGTTAATTCATTTAGTCAATTATTAAGAATAAATGTCTATTGAAATGCAGTTACGTCCTAATTCTCCCGACAATTGCAATTTTAAGATGCCAGAGTTCTTTGACTTACTCTTGTAAGTATTCTTCATATCATTGTATGCTTACAAACAATGGATATAAGGACAATATATACAAACCTTGAGACTGTTTGTATACTCAGTGTATATTTACGTTTGTTCATATAATATATCCTAACCTTGAGGCACCTTTTTCTACCGTCTAGGATGACTCTTCCCTGTAGGGCTCAGGAAGCACTAACATTGTTTATGATTAGTGATGATGACGGATAACGGTAACGTCATTTGTCTCAAACGGTCCAAATGACCATAGAAATATTGTCCCAAGGTTAAGGCACTGATGAAAATCTACAGAAATATTAATTCTCTGGTATGCTTCCCTCAGGATGACATGGCTTGAGCACAAAAAATGGATTTTGAGCAAAGCAAAAAATCTATTTTTGGGTGAGATGGCCATGTCGTTCTGATGGACCCACCCTTATTTTCTAAAGAAAAGATCTTCACAGTTTCCCTCTCGAACTACTGTATCTGTAGCACCATGCTCAATGCTACAAGGAATGTTCGCCATATTGGATTATCAGCCAGATTGGATATAGCGCTGTTGTGATACTCAATAATAGTAGGGGAACAAGGGTAACCTTGATACGGCTCCTCTTCTAATTCTGCCACTTTCCCCTATGTGGCGTGTCAAGAATACGTCCCCTGATATTATGCGATATCCTTGAGAGAAATTTAAGGATATTCGCGCCAGGAGTTAGAATTCTGGAGACCTAAAGGTAAATTCTCTGGGAATATCACTGTAGTACATTTATCCCTTAGGAAGCTACTCTTAGGAACCTTCCATCAGGACGACATGGCCATCTCACCCAAAAATAGATTTATCGCTTCGCTCAAAATCCATTTTATTTTCAATGCCAAGAGGGTGTCACAAAGTAGCTGATATGTAGAACACCTCGGGACTCCCCCTCCTCCTCTCTCCTATGGAAAATTCCATTATTTACGATATTAGATAAGGCTGAACAATTATTCTGATGGCCTAGCAGACATTTTTCTTATCAAATGAATAGTTATATTTCCTTTAAAAATAATTTAGGCTATATAAATTATTCAATACAGTTAGATATAGGAGTTAGCCTATGCCCTCCTATACCCTACCTAACCCAGGAGCAGTGGCCACAGTAACCTTCTATAGCCTAACCCAAAACTGCATATATACCTTGAGTAGGGTATATATGAAGATGTTTGAAAAGGCCTATCCTCTGCTATATTGCATTAAAAGGCAAATTAGCCTCATTTACCTTGCTTAGTCTGGTAAGATTTCTTTTGCCTCATAAACCTTAAAGGTAACTTACTCTTTTTTAAAATACATTATTTAGTTTTTTAGAAAAATTGGAAACTATTTTTTTTATATCACTGTAAAATTATTAAAAAGAAATGTCATGTGTAATTTTTGTTTTGAAACTAAAACATGATTATATTTTTTCTTTGTTATTATAAGGATCTTCTAGAGGTAGGCATTATTATTTGAAGAATAAAAAAAAATGAAATAAAAATGATTACAGGGAACCAGTCTGGGAGAATAAATTATGGAAGAGTGTACATCCCCTAAAGCTGAATAAAGAAAAGTATGGAACGTGTCTCTCACCCTATAGACAGGACGTATGTATTAATCTGGATAGTCTATGATACCAGAGAGCTTAGAAAGTAAGATTGAACCATATTCTGTTCAGAAACCAGGGAAGCCAGCAGGTAGGACCCATTGTTCCACTACCTTCTCCAGTTCTCCTGTGCCATCTACGCCGGAACATCAAAAGTGAATCTAGCTAATGGCGAATGAAAATTTTTATCAGGGGGACGAAAGTGAAAATTCCCCGTAACATCTTTTCTTGTTTTCTTATTGCTTCGATAATGTGAATTTGATAATAAACGAGGAATATTTAGTGTGAAATGCTGAGGGCCTTGGAATGTACATAATAAAATGACTGTGAAGGCCTATAGAGAGTCGAATTCCCCTTGATTATATGACCAGCAAGGTAGCCCTTAAAGTAAAATAAGATACACATGAGTTGTCATATAGTATTTTCAAGCTTCTATCATTACCCAAGTTCTTGTCATTCTTTTATAGTAAGCTGTGAACCACATAGTAACAATGATGGTATTATATGTAGTCGCGCAAATTTGCTTAAATGCTAACGTGTATCTTAAAGACGATATTTAATTGTTTTGGGTGAAAGAGACTTATAATTAACCTCGGGTGTCTCTGATACCATGCTAAGGCAATTCGTCCTTTATATACATCTAATAACACAAGGTTCTTTCCCTATTACCCAATTTGAATCAAAGTAATTTGGTTTCAAAATATCAGTGGTTAATAAAGCATTCACCATCTCCTGAATTAATCTCTCCCATCAGTGTAGATAAGGCTAAAACGAAGATTAAGTTCACTTAAACAATATATTGTATAGAACACTTAATCCATTAAAATTTCGGAAAATAATACAATGGATCCATGTACGTTACATTCTATCACTTAACGAGTAGTTTTGACGTAATCCTGATCGTTAATACTATGAAAATTGCAAATCTGGATCTAGAATCCAGATCCGGATCATCTCCAAAATATAATGTCGTTGTCCATGGCCTAATATCTATCTGCGGTGAAAATTTCGCCCAAATCTGTTGAATATTTTCTACGTATTCCTCTCAATAGATGCACAGGCAAATAGATAAACCGACACGATTTTACAACCTCCTTGGCGGAGATAATGAAACATGAATCATATGTGAGAAATGTACAGTATTAGCATATTCATCTGAGAGTTATAGCCTTTCAGTATGTTTGAGGAATTTCTTCTTGGTAATATTTTACTGTTACAGGGCAATGTAATCTGGGAAGAAAACTACTTTTTCCTATAGAAAAAATTCCGCTCACTTCGAAAATGACATTCGTTCCCGTCGCAAATGAATAGTTTCAGATATATATATATATATATATATATATATATATATATATATATATATATGTATATATATATATATATATATATATATATATATATATATATATATATATATATATATATATATATATATATATATATATATATATATATATATATAACGGATTTTGAGCGAAGCGAAAAATCTATTTTTGGGTGAGATGGCCATGTCGTCCTGAAGGAAGGTTCCTTCAGTAGCTTCCTTTGGGTATATATGACTACCATAAATATTCCCAGAGAATTAAACTAAAGGTTTCACAGAATTCTAACTTCTGGTGCCAGTACCCTAAAGGTTTCCCTCTAGGATATCGTATATCAACAGGGGACGCATGCATTAACACGCCACATGGCTATCTGCACCCCACATAGCGTTTACGCTTCGAGGGGGAAAGGTGGCGAGGTAACTGAGGAGCCATTCCAAAGTTACCATTCCTTCGTTACTGTTACGGTACTCGCAACGTAAACAAACCGTCTGCCTTACTGTGTGACGTCACGTCCGTCCTCATTCTTATTCCAGCTTCCAACCGGCTTCCGCGATACAGTATAGCAGGGAGGGGCCTGGCAGGCTGAACTGGAACAGTTGGGCGGGTCCATCAGGACGAAATGGCCATCTCACCCAAAAATAGATTTTTCGCTTTGCTCAAAATCTGTTTTTTGGGCTCAAGCCATGTCGTCCTGATGGAAGTGTACTAGAGAATTAATGTATCGTGGATTTTTTTCCCATTTCAAGTGCCTTCTACTCCGACTAACATTCCTGCGGTCTGGTGACCGAAGAGACCGTGACATCTCCGTTAAATGTCACTACCAGTGGCATTACAATGACCTGGCTTCCCGCCCCCCTGGCAGGGGAGTTCTGATTGGACAAGAGGAACATCTCGAAGTAACCTGGCGGAGATAGACTCACCTGGATGAAGAGATCGTGCCGGTCTCGAAGACAGATCAGAAGGGTAAATATTTGTGTAAGAACAAATTTTATAACATTAGGTGAGTGTATATTAGGTACTATGTATATTAACTATAATAAACCCTGGAAATATGATCAATAAAACAATAACAGCAATTTATTTTCATATGGAAGATAGGAGCAAAATCAGATGCATATGGTAAATAAAATAAATATTTTATTTGAAAATTGCATGGAAATATGGAAAATTATGTACAATAATAATATTGGATAATAGACATAGATTTTCAGTAAGACAGTGATGTAGAATCTGAAAGGGAAATATTTTGTTTTTGCTCCCTCAGACCCCTACCCCCACTCTATCCCTTTGTGTTGGCTTGCCTTCACACCCCTGTCCGCTGTCCTACAATTCCTCCCTTGGGGAGAGTTTTAGGTTAAGGTCAAAATCCGTTTTTTGGGCTCAAGCCATGACGTCCTAATGGAAGGTTCCTTTAGTAGCTTCCGAAGGGTATATATGACTACAGTGATATTCCCAGAGAATCAAACCAAAGGTTTCACAGGATTCTAACTTCTGGCGCGAGTACCTTTAAGATTACTCTCAAGGGTATCGTATATCATCAGGGGACGTATTGTTGACACGCCACATGGCAATCTGCACCCCGAATAGCCTTTTCGCCTCTAGGCTCTAGGGGGAAAGCGTGGCAGAATAGAAGGGTAACCGCAACAAAGATTACTCTGGTTCCCCTACTACAATCGTATCAAAACCGCGCCAACTCCCTCTGGCAGTCATTCCTTTATCTGTAGCGACTCGCTACGGTGGTGTTCCCTGTCGATCTGACATTTCCGATCGATTTCTGGGAATCTTTATGATTCTACGGCTTCTTTCTCCATCTAGAAAGTTGAGTATTGATTCTTTACAATATGTAATTTAGTTCCAGCCTCGCAATGAAATTGTGTATTTCTTGTGTGCGGATCTTCGCCGATCGCCGGTGTCGCCTTGGCGCTGTCGTTCTTTGTACATGTGCTATTTAGTTAGCAGAACGACATTCCGGTGTAAATAGCTTATTCATTGTTATGAAAGCTATTTAGGCATTATATATTGTAAAGATATCTATAAGCATATTTTTCCCTTTCCGTGGCGATCGTATATGTCAGAGTTTTGATGATTTAGGTAACCGAAATCTCGTCATGTCTGGGTAACATAACCTAGACAACATATACTTTCGTCATTTCCCCGGTTACCCTTGTGTGATTGGTTATCATTCCTGGAGATCGATATCTCCTGGAATTATATTAATCATCATCAATCTCACTAGAGATTTATGGGTAATCTCTCTTCCCTCTGAGAGTAGCCTTAGGCTACAATTCTCTGCGTCGGCCTTGAATTTCAAATTCAGGCATGACTAGCCTAGAGTTTTCTGTCTCATCCCTTAACGGCCATCGGCAAGTTTTGGGATTCGATCAGAACCTCAGAGTATTTAGTCTTTGTCGGCAGTCGGTCGGCGGGGTGATTGCATTCCCTTGCCGTCGGAACTACCGGCATAGGAGGCTACCCCTCCCTAGACTACACCTGAAGTGGTCGAATGTTACCGCCACCTTCTCCCTGTGGTCTAGTAGACTAGTCCTATGCTCGCCGACCCTAGGCTATAGAGTCGTATACTCTTGTGGCCTAGGATGGCGCCGGCATTGGAACTCTGTTTCTCCCTTGTCGAGAGGAACGGCATGAGCTGCCGTCCCCTTAACTGTATTAGCACCTCCTAAGCTGGAGAATAAATGATTCTCCTGCCGCTTGTGGTCGTGCCGGTACTGAAACAGAGTTTCTTCAAGGTGTGTAGATCCAGCAACATTGCCGGTCCCTCCTATACCTCATATAGGACCCTTTCCCCTCCCCTCTCTGTTCTTTTACGATGGCCGAGCCATTGTCTTTCCTGTGCTGGAGTCCTGCAACCTTACCATTGCAGGTGGGTTGCAGGAGGCGCCCAGACCACCCCTCCCCCTCAGTCATCAGCTGTCGGCGACTGCCGACTGCCAACAGCCATGACGGCTGTCGGCGACTGCCGGCTTCCAGCGGCTTTGGCGGCTGTGGATGGGATGCCCCTTTTGTCACCAAGGTTCTCCAGTTCTCCCTTGAACTGCTAGCCACAGTTTCTGTTGTCGGCGTATTGTTCTGGCCGGCAGTAGACCGGCACAGATAGATACTGACTCAGTAGGTAGTATGCCGACTGTACTCGTGCTGCCGGAGGCTGGCCTACAGTAGTAAGCCGGCAATAGTACTGTGGCTAAATGGAAGTGAACCTTCTTTTCGGGGAAAGGCAGTAAAATTAGACTTTTACATCTTTTATTACTGTATACATATACAGTAATAGATAGCCTTCACTCCATGCTTTCTCTCTCTCTCTCTCTCTCTCTCTCTCTCTCTCTCTCTCTCTCTCTCTCTCTCTCTCTCTAGCTTGCTAGATGCTCCGACAATAGCTAGCTAATCCGGCAATATGCCAGCTGAGCTACAGTATATGTCTATACAGGTAATCAGTATAATTGCAGTATAGTATATACAGCAGATGAATAACTATCGTATATATTATACTAGTAGTTATTTTCAATATATCTTGGGTATCCCTGCCCAGATATTTGCTGAACCCAATTTTATATTGATGGATTAATATTTCATCAATATTCTGATTTGAAATTAGTTTCCATTTACCCTGCAATATTGAATTTCGTAAAGGGCTGGTGGTGTGACATCTCTAACCCCTATAGGGGAGAGCCCTTATCCCTGAGTTTCCCTGATCAAGAAACTCCCTGATTTAATATTGTACGGGAGGTCACAGCAAATAGATTGGTTGGGATGCATAAGTATATGTCTTTTATTTTCTGCCGGCTGAACTACAGTATAGGTCTATACAGGTAGTCAGTATATTTGCGGTATAGTAAATACGGCAGATGGATAACTAACGTATAGATTATACTAGTAGTTATTTCCAATATATATTGGGTGTCCCTATCTAGATATTTGCTGAACCCAATTCTATATTGATGGAATAATATTTCATAAATATTCTGATTTGAAATCAGTTTCTATTTACCCTGCGATGTTAAATTTCGTAAAGGGCCGGTGGAGGGACGCCTCTAACCCCTAAAAGGGAGAGCCCTTATCCCTGAGTTCCCTGTTCAGGAAACTTCCTGATTTAATATTGTAAGAGAGGTTGCAGCGAATAGATGGGTTGGGATAGACAAATATATGTCTTTTAATTTCTAATCAACATATCTTGGATGCGAGCTTCTGCTGTTACCACTCCTATTTCGAAAGAATGACATTCCTTCGATACTCTAGATTGTGTATCAATCCTCCTTACCTCACAGCGTTAAGCATAGAAGGGGACAGTGCATGTACACTTCCTTACACCTAGGTGTTCGAGCCCCCTTTTCTTCAGGGAATTCCCCGGTTGGAGGAATTTCCTTAAGACTGAGGAGAAGTAACAACATTGGCTCACAGGGGATACACGGGTGTGTCTCCCACTATCTCTTTTAGCTTTCTGTCCTAAGCTATTTTGTCCAAAGACAATTTTGCAAATTGCCTATCGATGCGATAATCAATTGAATACTCCTTTCTGTTCTCCCTTCCTTACAGGAGGGACACCAGATGATGCATTGCAGTCTTCTGCAGTTATAAAGATGAGCATTTTCACGGACATAATATATGCAGGTTTCCCCAGCAATATTATTTCCAAAATCCCCAATCTACAGGACGGCAGTTTAGAGCCGTCGAACTGTGGTTGGTTTCGTTTCGAAAGTTATCTCTTAAATGCGGTTTAACTGCGAACCCGTAAAATGCGAAAACTCTACGGGAATTGGACCGAAAAAATTCACTTTCTCATTACTAAAAATGCCGATTTACTGCTCCCTTTAAAGGTTTTTAAGGTCTAAACCCCTAACCCTGCCTCTCAAGTTGAGGTTGCAGACACTAACGGTATTGGTGAGTCTGAGCGGGACTCGAACCCCCGACTGACAAACACCGGGCAGAGACTCCACATTCAAGCCCCACCTTGTAGTGAAATCAACAACAGCAGTCATTGTTTTACTGTCACATCTGACTCCGCCGCCAAGAGCCGGCAGTGTGTGCCCTTGGTCACCACCCAGTCAATAGCTGAGTTGGTATACCTTCAATCGACAGCCCGCCGATTCCCAGCGGTCTGCCGACAGCCCGAGGAGTCTCCTCTGGTTCAGAGATCCGCTGACTATGCGTATAGTTTTCACCACTACCCAGTCACATTGAATACTGGCTAGGATGGTGTGACGTCTGTCAGCGACCTGCTGACAGCCGACAAGTCACTGATATGTCGAAGACCTGCTAGCCATATCGGTACTGAAGTACTGAGCCCGTTAACTTACCCCCAAGCACTAGCCTTGACGGTAACATGCCAGTTGTATAGGGGTATACAATACCCTGTACACCTGCAGTTTAGGACCATATCGCAGACAGAAATCCTTGGTACATAACCATACAATAGAATGGTTTTCCAGTACGTTGTGCTTCTAAGCACAACCCCTTGCTGAGACCTACCTGATTTGGGGGATCCACTTCCCCCCCCCCCCCTTTCTCCTTACGCTGATGCTTCATAAGCCTCTTGATTCTCATTATTAATTCCCCGGATGTAGGGCGCTACTCTAGCCTTATGGACTAGAATCTTCCATCGGCCTCTTCTTGAAAGGGGATGCCCTAGAATCAATAATTAGGAAGACCACAGCAGTTGGCTTGAAGGATTTACACATCTGTCTCTCCTCTTTCCAGCATACTTATCCTAAGCTTTATACAATAGAAAGGAATCTTCTATTACAGTGAAACACTAAAAAGCTGATATAGGCAAACAGTCAGGTATGGCCTGAAAGGAGAACGTAAGGGTTTCTTAGTTCTCCCTAGGATGTTAAACTGCATCCCACAGTTACAATGACCGTTGTTCCACAGACAGTCAGATTTATAAACCTTCGGATCAAGCGAAGCAAACAGATGCTTCTGGTAGGAGGGAAGTTCCTCCTGGATCGCCGGTCCTTTGATCACTGGAGTCCAAGGCCTGACCAAGATGAGACTAGAATGGAAATGGACATACCTCCACCATCCTTTCCTCAACTCTTCTTATATTCAAATTCCCCCTAGAAGAGTATACCTTAAAGCTCTAGAGCATACTAGCGGTGAGGAAAGTAGAGTCCATCGATTTCCAATGAAGGCAGTTTAGTGTTCACATGAAAGACTCAAGAAATCTCTAAGTCATTCTGGACTTGGCGCCACGCAACAAGTTCCAATAGAACAGCAAGTTCAGAATGATAATCCTTCTGAACATAAAGACCCTATTCAGTAAGGGGTGTTGACAATCTAGCCAGCCCTGGAAGATGTCTATCAGCAACTTCCAGTCAGTCACCCCCTCCCCTCCTACCTAGGATCCAAGTTATGGAAGATAACGTATATCCTGGACGAGATTCTCGTTGGACTAGTTTCAGTCCTAGGATCCTTACGGAATTAGCAGACAGTCAAGCGAAACCAAGCCTAGAAAGAGTTCAGGCAACGATGGCCCTGGACGACAGGCTGGGGTGGGCAGCACCCGAAATTACTGTCTATGAGCATCCATGGAAATGATCCGGCCCTGGAACATTGAGGATGCAAATAATAGAATCTCGATTCTCTCCAGCTCAGGGGCTTCAATGTTTTAAAAAATCATTGAAACCTGTAGTCACCCTAACGCCCCCTTTTCCCCTGGGGATGTAAAAGGAGATCGCAAGGTCTGTCAAGAGACTATGGTAATCAGTCAGGATTCCATAACGCTAACAGGGAGGAGTTTCGAACTCTCTCCAGTTCACGATGATGACAGACCCAGTTCTACGTGCACAACTATAAGATGCGCTAAGAGGCTGGAGAAGATACGCATCAAACGCTCGAAGAGATCTAATAGGACCAATGATGGTCATTCCCTCTCCACTTACCCTACAATGACCAAAGGCCACGGACCCGTAGGCCATTTTAGCCCTGTAATGGGTGGATAAACTCTCTCCACACAGATCGGACCTCCTCAGGTTGATCTGGAGCATCGAAGCGATAATGGGGCATCGAAACTGTCAAGGATAAGGGACGTCTCATTTCATTAGGGAATGCTAGCCATCCCTTCCTTAAGGGAATGGCGCCTATCAGCAGCTCTTTTATATATGATCCACAAGGTGACAGCGGATGCTCCTCTCGGGTTCCACCCAATAGAGTTGGAATGGTACACGGACACAGACCCATTCCCTCTCAGAAAGGGACAAGTCCCCGAGCTGCAGATCGTTCTCTTCATCATGAGCGTTATCAAGATACTATCTCGTTATTTAGTCCCATACGAGGACCCTCCAATGGAGGTAACAGACATCATGTCTCTACATTAGAAGTGATGGCCTTAGAATTCCTATTCAGCCCATCAAAATTTCCTCCAGAAGGCCCTCTACATGCTGAGACCCTTCCAAGGAAGAGGGGCTCTATTGGCTCCCAGAAAGCCCCAGAACATCCCGTTCCCTGTAATGAAGGCACTGAGGCTGAGGCTAGTCCTAGTTATGCACCTAGGATTATCCAGGAGGCTCAGAAGTTTTCTGCCTTCTATTTATCACAGTACACCTGATCCCTTCATTTTACGAATTCCTTGCCCTTAACGGTTAGGAAAAAGACTGGGATCTTAAGGGCAAAATAGAATTCCTAGTAGAATACAAGTCTAGTCAGCGAGAAGACAATACGAGTCTTCTTGGGAAAGTAAATTGTTTTGTAAAGCAAAAGGGCCCGAAAACAATCTCATGATCTTCTGCCTGTCCTTCTCTGTCCACCCCTATATTCAGGGTCTGGCGGCCGACATTACGTTGGCCTTTGAGGAAGGAGGCAGTGTATCCTTGAATACTATGAGAATGCTAGTTCTTCGGCCTTGTCTCCATATAAACCCTTGAGTAAGCACCAAGGGTATGGCCGACTTTGCGAGAGAGGTCGGGATCTTTGGATCCATGGACCATTATCTCTGTGCAAGTCAACCCCGACTAGACCTCTTCTATATGCCATTTAAATGGATCTAACGATTGGAATCTTTAATAAATTCCCGATAACATGTGCAGGCTTAGGCCCGCAACGCCACTAAAGCCCATCTAATGGTCTTTGGACAAGGTCCTACATTATGCCTCACCTGTGAACAATGAGGATTGTTCCCTCAACCATCTAACCTAAAAGGTTATTTTTTCGGTTCGCTATAGCCTCTGGGACTAGAGTTAGTGCAATAGTGGCCCTATCCTGAGGGCCACATTAAGTGAGAGATCTGCATCTCTTTCTGATCTAACCTTTCTCATTAAAGACGTCCTACCTACTAAGATGTGGGGCTCCTGGAGAATCTGCCCTCTGAAGGAAGATGTCTCTCTAGGTCTGCTAGAGCGTCTAAGGTCTATCTTCATAGAACTTCAGACTTCAGGAGGAACAGCTCTTTACAGGAGAAAACTTTGGATCAAACTATCCCTACAACTGTTTTCGCGGATCGGATCCTGACAGTACTCCTGCAGATAAAAGATCCGAGGAAAGTTGCTTCATCACTGAACCTTTCAGTTTGTGGACTTCAGCCTCTTCGTTCACCTACTGATCGGAGGTTGTCCAATGCGTCTTACAGACACTATACTAAGCAAATCTATGGATTGAAGCATTATGTGGTGGCGGCAGGTGCTATTTGGACCCTGTCGTCTAGCTCTGCGTTGAACAGTAAATTGATTGGGACTATCAATTAAAAGGAGAAGGGGTCAGCAATTTTCGTGTGACCTCCCTTTGAATAAGTGTTGCCAAGGTAACACTAAATCTGTTCAGAATCTCAGGTGTGAAATTATACGGATACCACTAGTGCCGTGTGTACATAATACACAGTGTTGTTAGACTATTTCATGTACAGAAATTATAAAGAAAAGTCTTGTTAAAAGAGCTTTTCTTCAGTTTGAGAGTGGCACTCATCATTTCCCCCTTTCAAAAAGAGGAACATTATTTTCTGTGTATGTCTCTCGTATAATTTCCTTATCATGCTACATTCATTTAGCATGTAGTCATTTATTAGGAATAAATGTCTATTAAAATGCAGTTGCGTCCTAATTCGCCCAACAATTGCATGTTTTAAAATACCAGAGTTCCTTAACTTACTCATGTAAGTATTTCTCATATCATTGTATACTTACAATCAATGGATGGGGACACTGATATTGGTTCCGCAATATATACAATCCTTGAGACCGGTTGTATTCTCAGTGTATACTTATGTTTGTTCATACAATATATGCTACCTTGAGGCCCTTTTCCTACGTCTGAAAATGACTCTTCCCTGCAGGGGGCAGGAAGCACTAACATTGTTACGCTTAGTGATGATGACGGATAACGGTAACGTCATTTGTCTCAATTGGCCCTTTTGGCCGTGGAAATATTGCCCCAAGGTTAAGGCACTAACGCAAAACCACAGATACATTAATTCTCTGGTATGCTTCCATTAGGACGTCATGGCTTGAGCTCAAAAAACGGATTTTGAGCGAAGCGAAAAATCTATTTTTGGGTGAGATGGCCATGAAGTCCTAATGGACCCACCCCTCTTTTCTATGAAAAGATCTTCACGGTTTCCCCCCCTGATCTACTGTATCTGTAGCACCTTGCTCAACGCTACAAGGAATGACCGCCAGAGGGAGTTGGCGCGGTTTTGATACGATTGTAGTAGGGGAACCAGAGTAATCTTTGTTGCGGTTACCCTTCTATTCTGCCACTTTTTCCCCCTAGAGCCTAGAGGCGTAAAGGCTATTCGGGGTGCAGATTGCCATGTGGCGTGTCAAGAATACGTCCCCTGATGATATACGATACCCTTGAGAGTAATCTTAAAGGTACTCGCGCCAGAAGTTAGAATTCTGTGAAACCTTTGGTTTGATTCTCTGGGAATATCACTGTAGTCATATATAACCTTCGGAAGCTACTAAAGGAACCTTCCATTAGGATGTCATGGCCATCTCACCCCAAAATAGATTTTTAGCTTCGCTCAAAATCCGTTTTTTGGGCTCAAGCCGTGTCGTCCTGATGGAAGTGTACTAGAGAATTAATGTATCGTGGATTTTTTCCCATTTCAAGTGCCTTCTACTCCGACTAACATTCCTGCGGTCTGGTGACCGAAGAGACCGTGACATCTTTCATATGAAAATAAATTGCTGTTATTGTTTTATTGATCCTATTTCCAGGGTTTATTATAGTTAATATACCTACTACCTAATATACACTCACCTAATGTTATAAAATTTGTTCCTTTAAAATCATTATACACTTCATGTCCAAGAACATGTGGCACACGTGTAAGAATCTATGTCACTTCACCTTGATGAAGAACAGTCTATTAGTGACACTAAGTGTCCCTTGAAATCACTATGTATCGCACTAGGGTCAACACAGGCACCCGTTTGAGGTAAAGTCCCGAAAAAATTCACTGTTCTACGCAGCACTAAACAGCCGGTTTCATCACGCTACCTGCTACCACCCCGAATCTCTTTACTTCGTGCACCTGCTTCGCATAGTGTTTGAAGAATACTCTATGTGACCTCCAGCCTGTGAAGGATCGGAGGCTTTCAAAATCCATTCCTTGGAAAAAGTTCAGGGAAGAGGTGACTTTCCTAGGATCATGACCTGCGGGTGTACTGTCAAGATCCGCTCTGCGAATAAAATAGGTGATTTTCGCTCTTAGTTGTTTTAGTGACAGGTCACTACCCGAAGTTTCTCCTTTAAAGAGTTGTCCTCCGCCAAAGTCTGAAGTTCTTTGAAGATAGACCTTAAGACTCTCCACTGGGCATAGAGAGACATCTTCCTTCAGGGGGCAGATTCTCCAAGGGCCCCATCTTTTGGTGGGAAGTTCATTTTTAGCGAGAAACGTGGGGTCAGGGAAGAGGGTAAGTTCCCCCGTATCGGCGAACTGTATCTGGCCCTCTTCTCTTGATAATGCCACTATTTCACTGACTCGGGCTCGCGAGGCGAGAGCAAAAAGGAAGATCACTTTTTGAGTCAAGTCTTTCAGAGGGCAAGATTATTTGTCCAAGTTAGAGGTAAAATATAGCACCTTATCCAGGGACCAGGTGATGGGTCTCGGTGGAGGTGCTGGACGGAGTCTAGCACACGCCTTCGGGAGTTTATTGAAGATTTCGCTGGATAAATCTATTTGGAAGGCGTACAGAAGTAGTCTAGTCAAGGCCGATTTGCAGGTGGAAATCGTATTGGCTGCTAAGCCTTGTCCGTGAAGGTGAATAAAGAAGGACATGCAAAAATCTATGGAGTGTTCTGTAGGGTTTTTTTGCCTTGATGAAGGATACCCACTTCTTCCAGGATGATTCATATTGCCTTCTGGTAGAATTTGTTTTGTATTCCTCTAGGAAGTCCAAACCTTTCTTCGAGATCCCAAACCTTTTCTTTACGGCTAGGGAGAGAAAATCATGAGATGAAGGTCCTTGACTTTCTTTGATAAAGCGAAGACAGTCGATTTCTGCACCTGTTGGGAGAGAACTGGGCCCAGCAGGGGGATCAGCTTGGGCTGTAGCTCCAGGACTAGGGGGAACCACTTGCTCCGGGGCCACTTGGGAGCCACTAGGGCTACTGTCCCTTTGTAGGTTCTCAGTTTGGAGAGGACTTTCAGCAGAAGGTTGGGTGGAGGGAACAGGTAAATCTTGGACCATCTGTTCCAGTCTAGGGACATGGCGTCCACTGCTTCCGCTTTGGGGTCCTCGTAAGGGGCCACATATCGAGGAACTTGCTTGTTGTCGCTCGTCGCGAAGAGGTGTATCTGTAGTTCCGGGACTTGACGAGAGATGGAGGAGAATGATCTTGCGTCTAGGGACCATTCCGACTCTATGGGGCTTGTCCTTGATAGAGCGTCTGCCGTTACGTTGCGGAATCATTG
This sequence comes from Palaemon carinicauda, assembly GCF_036898095.1. Classification (NCBI taxonomy): domain Eukaryota; kingdom Metazoa; phylum Arthropoda; class Malacostraca; order Decapoda; family Palaemonidae; genus Palaemon; species Palaemon carinicauda. The sequence goes on along the minus strand of NC_090729.1, from coordinate 66,739,223 downwards.
TAGGTGAACTGCAGATAGGTGCCACTTCTTCCTGTCCGCCAGTCGGAAGATGGGTAATAGCACCTGATTTATATGGGGCGATCTCGAGCCCTGACGGTTGAGACATCTGACTACTACCGAGCTGTCCAGAGTTAGACGGATGTGTATCGAGGGACGCGGGGATAATTTCTTCACGGCGAGAAGAACCGCCATGGCCTCCAAGATGTTGATGTGAAACGTCTTGAATAGGGGAGACCATGTTCCTTGAACTTGTCGTTAATGGGAGTGACCCCCCAAACCCTCCAGAGAAGCGTCCGTATGGATGGTGAGCGATGGAGGCGGAGGATGGAGAGGGATGGATCTTTTCGAGGTCCTTGCTTCTGACCACGGGCTTAGAAGGGAGCGAAGCCTGTTCGGTAGGGGTCTCTTGAGATCTCTTCGAGCGACAGATGCGTTTCGTCTCCAGACTCCTGAGGCATCCTTTAGCTGTGCTCGTAGCACTGGGTTTGTCACTGAGGTGAACTATAGGGAGCCGAGAACTTGCTCCTGCTGTCGTCTTGAGATCCGTTTGGATTTGAGAAGTCTTCTGACAGACCCTGCTATTTCTTTCCTTTTCTTCAGTGGGATGGAAAGGCGGTGTGACTGAAGATCCCAATGGATTCCTAACCATTGGAACTTCTGAGCTGGAGCGAGGCGAAACTTCTTGGTGTTTATTTTGAAACCCAGATGTTCCAGGAACTTGGTCACTTTGTTGCAACCTCAAACATTCTTCTGGCGATGTAGACCAGACCAGCCAGTCTTCGAGGTAGGCCATCACTTGGACGCCCTGAAGGCGTAGCTGGTGGACGATTGTGTCTGCTAGCTTGGTGAAGATTCTCGGAGCCACGTTGAGCCCGAAGGGCATGGCTCTGAAGGCGTAGCTTCTTTGTTGGAGCCAGAATCCAAGGTAGGAGGAAGCGTGGTGGTTCATTGAGATGTGCCAGTAGGCATCCGCCAGGTCTATTGAGACTGTGTAGGCCTTGTGAGGCAGTAGGGCTCTTATTTGTTGAAGGGTCAGCATCATGAATTTGTTGTTCGCAATGAACTTGTTGAGGGGGGACAAGTCGAGAATGACTATGAGTTTGTCTGAGTTCTTCTTTGGAACACAAAATAGTCTTCCTTGGAACCTGGTGGACTTTACCCTCTTGATCACCTTCTTGTTCAAGAGTTCCAGGACATATTCTTCCAAGATGGGGGTTGAAGGCTGGAAGAATTGGTTGAAAGTTGGCAGTGGTTGTGTCCAGCTCCAACCTAGTCCCTTCTTGATGATGCTGTGTACTCAAGGATTGAAGTTCCAACGATCCTGAAAGCGGCGGAGTCTTCCTCCCACCGGAAGCACTTCATTGCTTCTGGTTTCCCGAGGGTTTGCCACCTCGGCTGCTAGCTCCCCTTCCTCCTCTGCCCCTGGAGGGGCAGTGAGAGGAATCTCTGCCGGAGCCTCTACCTATGGGACGAAAGGTAGTGGATGGTCGTTCATAGGCAGGGGTGAAGACCGGTGATTGGGACATCACCAGCTGGGGGACCAACGGAAAGGTCTGTTGTGATTGTGCAACCACTTGGGGAGTAGCGGGAGCCGGAAACTGGCGTTTGGGTTGATGCTGCTGGGGTCGTGGTTTAGAGGATTTCCTCTTAGGTTGAGGGCCTTCTTCCTGAGAGGATTTCCTCTTGCGGGACATGCCCCATGTGTTGAGAAGGTTCCGATTCTCAGTGGCGGCTTTGTCCACGATCTCTTTCACCAGAGCTGTTGGGAAGAGATGCTTGCCCCAGATGTTGGAGGAGATTAGCTTCCGGGGTTCATGTTTCACTGCCGCGTTGGCAAACACGAATTCTCTGCAGGCTCTCCGGGCCTTGATGAAGCTGTACAAGTCCTTCATTACGGTCACTAGGTGGGTCTTCGCGAGAACCATATACAAATCTGGGACCCTAACGTCCCTGGCCATGACCTCCAGCTGAATTTGGTGAGACAGAGAGGCGGCTAGTCTCTCCTTGGTCTCCTGCAACCGACGAGGAAGGTAGTCGTTCAGCTTTGGAAGATCCTCATTGAACTGACGGCCAGCATCGTCAGGTTCCAGTTTCCCGACCGTAAAAGTGAACTGGATATCTTTTCAGAATCTGTCGTCGGGGGGATGGGCGAGGGAGAGAGGCCTACACTCCTCTAAGGTAGGGCAGGTTTTCCTTCCTCCACCGCCTTCATGACCGCATGGAAGGCCTTTTCAACAAAGGGAAAGGTCGCAGTAGGGGGAGCAAGAAAGGACGGGTGCTTCTTGCTTAATGCTGGCATTTTAGAGTTGGTAAAACCACGACTCTTGAGGCACTCTGCCAGCATGGCTTAGGCTTTCGAGTGATCGAACACGATCACTTCTTTGGGTTCGGTCTCTTCCTAGGAGGCCGGTTCGGACCTGAGCCGGACGTAACAGTCCTGGTAAGCCTCAAAGCTGGGGAAGAACTCCACCTCTTCCAAGAGGATGGACCCAAGCCGATCGTTGATAAAGATTTTGTCAGTTGTAATTGGCATATGCTCGTCGTACCTCCAGGGGTTAGACTCCGAGCAAGGGGGAAGATCCTTAACCGAAATCTTTTTCGGTTGCTTCAATCCCATAAAATAACGTTTGAGCTCCTCCAGATTCTTTCGGAGCCTTTCGTCCATCAGTGCCACCAGCAACTGGATGGCATCTCCAGTGGCTGGTAGCACGGGCAGCGAGGCGGCGGAGGTAGAGGGGACTGGCTCCTCGACCACAACGGGGGTTACTGGAGGTGTTTGGGCGACCTCGTCCTCCGAATCAGGGAACTCCACCTGATCCTCTTCATCCTCTAGATCCTCACCCATGAGGGTCCTCTCGGTGTTGTCGGAGACTTCCGACATCTTCTCCACTTCATCGAGATGACACTTTCGGAATGTAGCCGAAATGTCGGGTTCAACAGTAAGTTGGACGCAGGGGATCTAATCCTGGGGGATCACAGAGTCCGACAGCGCTTTAGGGAAAAGCAGGGCCCTCATCTTCTCGTTAGGGAGATAAGGCCCGGTGGCGTTCTTCTGGAAACCGCGCACCCACTTGCGCAGTTTCTCTCGAGCATTGTCCCTCCGCAGATGGAGGGTTGTCGAACGCCTCATCAAGGAGGCCTTTGCAGGTTGAGCAGGACTGTGGATCCCAATATTTAAGGTTGCCCTTTTTCGCTGCACAGGGGAAGTCCGGGCGGCGAACTCCGCAGAAGGAGCTCTCACACTTCAGTTATGGCTTACATTACTCTTAAATTAAGATTCACTAATCTGTAGCATTGGATTTTATGTGAGCTCAGGATAGGTGAGCTAGAAGGGAAGTAGGAAGACACATACTTGTGAGTCCCGTCCAGCCAGTTACCGTGACCTTTTCTGCCGACAATTCCTTAGGACCTGAGGTTCTAGGGGAGGGAATGGTATCCCTATGGGGGAGCCAAACTTAGGGTTCCTTATAAAGGAATTGTCTACAGATTGGAGAGGGTCTGAAATCGTTCAGAACCTAGAGAAAAGAAGGGGGAAAATAAGATAAAACCCCCTTATATTTGGGTAGATCCCAGCAAGAGACTGCACTGAGAAGCACAGAGTATGCTGGAAATATTATACTATACAACCGTACACCCCAGCCACTGTTTTTAAGGTATGAAATACCAAGGAAGAGCAGTCTGGCTATACGGCTGTATTAGGTCAACTGCCGGCACGGGGCCGGCAGCCGGGGGGAGGGGTGCTTGTCCATGGAAGCCGCAGGAGCGTCGCCGGCAAGCCGGCGGGAATCCGTAAGCCGGTCCGGCCGGGTGAATCCATCTAAGGCTACACACTGAGCAGCAGAGAGGTAGGAGACACCTATAAGGGCGACCGTCGGCACGGTGGCAGGTCGCCGGCAGGGCGCTGGCCTCCGGCAGCCGGCAGGCTGTTGGCGTTGGTGAACCTAACTGGGTACATAAGATGGAGGGTTGTCTGAGATGTCGGCGGCAGCGGCGGCAAGGGGCGGCGGCCACCGGCAGCCGGCAGGTTGTCGCCTTAGGTAATCCTCAGATAGGAACATCCTATGAAGTAGGAAGGTCACATGGGGTGCCGGCGGTTAACGCCGGTAGGCGGAGGCAGCAGTGGACCGGCACCATGATAGAAGAGAGAAAGATAAGGAGGGAGTGGGGAAGAGTAATGTCCGATACCCGACCGGCTTCCCTCCGGAAGGAGTGCTCTCATGATAGGGGGCGATATGCCTATCACCCGGCGGCAGGGGGCCGGCAGACGGCTGGATGCCTATGGTAATCCAAGGGAGGATCAGAGGACACTCAAAAGGGGGAGAGGGTGATCTTCCGCCGGCAGGCCGGCTGCCAACACTACCCTATAGTTCGACTATGAGGAGGAAGTGTAGCAGAGCGGCCAGCCAAGCAGGAGAGCACAGCTTAACCTACAACCCTCCACAAGGGAGGAATTGTAGGACAGCGGACAGGGGTGTGAAGGCAAGCCAACACAAAGGGATAGAGTGGGGGTAGGGGTCTGAGAGAGCAGAAGGGGTTGCAACCCTAAAGCTCCCAAGGAGTGGGGGAATCTGTTAGATGCTATACTACCCAGGTAGGAGAGAAACACTCTTCAACCCTAGGGTAGGTAGCTCAGAGTAGGCACAGCACTGGTGTACAGTCTTAAACTATAATAAAACAGAATCCCCCAATGCCTAACCTAAACCAGGAGAGCTTCTCCTAGATTGGGGAGGGCTGGGAAGACATATCGCTAGGCCACAGGAGGAAGGGACGTGTCCCAACCAAGAGCAGTCTAGGGGGAAGGGCAGGGCCCTTCCACCTTCAGTCTCAGTCGATACCTAAAGGGAAATGCGTTCCCTAAGGGTGGACTGGGATGAACGATAGGTACTCTGGGATGTTGTCCGAGGTCCCCCCATATACTATGGTAGGGAAGAAGGAAGAACGATATAGCCTAACCTACCCGAAAATTATTCCGGGTAAGGGGGCTAAGATATAGCAAAGCTACCCAGAGGGAGTTTACCCAAAGGTAACAGGGGAGATAAGGAAGCATACAAGGGCCCCAACGTTGGGTTAGGGGATGAGACATGGATGAACCAGGCACGGTCCCTTGTATGGTCTCTAGAAGGCGAAAGATATGTGCAACACTGAATCTTGTATATGTTTAAAAATGCGTATATCTTCATTAACATTAACTCTAGGAACACTTATTATATCATGCAGAAGTAAACATGAGCACTAGGCTGCGGCCTAGGCTAGGCTAAAAGTCTAGTATGGGGTCGGCTAACTAACAGCGCCGAAGAATACCATCGGCATAATATAACTAATTCCTAGCAATGAAGAATAAATAACTAATGATATCTAATTAGTTATAAGGCCATGAAGGCTGTTCTGGCTAACTAAATAAAACATGCGAGGCGAACAGCGGCGTCATAAAATGGCGCCTCCGGGCAAGGCACAGCTCCGCCACAAAACACAAGATTTTAGCGTGAAAAAATTTTACTCTACGGCCAGAGCTTATTTAAACAATACAAGAACCTGGTACTCAACTTTCCAGAAGAAGGCGAGGCAGAAGGTTGAGACATGGCGAAGGATGCACAAGATAATCGGCGATCACTGGGAAAAAACAAACCAATGTTGGAAGCTACCAGAAAAGGAATGAGGACGGACGTGACGTCACACAGTATGGCGGACGGTTTGTTTACGTTGCGAGTACCGTAACAGTAACGAAGGAAGGGTAACTTTGGAACGGCTCCTCAGTTACCTCGCCACCTTTCCCCCTCGAAGCGTAAACGCTATGTGGGGTGCAGATAGCCATGTGGCATGGCAATGCATGCGTCCACTGTTGATATACGATATCCTAGAGGGAAACCTTTAGGGTACTCGCACCAGAAGTTAGAATTCTGTGAAACCTTTAGTTTAATTCTCTGGGAATATTTATGGTAGTCATATATACCCAAAGGAAGCTACTGAAGGAACCTTCCATCAGGACGACATGGCTTGAGCCCAAAAATATATATACAGTATATATATCCAACAATAATGGGGAACCCCCAGGGGGAATTCGGGGTTTTGGGTGGGGAAAACATACTGGGGAAACGATATATAATGGTAAAACAAGCCTTTTCTTCTCTATACATTACCTTCTGGGATGTATAATAAACGGAGGATAAGACAAATCAGTATGACTGGATAAACTTTGGAGGCGCCGTTGCAAAGGCTATTGCTCATGAAAAAATACGGTAACCAGATCTGTCAACGTGTGATGTATAACTGTGGTAATGTTAGCGTATCATGCTAACATTAGCAGTGTTTTCATTTATTTTTTCCCATTCTACTTGACGGTTGTAGTCGCTCTCATTTGTTCGTTTGTACATAGCACCCTTCGACCTTCTGCGCAAAAACCCCGCCTCCCTTCGCAGAGATTCCACCTCCTATTCGACTTCTTCACACCCTATTCAAGTCTAATACTTGATCCAGTTCAACTATGCCATTCCTTTTATGTAATATCTTCGTATACATATTACGATTGACCCCAATATTACAAGCTTTATTATCCGATACCTTATAAAATCACCCCATTTTATATTCCCAGTAAATATTATTTATCATACATTCCATTTGATCTTCCTATATTACTTTTATTCATTTTGTTATTACCCTGTCAAACCCAATCTCACATAAATACTTCCTCTGGACAAGTTTCCATTCTAGTTCATTCATGTTTACCCTCTAGACTCCGTTGTTTTCCCGTTAACCAATCACGAGCCCATACGTATTGAAAGTTTGCACAAGGGGGTTGGCGGTTATTATTTCCCTACCCCCTTCCCTTATCTCTTTAAGTGGTCTATACATACCCCTTCCACCAAATCCTTTTCCGTGGAAGCCTTTGTCCTAGTCAGGTGTTCGTTATTTCAAGTGAGTTTTTTTTTTTTTTGTATTTTGCGATGGAGGAAGTTATAGAAACTTGTAGCGGCTGCAGTATTCCATACCTAAAAGTATTTGCTAAAAATCATGGTGATTTTTTTTATACGACATCCAATGTTGATAATTTCCTTAAAGCAAACGATGTAATATCTCAATGTTTACAGTGCCCCAAGTGCCGTTCCTTCCTACCTTACAGGAAAGACATTCACGTATATTACTGTAATACCCAAACCAAGATATCTAAAACCAAAAAGAAACGCTGGTGTGGTTATACTGTTACTGCGTATAAGGGTACCGCAAGTTTCGTCATTCGGGTCATAAAGGTAAGTCATTCAATAAAAGTCATTATATTGTGGTTGTGACCTGGGAATTCTAGGTTAGGTTAGCTGGGTTTGTTAGGTTCTGTACCCTTTTTGTACCTTTTTATATATTGTGTAAAGGGTATATGGAAAAATTCTTTAAAATACACATGATAATATTACTGTAGCATTAGTAACATTAGCAATGCCACCGTAACGTTGGTAACGGTGTGTATCATTGGTAACGTAGCTAATGTTAACGTTCGGAGTACATACGTGAGGTTTATGACCTTGGGACTTCTAGGCTACGTTAGGTGGGTTAGTTAGCTTCTGTATATACTTTTTTTGTACCATTTTATAAATTGTGTAAAGGGTATATAGAAAAATTCTTTAAATTACACATGGTAATATTACCATAGCACTGCAACTGTTAGTAATGACACCGTAACGTTGGTAACGCTGTGTATCATTGGTAACGCAGTACATACGTGAGTGAAGTGACACGGAAATTGAACAAGTCATTATATTTAAATATTTCAACATAATATATATAACAATAGACATTATATTTAAACATTTTAACAGAAAATATATGTTTTCCTGTAGAAAATAACGCGATTTAATTGGTTTTCACCTTAATTCCATCTGTAATAACAGCAACCAGTTCAGCTACTTAAAGTTGTTCGATTTGGTTGTTCTGCTGGTTTGCGGTTGAAATAAAGGTCAAATTCGGTCAAATCACGTTATTGACAACAGGAAAACATATATTTTCTGTTCGAAATCAGAATCTGTAATAGAGTAAAACTTTACCATATATATACATACAGTATATATATATATATATATATATATATATATATATATATATATATATATATATATATATATATATATAAAACGGATTTGGAGCGAAGCGAAAAATCTATTTTTGGGTGAGATGGCCATGACGTCCTGATGGAAGGTTCCTTTTTGGTAGCTTCCTTGGGTATATTAACTACAAGGATATTCCCAGAGAATTAAACCACAGGTTATCACAGAATTTTTACTTCTGGTGCGAGTATCCTAAAGGTTTCCCTTTAAGACATCGTGTATCAACAGGGGACGCATGTATTAACACGCCACATAGCTATCTGCACCCCATATAGAGTTAACACTTCGATATGGAAAGGTGGAGAATAACTGGGGAGCCGTTCCACAGTTACACTCGTCCGTGGCTACTTTTGGTACTCGAAACGTAAACAAACGGACGCCATTGTTAAATGACGTCACGTCCGTCCTCATCCTGATGCCCGCTACTTGCTAATCTCCATGATACAGCAGGACAGGGCGGGGCCTGAAAGGCTGGACTAGAATAGCAGGGAGGGTCCATCAGGACGTCATGGCCATCTCACCCAAAAATAGATTTTTCGCTTCGCTCAAAATCCGTTTTTTGGGCTCAAGCCATGACGTCCTGATGGAAGAGTACCAGAGAATCAATGTATCGTGGAAATTTTCCCCCTATTAGAGTAAGTGCCAAGGGCTTTGAATAGAGGTATGCAAAGTGACCTCGGTAGAGGTTGCGTGGGGATCCAGCTTCCTGCCCCCCCCCCCGGCAGAGAAGTCCCAACGGGTTATACCAAAATTCAAAGTGGTCATCGAAGGGCTACTCACCCAGCGGAGAGTTCGTGAAGGACTCGGAGACAAGACAGAATGGTCAATATTCGTGTAGGAACATTCTCAACATTAGATAAGTGATGGTTAGTCACTATATTCTATGGTTAGAGAACAATCTGGTCTCGAAGGTATGGCGTAAGTAAGTATTCAATTAGGAATATTACACAGTATAGGTGAGTATATAATACAGACAAAAATATATTATTCTTCTCATTTCAAAGAAAGGTTGTAAATGAAACTATGACATTCATGTATTTCATAGTGTAGATAGGAGCGGAGAGAGACGCACAAGTAATAAAATAGACATTTTATTTCACAATTGCAGGTTATAATAGTAATAAATGCAATAAGGGATATAAAGTTAATTTACAATAATAAATAATGTACATAGAAATTAGAAGACTTCAATCTTGAATCTGAAAGAAATTTCAAATAATTAGAAAGCACAAGTTCCAGAGGAACGTCAGTCTTTAAAAAGGGAAAAACACATCATGCCCTAGGCATGTGGCACTCATCTGAAGTCTATGACATTTTCACCCAAGTCCCAAGTAACTCACTGTTCTATGCAGAGTTAAACTGCAGGTTTCATAACACTACCTGCGGCTACCACGAAATGTTTGACTTCATGCACTTCCTTCGCAGAGTGCTTGAAGAAAATGCGCGAAGATTTCCATCCTGTGAAGCTCTTGAGGCTTTCGAAATCCATACTCTGGAAGAAATTCAGAGAAGATGTGACTTTTCTAGGATCGTGACCTGCGGGTGTACTGTCAGGATCCGCTCTGCGAATGAAGTAGGTGATTTTCACTCTTAGTTGTTTCAGTGACAGGTCGCTACCCGATGTTTCTCCTTTGAAGAGTTGGCCTCCACCAAAGTCTGAAGTTCTTCGAAGATAGACCTTGAGGCTCTCTACTGGACATAGAGAGACATCTTCCTTCAGGGGGCAGATTCTCCAGAGGCCCCATCTCTTGGTAGGTAATTCGTTTTTTGCGAGAAACGTCGGATCAGGGAAGAGGGTAAGTTCTCCTGAGTCTGTAAACAGGATATGACCCTGGTCTCTTGATAATGCCACTATTTCGCTGACTCGGGCTCCCGAGGCGAGAGCAAAAAGGAATATAACTTTTTAAGTCAGATCCTTGAGAGGGCATGAATCGTTGTCCAAGTTAGAGGCAAAATGGAGCACCTTGTCCAGGGACCAGGAGATAGGTTTTGGTGGAGGTGCTGGGCGTAGTCTAGCGCATGCCTTTGGTAGTTTATTGAAGATATCGCTGGACAGATCAATCTGGAAGGCGTACAGTAGTGGTCTAGTCAAAGCCGATTTGCAGGTAGAAATCGTGTTGGCCGCTAAGCCTTGTCCATGAAGGTGAATGAAGAAGGACATGCAAAAATCAATGGTGATTTCCGTAGGATTTTTTGCTTTGACGAACGAGACCCACTTTCTCCAGGATGATTCGTATTGCCGTCGTGTGGATTCGGTCTTGTATTCCTTAAGGAAGTCTAGACTTTTCTTCGAGATCCCAAACCTTTTCTTCGCGGCTTGGGAGAGAAAATCATGAGATGAAGGTCCCTGACTTTCAGTGATGAAGCGAAGACAGTCGACTTCTGTACTTGCTGAGAGAGAACTGGGCCCGGGAGGGGGATCAGCTTGGGCTGCAGCTCCAGGACCAGGGGGTACCAATTGCTCCAGGGCCACTTGGGAGCCACTAGGACCGCTGTCCCTTTGAAGGTTCTCAGTTTGGAGAGGACTTTCAGCAGAAGGTTGGTGGGAGGGAACAGGTATATCCTGGACCATCTGTTCCAATCCAGTGACATGGCATCCACTGCTTCTGCCTTGGGGTCCTCGTACGGGGCCACATAACGAGGAAGTTGATTGTTGTCGCTCGTTGCGAAGAGATCGATATGAAGTTCCAGGACTTGGCGAGAGATGAAGGAGAAAGATCTTGCGTCTAGAGACCATTCCGACTCTGTCGGGCTTGTCCGAGATAGAGCGTCCGCCGTCACGTTGCGGAATCCTTGTAGGTGAACTGCAGACAGGTGCCATTTCTTCTTTTCTGCCAGTCGGAAGATTGGGAGAAGCACCTGATTTATCTGGGGCGATCTCGAGCCCTGACGGTTGAGACATCTGACTACCACCGAGTTGTCCAGAGTCAGACGAATGTGGATCGAGGGAGGCGGAGAGAGTTTCTTCAGAGTGAGAAGGACCGCCATGGCCTCCAAGATGTTGATGTGAAACGTCTTGAATAGGTGAGACCATGTCCCTTGAACCTGTCGTTGGTGGGAGTGACCTCCCCAACCCTCCAGCGAGACTTCCGTGTGGATGTTGAGTGTTGGAGGTGGGTGTTGAAGAGGAATGGACCTTTTCAGAGCCTTTGCTTCCGACCACGGCTTTAAGAGTAACCAAAGTCTGTTTGGGAGCCGTCTCTTGAGGTCTCTTCGAGCGATGGATGCAGAACGTCTCCAGACTCCCGCGGCATCCTTTAGCTGTGCACGAAGCACTGGGTTTGTCACAGAGGCGAACTGTAGAGATCCTAGAACTTGTTCCTGCTGTCGTCTTGAGATCCTTTTGGATTTCAGCAGTCTTTTGACAGACCCTGCTATTTCCTTCCTTTTCTTCTGTGGGATGGAAAGGCGGTGTGACTGAAGATCCCAATGGATTTCCAACCATTGGAACTTTTGAGCTGGAGACAGGTGAGATTTCTTGGTGTTTATCTTGAATCCCAGGTGTTTTAGGAACTGGGTGACTTTGTTGCAGGATCGTACACAATCCTCGGGGGATGTCGCCCAGACCAGCCAATCGTCTAGGTAGGCCATCACCTGGACGCCGCGGAGGCGGAGCTGTTGAACGATGGCGTCTGCCAGTTTGGTGAAGATCCGTGGGGCCACGTTGAGCCCGAAGGGCATGGTCCTGAAAGCGTAGCTTTTCTTTTGGAGTCGAAATCCTAGGTAGGAGGAAGCGTGATGGTTCATTGGAACGTGCCAGTAGGCGTCCGCCAGGTCTATCGAGACCGTGTAGGATCCTTGAGGCAGAAGGGTCCGTATTTGTTGAAGAGTCAGCATCTTGAACTTGTTGTTCGCGATGAACTTGTTGAGGGGGGATAAGTCTAGAATGACTGAGTTTGTCGGAGTCCTTCTTGGGGACGCAAAACAGTCACCCTTGGAACCTGGTTGACTTTACCCTCCTTATCACCTTCTTGTTCAAGAGTTCTAGGACATATTCTTCCAGGAGGGGGGTTGACTGTTGGAAGAATTGCTGGAAGGTTGGGGGTGGTTGAGTCCAGCTCCAGCCTAGTCCCTTCTTGACGATGCTGTGTGCCCAGGGATCGAAGGTCCAACGATCCTGGAATTGGCGGAGTCTTCCTCCCACCGGAGGCACTTCATTGCTTCTGGTTTCCCGAGGGTTTGCTACCTCGGCCGCTAGCTCCCCTTCCTCCTCTGCCTCTGGAGGGACGGGGAGACGCATCTATGCCTGAGCCTCTGCCTGAGCCTCTACCTTTGGGACGAAAGGTAGTGGATTGCTGCTCAAATGCAGGGGTGAAGACCGGTGACTGTGACAAGACCGGTTGGGTGACCAGCTGAAAGGTCTGTTGTGGCTGAGCTGCCACTTGGGGAGTAGCGGATCCCGGAAACTGCCGTCTTTGTTGACGTTGCTGGGGTTTTGGCTTCGTGGGTTTCCTCTTAGGTTCAGGGCCGTCGTCCTGAGAGGATTTCCTTTTCTTTGACATGCCCCATTTATGGAGAAGGTTCCTGTTCTCCGTGGCGGCCTTGTCAGTGATCTCTTTCACTAGGGAGGAGGGAAAGAGGTGTTTACCCCAGATGTTGGAGGAAATCAGCCTCCGGGGTTCGTGTCTCACTGTAGCACTTGAGAACACGAATTCACGACAGGCTCTACGAACCTCAGTGAAGCTGTACATATCCTTCACGACCGTTGCCAGATGTGTTTTGGCAAGGACCATGTAGAAGTCAGGGACCCTAGCGTCACTGGCCATGACTTCAAGCTGTACCTGGAGGGACATAGATGCGGCAAGCCTTTCCTTCGTATCATGTTCCCTACGAAGGAGGTGATCGTTGAGTTTTGGGAGGTCCTCGTTAAACTGACGACCAGCAACATCAGGCTCTAACTTCCCTACTATGAAGGTTGACTGGACGTCTTTCCAGTGCCTATCATCAAGGGGAGTGGTCAGGGAGAAGGGCCTGCACTCCTTCAGTACAGGGCAAGGTTTCCCTTCTTCCACTGCTTTATGTACCGCAGTGAAGGCCTTTTCGAGAAAGGGGAAGGTCGCATTATCTGGTGCGACAAAGGTCGGGTGCTTCTTGCTAAACGCCGGCATTTTTGAATTGGTGAATCCCCTACTTTTAACCGCGTTGGCTAGCATAGCCTGGGCCTTCGAGAGATCGAACACAATAACCTCCTTCGGTTCGGTCTCTTCTTTAGAGGCGGGTTCGGACCTGAGTCGGACGTAACAGTCCGGGTAAGCCTCAAAGTTCGGGAAGAACTCCACTTCTTCCAACGCGATCGAGCCGACCTTCTCACTGATGAAGATCTTGCCCGTGGTGATCGGCATGTGCTCGGCATGCCTCCATGGGTTAGTATCCGAGCAGGCAGGGAGGTCCTTAACCGAAATCTTTTTTGGTTGCTTAGAACTTCCGATGTTAGACTTGAAAAACTCATGAGTCTCACGAAGTTTCTTATTCATGAGAGCTTCAAGCATCTTGAAGATCTCTTGAGTGCTAGATGGGATGGGGTCCGGGGTAGCGGATGTAGAAGGAAGTGATTCCTCAGTCGGTGTAGGAGTTGGTGCAGGGGTAGAAGCGGGGGCGACCTCATGCTCCGAATCAGGGTATTCCACCTGATCTTCCTCATAGTCGAGCTCCTCGCCCATGAGGTTTCTCTCCGTATTCTCCGACACTTCCGACATACGTTCCACGTTGTCGGAATCTAAACGGCACTCGTGCATGGACTGGGCCATGACCACATCAGGTTCCACCACTATCTGGATGGTGGGAATCTGATCACTAGGGACCACTGAGTCTTTTGATGCCTTTGGGAATAGCAAGGCCCTCAAATCTTCGGTAGCGAGATACGGTCCGATGGCGTTCTTCTGGAAGCCACGCACCCACTTGCGTAGCTTCTCTCGAGCGTTGTCCTTTACCTCCGCTGAAGGAGGATCGTTGAACACTTCAAACAGAAGACACTTGCAGACTGAACAGTGCTGCGGATCCCAATATTTCAGGTCGCCTTTCTTGGCGGCTCAGGGGGCGTGGGTCCGACACGCCTTGTGCCCGTAGAAGTCCGGGCGCTTCACTCCACAGAAGTTGTGGTCACACTTCATATACTCCTCCTGTAAAAGAAAGAGATCATGAGTATATGGAAGGCATAAGAATTACTTACATTACTCCAAAGTTAAATTTCTTAAGTAATTAAACTTTTACTTAACATTAAATAATTCATGAAAATTGTAATGTTGAAGAGAGGAGCGGGAAAAGGAGGTAGATAGACACATACTTGTGAATCCCGCCCAGTTGGTTAACGTAACCTTATCAATAGGCAATCTCATTTGTGACCGAGGGACACAAAACGGAAATCCTCATGGATCTCCATGGTGGGTAGAAGCCAAGTTCTAGCTGAGATTGTCTGTATGGTGTATCAGGGACTGAGACCACTCAGGCCCTTGGGTTAAAGGGGTAGTAGGAGACCCCGTATAGATTTAGGTTCCGGCAACCAACCGTGCTAAGACACACAGAGTATGCTGGAAATTTGTGATATGCAAAAAGACAGCACAGCCACGAGTAGAATGGTAAGACAATACCTATCTATCGGAGTGGGTAAGCCATCTGGCTGCAGTGTAGGGTTGTCGGCATGTAGTCGACAGATAGTAGAAGGGGTGCAAGTCCCTTGGTGCTTCCGGAGGGCGCCGGCAGACCGGCGGCACACCGGAGGCTCTCCAGCAGGGTGTAAGGCATTAAGGCAGACACATGAAGGATCTAAGCATAATACCGACTTGGCGTCCGCCGGCACAGCGGCGGCACGCCTGCGGGAGGTGGCGGCTCTGGCAGCCGAAGGCTGACGGCTTGGTGATCAGTTCATAAGGTGAGATGGAATATGCTAGGATACCCAGACCGCCGGCGATCCATGCCGGCACGCCGGAGGCCGGCCCGAAGGCCGGACAATCGAAACTAGGTAGTAGAGGGGTGGGCCATCGGCTGCATTCCGATGGAAGGGTAGACCGAAAAGCGATAAATAATCTGATTATGGACACGATTCCCCTATATAGAAGGGGGAGCATGGCCACACAGAGGGAATGCCCGTAGGCAGGGGATGGAGGGAGCATATAGGGGTTCCTACATTTAGGTTAGGTTAGAAAAGTACGCAATCAAACCGGTCCCCTATATGGTCCCTGAAGGCGAAAAACACTTGCATCACAGTAAACAGTATGATAAATAATGCCACTATCTTCATAACTTAACCTAGGATCACTGGAATATATCATGCATGAACACTGGTGCTAGGCAATCTGGCCTAGGGGCTAAGCTAGCAATCTAGTATGGGGTCAGGCGATGACCGAATAATAGAGCGTTAAAACACGATATATGAAGTTCCTAGCTATGAAGACTAAATAACTAACAATATCAATTAGTTAAGAGGCCGGAATAAGCTGTTCTGACTAGCAAAATAAGGCATGCAAGAGAACAGCGACGCCATAAAATATTACGAAAAGTATAAGTTACTTTACGGCCAGAGCTTATTTAAACAATACTGGGACCTGGTACTCAACTTTCCAAAAGAAGGCGAGGCCGAAGGTAGCGACATAACGAAGATGCAAGCCAATAAAAAACGCACAAGGGGGAAAATCCATCTATGCAAGGTAGCTACAAGCAGAAGGATGAGGACGGACGTGACGTCATTTAACAATGGCGTCCGTTTGTTTATGTTTCCAGTACCAAAAGTAGCCACGGACGAGTGTAACTGTGGAACGGCTCCCCAGTTATTCTCCACCTTTCCATATCGAAGTGTTAACTCTATATGGGGTGCAGATAGCTATGTGGCGTGTTAATACATGCGTCCCCTGTTGATACACGATGTCTTAAAGGGAAACCTTTAGGATACTCGCACCAGAAGTAAGAATTCTGTGATAACCTGTGGTTTAATTCTCTGGGAATATCCTTGTAGTTAATATACCCGAGGAAGCTACCAAAAAGGAACCTTCCATCAGGACGTCATGGCTTAAGCCCAAAATATATATATATATATATATATATATATATATATATATATATATATATATATACAGTATAAATATAGATATATATATATATATATATATATATATATATATATATATATATATATATGTATATATATATATAATCTCAATCATTGGTATTTTATGTTGGATGAAGTAATATAAAACGGATTTTGAGCGAACCGAAAAATCTATTTTTGGGTGAGATAGCCATGTCGTCCTGATGGAAGGTTCCTTCAGTAGCTTCCTTAGGGTATATTTGACTACAGTAGATATTCCAAGAGAATTAAACTAAAGGTTTCACAGAATTCTAACTTCTGGCGCGAGTACTCATAAGGTTTTACCTTTAGGATATCGTATAATAACAGGGGACGTATGCTTGACACGCCACATAGCTATCTGCACCCCACATAGCATTTACGCTTCGAGGGGGAAGTGTGGTAAGTTATGGGAGGAGCCGTTACTAACTTCTCCTCCTCCATTACTGTTACGGTACTCGGTGACGTCATACCGCTGCCATGTTTGCCGCCATCCTGGTTGACGTCACCGTTGCGCGCCTTCCTCATTCCTTCCAGCATCTAGGCCAGCCTCCATGATACAATAAGATTGGGAGGGGCCTGTCAAGGCCTGAATAGAGAACAAAGGGCTGGTCCATCAGGACGACATGGCTATCTCACCCAAAAATAGATTTTTCGCTTCGCTCAAAATACTTTTTTTGAGCTCAGGCCATGTCGTCCTGATGGAAATGTACCTGGGAATTAATGTATCATGGATTTTTTTCCCTTTTTGTAGTGCCTTCGACTTCTAGACAATATTCCTTTGGTCTGATGACCATCGAGACCTGTGACATTTCTGTTACATGTCACTCCAGAGAAACATGTACTATGTTCCCGCTTCCTTAGTCTAGTATCAATAAGGAACAATAGTATAATCATTGTTCAGACAATCTTTCATATCATAAGGGAAGTAAAACTCTCAAACAGTATTTTATTTCCAAAATGAGGGTGAAATAAGACGCACAAGTAAAGCAAATTCTATTTTTATTTAGTCAAAATAAGAATTAGCATACAACAGGTAATAAGTATAAATTGTAATGGAATGCAATCAGTTACATAGGCTTAAGACATTAATAGAAAAGAGGTGTGGAATCTGAAAAGGAAAAACTTGCCATTACACACATTAGTTCCGTAGGAACTATAAAGTCTTTCTAGAATGTCTTATATACACTTCATGTTAAGAACATGTGGCACACATGTTTTAGTCTATGTGACTTCACCTTTGTATGAGAACAGTCCTTTGTGTCACGAGGTGGCACTAATTTCACTATGTTGCACACTAGGGTCAACACAGACACCCTTGGAGTTAGAGTCCCGAATAACTCACTGTTCTACGCAGCACTAAGCAGCAGGTTTTAGCACACTACCTGCAGCTACCACAAATCTCTTCAGTTCATGCACCTGCTTCGCGTAGTGTTTGAAAAACACTCTCGAAGACTTCCAGCCTGTGAAAGCGCGGAGACTTTCGAAGTCCATTGACTGGAAGAAATTCAGATAAGAGGCGACTTTCCTGGGATCGTGACCTGCGGGTGTACTGTCAGGATACGCTCTGCGAATAAAGCAGGTGATCTTCACCCTTAGTTGTTTGAGTGACAAGTCGGACCCTGATGTTTCCCCTTTAAAGAGCTGTCCTCCGCCAAAGTCTGAAGTTCTTCGAAGATCGACCTTTAGACTCTTCACTGGACACAGAGAGACATCTTCCTTTAGCGGGCAGATTCTCCAGCGGCCTCTCCTTTTAGTGGGTAGCTCGTTCTTGGCGAGAAACGTTGGGTCAGGAAACAGGGTAAGCTCGCCTGTTTCTGCAAACTGGATCTGGCCCTCTTCTCTTGATAATGCCAAAATTTCACTGACTCGGGCTCCCGAGGCGAAAGCAAATAAGAAAATCAATTTTTGAGTCAAATCTTTCAGAGGGCAAGTTTCATTGTCCAAACTTGAGGCAAAGTGGAGCACCTTGTCAAGAGATCAGGAAATGGGTCTCGGTGGGGGTGCGGGTCTGAGTCTAGCACATGCCTTTGGCAGCTTGTTAAAGATATCATTAGACAGGTCTATCTGGAAGGCATAGAGTAATGGTCTTGTCAAGGCCGATTTGCAGGTGGAAATCGTGTTGGCTGCCAAGCCTTGTCCATGAAGGTGAATGAAGTAGGACAAACAAAAATCCATTGAACTTTCTGTAGGATTTTTAGCCTTGACAAAGGACACCCACTTCTTCCAGGATGACTCATATTGCCTTCTGGTAGATTTTGTTTTGTATTCCTCTAAGAAGTCTAAACATTTCTTCGATATCCCAAACCTCTTCTTGACGGCTAGGGAGAGAAAATCATGAGAGGAAGGTATCGGGTTTTCTTTGATGAAGCGAAGACAGTCGACTTCTGAACTTGCTGGGTTAGAATTGGGTCCGGCAGGGGAATTAGCTTGGGTTGTAACTCCAGGATTAATGGGAACTAGTTGCTCCGGGACCACTTGGGTGCCAGTAGGCCCGCTGTTCCTTGGAAGGATCTCAGCTTGGTGAGGACTTTCAGCAGAAGGTTGGGTGGAGGGAACAGGCAAATCTTGGTCCATCTGTTCCAATCCAGGGACATGGTGTTCACTGCTTCCGCTCAGGGGTCCTTGTATTGGGCCATGTAGGGAGGAAGTTGTTTGTTGTGGCTCGTTGCGAAGAGGTCGATCTGCAGTTCCGGGACTTGTCGGGAGATGAAGGAGAAGGAGTCTGCGTCTAGGGACTATTCTGAATCTATCGGAGTTGTCCTGGATAGAGCATCCTTGTAGGTGAACTGCTGAGAGGTGCCATCTTTTCTTGTACGCCAGGCGGAAGATGGGTAGCAACACTTGGTTGAGTTGGGGCGATCATGAGCCCTGATGATTGAGACATCTGACCACGACGTCGATGTCCAGAGTCAGACGGATGTAGGCTGAGGGACGTGGAGAAAGCCTCTTCAGAGTGAGAAGGACCGCCATGGCCTCCAAGATGTTGATGTGAAACGTCTTGAATAGGGAAGACCATGTTCCTTGAACTTGTCGTTGGTGGGAGTGACCCTCCCACCCCCATCCTTCTAGTGATGCATCCATATGCATAACGACCGTTGGAGGCGGTGGTTGAAGAGGTACCGATCTTTTCAGGTTCTTTGCCTCCGACCATGGCTTTAGGAGTGATCGAAGCCTGGTCGGCAGAGGTCTCTTGAGATCTCTTCGAGCGATTGATGCATATCTTCTCCAGACTCCCGATGCATCCTTTAGCTGTGCTCGCAGCACTGGGCCTGTCACTGAAGCGAACTGAAGGGAGCCTAGCACCCGTTCCTGTTGTCGTCTTGAAATTCGTTTGGATTTCAGGAGTCTCTTGACAGATCCCGCTATTTCCTTTCTTTTCTTCAGAGGAATGGAAAGACGGTGTGACTGAAATTCCCAATGGATTCCTAGCCATTGGAACTTCTGAGCTGGAGAAAGTCGAGACTTTTTGGTGTTGATCTTGAAGCCCAAATGTTCCAAGAATTGGGTCACCTTTGTGGAAGCTTGCAGGCATTCTTCTATGGATGCTGCCCACACCAGCCAATCGTCTAGGTAAGCCATCACCTGGATGCCTTATAAGCGTAGCTGTTGGACGATCATCTCTGCGAGCTTCGTGAATATCCTTGGGGCTATGTTTAGCCCAAAGGGCATGGCTCTGAAGGCGTACTGTCTTCTTTGAAGCCTGAATTCCAGGTAGGAGGAGGTCTGGCAATTCATTGGAATGTGCCAGTAGGTGTCCGCCATGTCTACCGAGACTGTGTATGCCTTTTGAGGCAGCAGGGCTCTTAAGTGCTGAAGAGTCAGCATTTTGAACTTGTTGTTCACTATGAACTTGTTGAGAGGGGACAAGTCCAGAATGACCGAGTTTGTCGGAGTCCTTCTTGGGAACACAGAATAGTCTTCCTTGGAACCTGGTGGACTTTACCCTCCTGACCACCTTCTTGTTCAAGAGTTCTTGGACGTATTCTTCCAGGACGGAGGTGGAGTGTTGGAAGAATTGGTGGAAAGCTGGTGGTGGTGTCACTCAGCCTCACCCTAGTCCGTTCATGATGATGTTGTGAGCCCAAGGATCGAAGGTCCAACGATCCTAGAAGAGGCGGAGTCTTCCTCCCACCGGAAGCATCTCATTGCTTCTGGTTTCCCGAGGGTTTACCACCTCGGCCGCTTGCTCCCCATCTTCCTCTCCCTCTGGAGGGACGTCGAGAAGAGTCTCTGCCGGTGCCTCTACCTTTGGGACGAAAGGTAGTCGACTGCCTTTCGTAGGCTGGTGTGAAGGCTGGTGGCTGAGCCACCACCGGCTGGGGTACCAATTGAAAGGTTTGTTGGGGCTGAGCCACCAACTGGAGAGCTGCGGGTGCCGGAAACTGGCGCTTAGCCTGACTCTGCAGAGCTCTCATCTTCTCACTAGGGAGATAGGGCCCCGTGGCGTTCTTCTGGAAACCACGCACCCATTTGGGTAGTTTCTCGCGAGCGATGTCCCTGGCCTCCGCAGACGGAGGGGCCTCGAACGCCTCGTTGAGCAAGTCCTTGCAGACTCTGCAGACCTGCGGGTCCCAATAACGGAGAGTTCCTTGGGAAACGGAACAGCTGGCGTGGGTTCAGCACGCCAGGTGGCCATAGAAGTCCAGTCGCCGAACGCTGCAGAAGGCGCTCTCACACCGGATGTACTCCTCCTGTAAAGAAGAATGGGGTATATGAGTCTACAGAAGTCTATATCATTGACTTAAAGTAATCTTAGATTAGTCTTAAAGTAATTTCAATTACAATATAAGATTCCTCTCCAAGTGTAAGCTTAGGATAGGTAAGCTGGAAATGAAGCAGAAAAGACACATACTTGTGCATCCCGCCCAGCCAATTGCCGTGACCTCACACCATAACTAATTCTAGGGCCTTCTTGAGAACGCCCTAAGGAGGGGGAAGGGATATCCGAAATGGATAATTAGCACAGCTTGTACTTCCTCCGGAGTATTAGTAATGGTGAGAGGGAGAGAGGTGTGTTCGTTCAGCTTAATGGAAAAGGAGAGTAAATATTCCCAATTCAGGTAGGTCCTGGCAAGGGACTGCGCATGAATTCACAGAGTATACTAGAAGTATTTACTGCAAAACTATACACCAGAGTTTTCTGACTAGGGTATGTACTATACCATAGATGTACTGGCTATCGTATATAACTATACAATAGACACTGCCGGCGCATTGCCGGCAGGGTAGAAGTGACAGTGCACTGAGGTAATATGATTAGGTAGCGCATTGCCGGCAGGGTAGAAGTGACAGTCCACTGATGTAATATGATTAGGTGGCACCGTCAGCACGCCGGCATGTCGGAAGCACACCGGGCGCCGGCGAATTTCCAGTTGAGGGGGAACCCCTCCCAGCCATCAGTCTATGTGGCGGAGAAAGGGCGATACCTCAGGATGATGGCAGATCGCCGGCATGTCAGCGGCCCCCGCCAGTCGGCAGGCAACCGGCTTTAGGTACTCCGACCCTGACTTCAATCTATCAGACAGAGAGGACACCAGGTCTAAACTGACGGCTGTTGCTGGCAGAGTAGTGTGACAGTGTACCGGCACTGATTGCGATAGAGAGGAAGTATAGAGGAAGGAGGAGGGAAGGGCGGTAGCTCACTACCCTAACCTCATCTTCTTCCGGAAGGAGGGTTCAAATGGAAGGGAGAGAATGGCAAGCTTCCATCCAGCCGCAACAGAGCCGGCAGTCAGCTAGGGCTGCAGGTGGCGGCCCAAGGGAGGACCGAAGAACACTCTAAGATAGTGAGGTCTTCCGCCGGCAGACCGACCAGTCGTATGCTATCCCCTAGTTCAACTATATGCGGAAAGCCTACCAGTTCGGACTAACCAATGAAAGGACCAGGCCAGACAGTACTGCATTGGATCCTTCTCTCTAGTTACGGTTCACTTTCCCTTTGCCTACACATACACCGAATAGTCTGGCATATTCTTTACAGATTCCCCTCTATCCTCATACACCTGACAACAATGAGATTACCAAACAATTCTTCTTCACCCAAGTGGATAACTACTGCACTATATTATTGTTCAGCGGCCACTTTCTTCTTCGTAAGGGTGGGAGCTCTTTAGCTATGGCAAGCAACTCCTCTAGGAGAAGGACACTCCAAAATCAAACCATTGTTCTCTAGTCATGGGTAGTGCCATAGCCTCTGTACCATGGTCTTCCACTGTCTTGGGTTAGAGTTTTCTTGCTTGAGGGTCCACTTTGGCACACTATTCTATCTCGTTTTTCTTCCTCTTGTTTTGTTAAATTTTGCATAGTTTACATAGGAAATATTTATTTATTTGACATTGTTCTTAAAATATATTATTTTTCTGTTTCCCTTCCTTGCTAGGTTATTTTGGGCTTATAGTATCTTGCTTTCTAACTAGGGTTGTAGCTTAGCAAGTAATAATAATAATAATAATAATAATAATAATAATAATCATCATCATCATCATCATCATCATCATCATCCATCAAATTTATATTAGTTTACCATTCTATAATTTTCTATGTGCAGAAACCGAATAAAAATAGTCATAGAAAACGATCTTATAGGTAACTAAACTATATTTGGTACGTACACAGAAAATATATTTTTCAATCAATTTAAAAGGTATTTTAACTAGTTATATAACGTAATGGCTGTGAAATATTTTCATTTATATTTATATAAATTCTACATGAAATACCCGTGACTACTGTATCAAATAATTTGAAACTTTATAGGTATAGTTCATAAAAGATTAAAACATTATTTGCAACTAGTTTACGTTGATTCTTGTAACATTTAATTGAACAAGTTCATTTTTTTTTCCAGAAACGCGAACATTTTCCGTTTTCACAGATATATAGAATTTTATTGGAATTTGTATTATGCCATTGAAAGATATTTAGAATCTGCAAATATCAACCTCGGATGGTCCTCATAAATGCATTTTTTTTTTTACCTAATGAGCTTACTTTGATAATTATATTACAACTTTAAGTGAACTATGTTTGTAAGGTAGGCCCATAAACAAATAATTTTTTGTTTACAATGAGGCTAGAATATAAATCAAATGAGTAAATTAGCTCTCTGAATAAAAGAAATGTCATTGTTACGTCTCTATTTCTTTGCTCTATAAAAAAAAAATCATAGTAGAAAAAAATAGTATTAAAAAACAAGAGCTTAAATCTTCTTATAATGTATTCATATATTATTACTTGTTTTTTTTTTCATATTGAATCATATAGGCCTAGGCTACAAAAAGTTTAGGTTGATGTGTTAATAACTTGTCGATGAAATTTTATTTAATAGGTGTAACAAAGTATCACAAATATACATGAGAAGAATTATCTTCGCTCTTTATCTCTTTATTAATCTTTTATTTTTATTTAGTTCATGATTTAGTTTAGCTACCCTTCTTCATTATCTATCCTATCTATCGAAATTTGCTCGTGGTGTCACGACAGCTAGAGCTCTACGACAAGATGGGTTTTATTTCATCCTGCTCTACGGTACTAATTAGATGTCTGCATAAAAGGCTTTGTTTCCTTGATTATTTTTCTGATCTAAGTTGCAAATTATACATCAGAATTTTTGTGTATTTTATTTACATCCCTCTGCATAACATTCAAGTTTGCTGCCTAGGGAATTTATTGCCTGCCATGCACTGCCTTTGCCGAGTTTTTTTTTTTTTTTTTTTTTTTTTTTTTTTTTTTTTTTTAAATCACTTATTGTAATGCCACAGAGTTAGGTTTTATTCTTGGCTATATTGCCCTGGAGCTGGAAGATTACTCTTTGTACTCTAGGAAAAGTATATTATCCTCACTATTTCTTCTTGATACAAAACTATTGTAATAAATCTCTTTGCTCATTCGGTTTTGCGAATGTATTTTCTCTTTCTCTCTCTCTCTCTCTCTCTCTCTCTCTCTCTCTCTCTCTCTCTCTCTCTCTCTCTCTCTCTCTCTCTCAAGTATACAAAAATAAAAAGTAAGTTTAGAACTTACTGAATAAGTTACTTAAGACCTATAAAATATCTAACAAATTAAAAGACTTGAAGACGGAGAGGTTGACCACGCAAGTGTTTGTTCCAAGAGGTGACACTGCTTATACAAGGACGTTAAATTAAAATATCAAACTGTGGATGTTTGCTTCATTGTTTTGTCATCCCTGTTCAGTCAGTGGTGAACGCATAACAACAACAAAAATTTTATTCTAGAATTGAAATCATTCTTTCTCGTGTTAGTGTTGGAACTAGAAACTGGTGATCTGAAAAGTGTGAGTGTTGGGTTATGTTTACGTCTCTTTGAATTTGTAATTTGTCTGTGTATTCTCGAAGTTAGTGCAAATTTTTACCGAAAAATGTATAAAGAATTTAGCTCGAGATGGAAATCAATTTATTGCTAGGAATTAGGAACTAAATATTTGGTTTAAAGGTCACTCGTGAATGGCGAGGCAAGGGACACTTCCCTAGAGACTGACCATATATAAGTATGATCAGCGCCCAATCCCCCTCTCCAACCTAGCTAGGACCAAAGAGGGCCAGGGAGATAGGCCAACAATGGTGAGATTGCAGCTAACAAAGAGTTTGAGCGGGACTCGAACCCCAGTCTGGTGTTCACCAGTCCGGGATGTTACCACATCCACCCCTGCAATCCTACATGGTTAGGTTGTCCTAGTATTCATTTTTGGAATCTGTTTAATGTCATTGTATGCGGCTTAATTATTTTCTATTGTTTGACTGTAAAATATGTTAGGTTTTTTAAGGCTTCTCGTGAAATTAAATCTGACGTGAAATTAAATATGACAATATTCAAATGAACACACTGTAAATAATAACTCTGTGCCGATATTTAGTAAAGTTCGAGATCTAGGTGCCTTTCTTGACTGTAACCTGTCTCTAAATACCCAAATAAATAATGTAATAAAAACTGCTGGTAATCATCTAAGAAATATTGCGTTTGTAAAAAAAGTACCTGGAAGTATATTCTGTAAAGAAACGTGATAAACTGTATTATTAACAGGCTTCACTACTGCAACTATTACAATTTACTAAAAGTGCAACTTTTGTAATTACAAAACATAATAAACAGAGAAGCAAGATTGATAAAAGGTGTCCCACCTAGAGAAAGGATCACCCCAATACTAATCGATTTACACTGACTGCCGATTAAAGCGAGAATTAATTTTTTAATATGTACAATAACCCACCAAGTTATAAGAACTGGGCGTCCAAAATAATTGAGAGCATTGCCAAATATTGCGCAGCCAACAAATCGTGTCGACAAGAGAATAGTTACAGATGGCTTCAAACTGTTGGAACCTTGATATATGTCTACTTTAGACTCTAGAGCCTTTAAATATGCGGCCCCGAGGCTATATGATAAGATCCCACGAAACATTCGAATGATTGAAGACATTAAGGCTTTCAAGAGGAAACTGAAGACTTTCTTATTAAAAAATCAAGCAGTGATTATTCAAAAGTAAAAAAACAATATGTGATCTGAAACGATAAATACTCTGAATGAACAAGGTAAATCGACAGCGGAGGTCCTGTAGAGAGTAGGGTTCTCCTGCTGTATGAGACTGGAAAAGCAGCCATCAAAGTAAAGTAAAAGTAGCTGTTACCTGAAGTATTGGTGCATAGCGGTTACCCCTTTTTCCGCTAATATGGATAGTGTATTAGATATGGGTAAATGGATTTAATTATTTGATTAGAAACCTGGAAAACTTTGCTGGTTTTACCTACGTAATCTCTAAAGTGTTTTAGGGAATAACCATTATGGCAGTCTTAGCAGAAATAGGCCTAGCATCTTATAGGAGCTTAGATTTCTAGTCCAAATTTTTAATTCGGCTTAACTACCCACATTTGCGTTCTATTACACCACTTATAAGGATTTTTGTCCTTTTATTAACGTTAATCCAGGTCGTAATTTTGTTTTTTAGGAAAGTCTGACATACTTCTATGTCATTAAATAAATCATTAGTATTTCTATGTAGTTAGTGGAACTGAATTTTCAGGGAGCTGATTCTCATTGTTTTTCGCACTCCCAAGAGATTACTTCACCAAACGTTCAGCTAGGCTCAACAGTGCACTAGAAATTGAAAGACCCAGTCGTATATGGCTTAAGACTATGAAGTGTGAAGTAAGAGATGATGAAGGGAGAAGTATTCGCTTAAAAACTAAGACGACTGCCGAAATCTAAAAGAGCCCCTTTGCGTTAATAGGCATAAGAGATGATGAATTATGACCAGCCTACAGTCGAGTACAAAATTATTTATACAAAGTTAGATCAATTCTGTTGCATTCTGTCTTAGGCCATATTTAGAGTCGACTGAATTTTATCAAAAGTAATAAGTTCTTATCTGTTAGAAAATGGCTGTTACTAATAAGGCAATGTTTGCGATTCATAAATTCTATCAGAATCTTTGAAATTTTTCCTAATTTGGTTGCCTTGGTTCATTAGCCAGATTTTATCTAGTTACTAGACCCTTGAATAGTATGAGTATGGCCTCGTGTACTATAAGAACTGTTGTACACCAATTTTCTAAAAACTTTAATATTTTCTATTCACAGCGTTTTACTAATATTTCTCCTTGGTTTAAGATTCTTCGCTGCTTCACTTTTGTTAGGTTAGTGCTCTGAAACTTCAACTTTGTCTAGTTTCTAGACTACGTTTGTAGGTTAGATCTAGATGTTGGGCTTGTGTATTGGTTGTCCCAGTCCTTAGCAAAGATTCTTTACCAACCAGTAGTGACCATAACGCCGGTGTGGTGAAATACTGGGTTATTTACAACCACATGTATTAACTTTTTACCTGTAAACCCTCGTGCATCAACTTCGCACGAGGCCAAGTTACATAACTGAGAAACACACTTACTTTACCTTTGATTCAAAACTATATTTCCTGCACTAATTCTTTTGGGAGTGATGCCACACGGGTTCACAAAGACTAAATTAAAAAGTTTGACATATATTTAATATTTAAACTACACAAACAAAATCATCAGAGTTACGTTAACGAGCGAACATTAACATTAACACAAATGAACAAAAATTTACGTTACTTGATAAAAATTATACAAATATCAAACGGGGTTACAGAGTATTCTTATAAGAATATTGCTGCAATGATGCGATGGTTCAGGAGGTGATGATGGTCGTCAGATTCACGAGAATAGCTTCTAGTTACTTGCCTTTTGGAGTTAACTGCTCAAAGATACCTAAATTCACCTTTCAACCCTGGAAGAAAGCTCGGGAGGAGTATATTGCATAGCACAGTTGTCAGGTCTACAAAATTACAGGGTTACGTAATATAACATCAATTTAAAGATAAACATCAAGTGCTCTAATCGTAACCCAACATACACAAAAAAAGGGGTTTCGTCCAGAAGGCAAGTTTAAATTACTGGCATGTGCCCTTACAATAATCAAACAACATATATAATCTCCACAGGAAGAAGTTTGACAACAATGGGATGTTACGTCATTTTATCTGATCTAGATGGATAAAATTCGCAAGAAAGTTAGCTTATTACTTTAAATATTATTACACTAATTCATACAAACTCATTGATATAGTTAATATGATAAAACTACTTCTGTGGAGGAAAATAATCACATTTAAACATATATTCATAGAAACTTTGGAAATACATTAGAAAACGAACACACGTAAAACTAAGAATACTTTTATTCAAGGGGAATAAATGCCAATTTTTGACAGCCGGTGTAGCAGGAAATATTTCCCCCCTGACTGAAATTTCCCCCCGGGAAAATTAGCCTAGGATCGATTTCCCCCGGTGTAAAGGTTCAAAGCTACCCCCAGTTTCAAGCTATCCCCCCAGTAACTTGAAACCGGTTTCAGATTACCCGATGGTAGTTTGAAACCGGTTTCAAGTGACCCCCTCTGTTTTCAAGTTACCTACTCATCGGAATAGAAAATAATTTATGAGTACACATATGCATCATGCATTTATTGCTGACTTCGCATTAGTAGAATAAGTTTATTTTCGTATTTAAGACTAAATATTGAATTATATGACACGTTAGAAGCCACGGACTTTGTCATTCAAGGTTTTGTAATAACGGCGAGGTAGAGAATTATTGTAGTGCGCGTGTGATAGTCGAGAACTGTTTTCTTTATCATCTCAAATAGATTCAATGCATGTGCTTCAGGAGCATGAGCTTCACACGGCAATATTCGTGGAGAAATTGACACAAAATCCACAATAACACGTGTATTTTATCGCTATACTCTGTCAAATTTACGAAGAAGCTTGAAATGTACTTAAAGACAAAAAACACACATGCCATATTTCCGATATTGTGTTTCGAAAATAAAGAGAAAAGGATGCCATTTGATGCTTATAATGAATACAATTAATTTAAATGCTAAACTTTAATTATGTAAAACTCAACTTCTAATTGTTATACTTTTGACACATTATTCAGTCGTACTATAAAGAAACGCGACACAAAATTGCCACTTTCCGATATAGTTTCACAGGTCAGCGATGGACATTCATTAATCAGCTTTGGTCAAAAAATACCCCTTGCGGACAGGTACTGCTAGGAACCACCTGTGACAAAAGTAGCTTACTGCTTAAGCCCCACAACCAGATGTAGGAGAGAGAGAGAGAGAGAGAGAGAGAGAGAGAGAGAGAGAGAGAGAGAGAGAGAGAGAGAGAGAGAGAGAGATTACAAACGCTATAACAGAGATACCTCAAAGATTATAGCCGATAAGGGAGACACAAAAAACATCAAACTTTTAGTCAGTCAGAATGGAAGATCATCTATCCCCATACAGAGCAACAGTAGGCTACTTGTCAAGCACGAGAGATTGTTTGTAATGTTTCGAAATATTCTGCTTCAGAAAAACAGAAAGGAGGTCCTGTTACTGATGTTTCTAAAGCAATTTTTCGCACAACAGAAGCAATCAATTTAAGCAAAACTACTATTACAATCAAATGAACAGTGACGTAATTTTGAACAATGGTTCTGTAAGCAATTGCTACCGAATATATTCCTATATTCCATGATTGTAATGGTAACAAATCTTATCAGAGCAAAATTAGATAAATATCCAACAGCATCAAACAAGGGACAAATAAAAAAATGGCTCATCAAAAAGGCATATACATCACCAAGAGACAATATGTTGAAATGCCAACTTTTGGAAATGGTCAAGGAATACTCTCTGAATATTGATAAAAAGCTCACGTGATTGCTAAAATTCCTCCATACTATTGCCTATATAATCTAGTGCAACATATTTTGGCACAAGTGAATACCTATGTAGAGAAAAAAAAATTAAAATGGTAGATTTACGGGTAGGCCTACTTTTAAAAGAATCGGTGCTTTCGGCGACAAAAAAGGGGGTTGGGGGGCGAATACCGTAAAACGCCCCGAAAAATTACAGGAGGTCGATGCAAAGCAAGACGTGGTGATCGATAAATATATTGATTCTTCAGTAATAAGTCTCGAGTCCTCTGATGAGGAATCTTCTTGGAAACTGTTACGTTGTCATCTGTATCAGTAAAGAAGTCCTGGTCTATGTCCATAGACTAATTTCAAAATAAAATTTAGATGTATAAAATTGTTTGCATTTTCATGTATTATTATTATTATTATTATTATTATTATTATTATTATTATTATTATCATTATCATTATCATTAGCCAAGCTTCAACCCTGCTGGGAAGGGAAACAAATAAGGAAAAAAAAAAATAAAGGAAGGATATACAGATGAAATACAAGTATATCGAGAAGCCAAATGGGTAATGTATTATTAAAGAAATAATAAAAACAAGCTGATAACAAGAAAATATATCGAGCATGTTGGTCTGTCAAAAAAAAAGAAAAAAAAAATGTAAGAGACAATAGGACAAAAGAAATCACATTTTGGCTCTGGCCCTCAGAGAAGAATTTTTTTTTTTTTTTTTTTTTTTTTTTTTTTTTTTTTTATAGATGGGAGATCTCTACAAGAATTCAGTGAAGTGAGAAGGTATACTACGAAGTCGAAAATACGGCACCGTGTGTTTTTATCTCTAGATACACCTCGGCCATCGTGAATTTATCAAAGTATTGACTTTTAAAATAGACTTTTCAGTTTTCATAAGCCTCTTGTGGGTACTTGGCGTTCACTACGTAGTCATAGTCAATGATATCGAGGTTATCCGATTTCCATTCAGCAGCCATACTGACGACTTTTTGGACAAGTGATGCTGTGATTGGGTTAACCTGGAATTAAATAAATCCCAAAACATTAGAAATCAGTAGCTTACTACCACGTACAAGATAATCATATAAGAAAACAAGGGGGATTTGATTTGCGGCCTGAGGACGAGAAATTGTCATTGTAACCTGATTGTAACTATCGTCCTCTTAGTGGTCATCCCAATGAATTAAGGAACGCTTGACTTATGCGCATTAGTATTATAGTAAGGTCTATCTATAGACCTTATATTATACAACATGCTAATTTACTAACGGAATGTGTCCTGAGTTCGTTTTGGAAAAAAAAAATAACACGTAAATGATAGCCGTATCTAACGTGCTTTCATCACTGTACTTGTATAATAATCGTAAAGAAGAACAAAACAGTAAACGGATATAGACATAACATCAATAAATTATACAAATAGATGGAAGCGTTCATGTATATACATGTAACCTAATAAATTTTGTTGATTGTGGTAAAAAAACAATTTAATAATACAGGGCAAAAAGGAGGGGGTTAGTTTGTAACCAGTGGGGTAGCTTGAAACCGGTTTCAAATTAACCCCGGGGGTAGCTTGAAACCGGTTTCAAATTGCACCCGGGGGTAGCTTGAAACCGGTTTTAAATTAACCCCTGGTAGCCTGAAACCGGTTTCAAACTACGGGGGGGGGGGGTGGTAAGATTTGGAGGGGGTAATTTGAAACCGCTACATCGGGAAAAGCAGCCAGTGGTGTTATTCCCCCCAGTGGGAATTTCACCCCTAAGATAATTTCCTCCCCCCCCCTTCCCCAGGCCATTTCTTCCCCACCCTCCCTTACAGAGAAACTATTTTGATGAATTACATAATCAACGGTAAGTTTGACAAAATATTAGGAATATATATATATCATATTACATATTACGTATATATACAGTATATATATATATATATATATATATATATATATATATATATATATATATATATATATATATATATATTATATATTATATATACTTTTATACATATTATATATACTTTTATACATATTATATATACTTTTATACATATTATATATACTTATATATATATTATATATATATATATATATATATATATATATATATATATATATATATATATATATATATATATATATATATATATATATATATACATATATATATATATATATATATATATATATATATATATATATATATGTGCAATAGCTGGATAACGAAGTATATCTTATTAGCTTTAAAAGTATTTATTGTCTAAAAACAACAGAGTTAGACATCTCCATCATAGGAGGGAGCTGGTTTGGTTGGATGACCAATTCTGGTGAAGTATAGATATGAACTGATTAAATTATCGATATCACAGATATCGTATGCTTAGTTGATGTAGCATTTTTAACACAATCTCGGAAGACACCTGCATCCGGTGACGTCACAAACTTTCACACACTGATGCATTGGTGTTGACGTTTAAGAAAAATGTTACATTGCCGAGGCTGCATTGTGCATCCTGTTTATGATTTCACATGACTACAGCAAATCTCACGGCTAGGATCTTCATCCAAAATGACATATTACGTCATGTGTTTTAAACATGTAATAACAATTATTTCATTTATTACATTAGCTCGGCCAGCTATCTCAATTTTTTCAAAAAAAAATTTAACAACAAGCCAAAACATGTTTACTAGGCGTGACTGGATATATGTATTATTCTTTGTTTAACTTTAGCCATAAACAAACGAGGACGAATGTCCAAATAGGCACATCAGAAAATAATAACAACAATGCATATGAAAAGATATTACCAAAGCAAAGAAAAAAAAATGCATGATAAATAAAGATCATATATATGGTACATAGCTAGCAAATGATTATATGGTACCAAAAAAAAAAAAAATACTGACATACATATGATTCGGTAACTTGTTAAAGAATAATTGTTACCTTTTTCAGAAACATAGATTAACATAATACGGTAACTAATAAAAATATTTGTTACCTTGGTAAAAATTCAATTTTTTAGTGCACAAACACGAATTCCTGGTACGTACACGTACCACGGTTTCGTACATATATATATATATATATATATATATATATATATATATATATATATATATATATATATACATATACATATATATATATATATATATATATATATATATATATATATATATATATATATATATATATATATATGTATATATATATATATATATATATATATATATATATATATATATATATATATATATATACATTTATATATAGGGCTGATATATTTTATTAGATGCCCATAGATTCTGTTAATTTAATTTTTTTTTCTCTTTTTTTTTAACATTCCGGCTTATATATTTTATTAGATGCCGAGAGAAAAAATGATTTATATTTTTTTTTTAAATGTTTTTTTTAAAATGTATTTTTAACCATGCAAAGTTAAAAAATTTCCTCATTTACATATTACTAACGTACTAACAGCTTTTCTTACAAACTCTAATTCCAACATTTTACTCCTTTATCGAATGAGGTGGCCACTTCAAACGGCTTTAAACTGAATTAAATAAGGAGTTTTGTCTGGACATGGCGAAACGTTCTGTTTTAGCTTCCTGCTGTACCGTAACCTACGCCAAACAAGGATGTTCACGGCGATAAATATCATCACCGTGATACCCAGTCCTGCTAGTAGTATGGGGTGAAGAATTTCCTTATAAGTCGGTGACAGGTAGTCCATTTCGGTTAATTTAATCAACCGCTTGGCTACTTGTCTGTTGTACGGGAGAGGTAGTGCTGGCATTGTAGAGGTCCACGTGAAGTTTGCGAAGTAGTCTCGTTCTCTGATGAGTGTCCGTAGACCAGTCACCATGGAATTAGGGGAAATCCCGATACAACCATCTGCTGCAACGAAGATGTGGGCGAAAGACGTGGATCCGTCAGGGCATGATACATTGAAGCCGTCCTTGTCGTATCGTATCCACGAGCCATTGTTCAGTCTGCAATTGAACTCATTATTGTCAAAGGGATAAAGCTTATCCAGACAATTTTCACTTGTATGGGAGAGAGCACCGTCTAGCACTATACCTAACTCGCATGAATCCATTAAGTTTTTATGGAATTCAAATGAGTCAGCTGTACATATTTTTCTATCCATTGCGTCTGAACAGTGAGTTAATTGATTTAAGTCTTTAATGACCGTATATGTTTCCTTGCCTGGGGAAATCAATACGCGTCCTGTCAATCTGGATATTACTGGATTTGAGTGATTCGTCATGAAAGTCGGAAATGGTGATATCCTGTAAGATTGCCAGGCATCAGAAGAATCAAAGGGAATTGTAATCCTAATCTTGTTATTATCAACGCTTACTGTAATTAGGATGTAATAAAATTCTAACCTACGTTCGCCTAACAAAGGAACATAGCCTAGTTTATCCCTTCCGTTCTCCAGAATTAACTTTAAGTAATTTATAGGCAACAAATGGGGCGACAGTACACCTTTAGTTGCTAACGTGATAGCTTCTACATAATCCTTGGATTTCTCAATGAAATGTGCAATTCTGTTATGTATGTGATCTATCTTTGAATCATAATACGTTAACGTTGCCAACAAATCCTGTACTTCCATAATCTGAATGATATTATTTGAATGTTCATTTACTAAATCCATAATTTGATTGATTGAAGCTAACTGATTCCTTAGTTCTGACATAATCAATTCATCTTCATGAGTCAAGAACTCACTTTTCTTATTTTGATTACTAATTTTAAGACGATTGAAAATTCCTAAACCTAAACTTGCAACAGACCCAAAGATGTTTAATGCAGCATAAATAAACGGATTTCGTCTTTCTTTATGTTCGTGTCGTACAGTCCACATCAAAAGGTCATAAGCCAAAGATCCTGTCTCGTAAGTCTTATTTTTCAAGTCATCAGATAGCATCTCTGCAACTTTTAATGTTGATCCAAACAAACTCTCTGTAGTCAAATGAAAATGTCTTCTATGCAACTCATCCAATGAGGCAGAAAACCTTGAAATGGCGGTTCTTAAGCTAGTGACATCATTCTCTTGAAGAAAAATTGCTTGCATATTCACTTCTACAACTACGTTGCTTGATGTAATAAAAACGTCTTCTTGTCTTTCAACTATAGTGCCATATTTAAAATTTATACTTTTAGTTTTAGAGCTCATCCCACACGAGAAAAATGTCTGAGCGAACAATATCACTCCCAACAACAAAAAATTCATCTTGGAAACCTGTAACGAGAAAAATATATGTAATTACTCCTGTATTAAGAAGAAAACTTTTACTCACATAAAATAAAAAATTTTTCCCTCACTTCTTTCCCTTTTCTCTTTTCTTTTTAATTTCTTATGTGAGCCAATGGTACTATTCTCTCATCCGTGGGTTGGGATACGTTTTGAACTGTAAACCTATTGGCCATTAATGTTTCCAAAATATTAAATGGGCCTTCAAACTTAGGTGTTAGTTTATAATTGAGTCCTTTGCGCACATTGATTTGAATATACACGTTATCACCCACGGTACATGTTTTAGTTGGCTTCGCTGTTTTATCTTGATTCCTTTTCATTATGATTTGTGATTCTTCTAAATTCTTTCGAAGGATATCATATCGACTTATACTTGCATTTATACATTCTTTTAAAGGATTTGATAGATTAGTTGTAGGCGTTAATACATGGAAAGGCGTTCTAACTGGGGTACCATACAATGCTTCATGCGGTGACATTTTAATTGATATATGATATGAATGATTCAGAGTACTCAGTGCCGCCGGTATTGCAATATCCCAGTTGGGGTCTGATCCCCCTAGTGTTACTCTTAATATATTTAAAATTTTCCTATTTGCTATTTCCACTAGCCCATTCGACTCTGGGTGATATATCATGATATTTATTTTCTTTATGCTGAGGAATTCACACAATGAGGTAAGAAAGTGATTATTAAATTCACCACCCGAGTCTGAGATTATCATGTGTGGAATTCCATGTTTACAAATGTAACACTCGTAAAACTTCCTAGCGCATTCAATCGCAGTTTTAGTTTTAAGCGCTATTAGTTCTGTATATCGAGTTAAAGCATCTATAATTAATAAGAGGTGCTTATTTCCTCTGTCTGACTCGTAAAATCCTGTTAACAAATCTAAATGTATTCTTTCAAAGGGTTGATTGGGCACAGGATAAGCCCCTAGGCTGACAGGTGTTTTCGTATGCCCTTTCTTTTCCTGACATGTGCAACAATTAGCTATGTGTCTTTTTATATCTGTAAGCATCGTATGCCAATAAAACAATGATTTGGCTTTCTGTGACATTAATGAGAACCCCGGGTGTCCATGTAATGGATTTGAATGCAACCAATTCAGGACAGTGGAAATAAGTGAGATTGATACTACTACCTGGTCGTTAGTTACATGTGGTGTATTGCGGGTTTTCCTTGTCACAGTCCTACACAGAATATTATCTTTGATTATATAATTCTGCTGCTTATACTTTATATATCCCTTTTCCTTATGATTGCCTTTCAAAGCATTTATAATTGTTTCTATTTTCTGATCTTTTCTTTGCTCAGTTTGTAACAATTCAACGCTCCAGCCTAAATCTTCTTGTTCAGATATCGTTTTAACAATAGGCATGGATGTTGATATATCTATTAATTCAGCTAAAGGCTCCGTACAAGATGACACGGGGTTGCGTGATAATGCATCCGCAATGATATTTGCTTTCCTAGGTAAATACCCGATTCTTGCGCCAAAATCTTGAATGATCAAATGCCACCGAGTTCGTTTAGGGCTGTGGTTGAAGCCTTTAAAGAACTCTGTTAGTGGTTTATGGTCAGTAAGAACCTTAACGGGATAACCGTAAATTATGAACTTAAAATGCACTAGTGAATTAACAATAGCTAGCCCTTCCTTGTCTATTACTGCATACTTACTTTCGTAAGTTCTCAATTTTCGAGAATAGAAAGCTATCGGGAAAAATTGTTTATCATATTGCTGAAGCAATACCCCTCCTACTCCTAAGTCTGAGGTGTCTGTTGCAATGAAGAATTCCTTACCGAAGTCAGGAAATTTTAAGATAGGAGAACTACACAGTTCATCTTTCAAGGTATTAAACGCCTGTTGATGTTGCTCAGACCATATGAAATCTACGCCCTTCTTCGTAAGATCAGTTAAAGGAGCGGCTATTATTGAATAGTTGCGTATAAAACGCCTGTAATATCCACTACAACCCAGAAATTGCTGTATTCCCTTGACATTAGTAGGTATGGGAAAATTACGAATAGCCGACACCTTATCATGGACTACTTTAAGACCTTGACTTGACACCATGAAACCCAAATATATTAATTCTGTTTTGAAAAATTCACACTTACTAATCTTTACCCTTAAGTTATGTTGTCTTAATCTCTGTAGTACTAATTCTAACTTACGTAGATGTTCTTCTAAGGTGTTGGAAAAGATTACAAGATCATCCATATAGGCATGCAATATATCCCCTAACAAGTCTCCAAACACTATGTTAATCATTCTTGTAAATGTTATAGGAGCACAACGTAAACCAAAAGGCATCCGTAAAAATTCATAATGTCCCCTGGCTATGCTGAAGGCTGTGTATGGGATACTATCTTCTTCTAATGATATCTGGTGAAAGCCTTTAAGTAAGTCCAAACTGGTAAAATATTTATTCTGACCTAACAAAGACAAAATATCGTCAGTACATGGCACTGGGAATCGATCAGGGATCGTCTCCTCGTTTAGACGATGGAAGTCGACGCAGATACGCCATGTTCGATCTTTTTTCGGTACAACTATTAAAGGAAAATTATAAGGGCTGTTTGATTTCCTAATGACTCCTTCTTCTAGCATTTTACCTACTTCATCATTTATTTCATTCTGGAATTTCATAGGGAGTCTGTACGAGGGTACATAGATAATTTTCTGCTTGTCCTTTAACCTTATTTGATGCTCGATCACATCTGTTTTTCCTAAGGATCCACCCGTAGTGGAAAAAACATCATGATATTTAGTTAAAAGTTCAAAAATTTTCTGCTGAATTTCTTCGTCTTGAATGTCTTTATTGATTTTATTTTTAATAGACCGCAAAAGGGATTCATCCGCAACTGATTGAGAGTGATTGATCTCAGCAACGGTAAGAATACGATGTTTATAAACTTCTACATCCAAGATATGTTTATTTTTGTGAATTACTAAAGTGTTATTTAAATGATTACAGACTTCAATATTACATTGTTGATGTGAGCCTACTGTATAAATACCTTGTGTGACAGACAATCCGTTAGTTTTCAAAGTGTCGGAAAGGATTAATATTTCAGATCCCGGTAATGTTTTCTTTATTTGCACTATTAAATTCGAAGGTACGTTTGGTTCGATAGATTGCGTGCAAGATGATATTACGGGTGAACGAGAATTCTGCTGGGTCGCGTATATTATTTCTTTATTAGTGAGACAAGTTATTGGTTCTTCAACGTACGTTACGGTTACATTTGTCGTCTCCTTTTTATCCAAAACTGATTTTAAGGTATTAGAAGACTTATAGAATTTCCCTTTGATATACACGCCGTGCTTGGCAGGGGCTAAGATAATGTTTTGATTTCCCATAGATGGGTATCCTATAATTACAGCTGGATACTTATCGATGTTTTTTACAACAACAAATGTATCGGCAAACGTGCGTTTACCAACTTTGAACTGAACATGAGTTATGCCTATGACATTTAATTCATTATTTCCTATACCCGAGAGTCTAACTCCGGATATTTCAATCGGAAAGTTCGAAAACAACAAATGATGTGTCTTCAAATCCATGATATTACGTGGA
The DNA here is from genome assembly GCF_036898095.1 of Palaemon carinicauda. Classification (NCBI taxonomy): domain Eukaryota; kingdom Metazoa; phylum Arthropoda; class Malacostraca; order Decapoda; family Palaemonidae; genus Palaemon; species Palaemon carinicauda. The sequence continues at coordinate 66,700,978 of NC_090729.1, read as the reverse complement.
CTACCAGAGTCAAAAAATAACGTAAAGGATTTGTGTTCTAAATATACAGCATATAAGGTTGGTCGTAACTCATTTTGGCTTATTATTGTATGAATTCGTCGCAAATCTACGGGAGCATGCACTGTTTTACTTAATTCGGCCGTGTGTTTCATAGGAAAATCTATTGTCTCACAATTATCTGATAAAACATTAAATTGATTATTCAATACTATTGATGTTGACATGAATGACCTTGACCCAACATCACTCTCTTCCCCTCTGGAGTTAACTATGTGGTATTCGCTTTGCTCTGCACATTCTGAAAATTAGTCTGACCTTGCGAGGTCTGATTTGACGACCCAGGCTCAGTGATATTCGAAGAAGTGTTTGTTTGCTTTGGACTCTGAACTACATTGACGTTTGGCTGTTTCTTCTTATTGTTAAAATGAGGATTTTTCTTTTTATTTCCATATGGAACTGACTGTGGAATTGACTGTGTATTTCTGGGATTCTGTTGCGTCTTACGCGAGTAACATTGATTGTATGAATGTGTTGAACTGTTATGAATCGAGCAGAATTTCGTTCTGCAGTCCGCGCTTAAGTGACCTTGACGTTTGCAATTATAACACATCATTCCCGCTACTTGACTACTAACTACGTTCACTGTTTGTGGCTTTGTTTCATTCTTTGCAAAACTTGAGTTAACACGGGATCGAGATCTGGACACTTGGACATGTGTTTCTTTATCTGTTTATATACATCCAATTCCGTTCTTGCAGGCGTTAACTTCTTATCAAAACACCGCACTAAAGCTTCAGGCAACATAAGTGTCATGCAAGTTAAATACATTAATCGTAAAAAATCTTTCACGGAGATGTTATCCCTAGTAACCCAAGTGGAATTACCTAAAATGTCCTGATATTCATTAAGCCTATCAGCTATGAGAGCTGCTCTCTCAATAACATTAAGCCAATTCATAGTGGCTTGATTAAGTGTATTTCGTAACGTTAATACTACATCCAAGGCTTCTTCACCCCCATAGACCGCGCGTAACCTAACTTTGAAATCATCCCAGGTAACTGCTTCTTGAAATGAAACACCTCTTAACCCTGGATAGGTACGATGGGTCGTTTGCGACCCCGAGCGTAAAAAAGAAACAGGTTTTTCTCACGTGACTCACCCCCGTGACTGAATTTGTGGGTGATCGACCTGCAGGAGGTGTCTCCCCTACACGCTCTAGTAGTGTCCAGATGTGCATTGCTGTAGCTGTACTCTTTCCCCGATTTCTGAGACGCGTCGGGGTCGAGCGCGACCGAGTTTACCCTTCTAAGGTAGTTTGCATAATTATCAAAGTTATTACGTATTATGAAATTGTCGTAGAATGGTGCAACTTGTATAGGTTATCAGTTGTGGAAAGTCTTGGTGGATTGTTTGGCTACCATGTGCATGATTTTTTTTTTAGTTAAAATGTCGTTCATCACCACGAGGACCATTTTACCGCGAGTGCCCCTTTTTCATTTTTTTTCATTTTTTTGCCAAGTCATTTTTCCGTAAGATATTGCCAAATAGGGTCGTAAAACTTTTGCTTGTTTAGTGTTGGAAAGTGTGTCTAGATGATCTGGCTACCCATGCATGACCTTGTTTTTGTCAGATACGACGTAGTTATTGGTATATTGGGTATTTAACTGCGGTTACCAATTTCTGTTTTTTTTCAATATTTGTAAAAATTACTACGTAGTAAGGAATTGCCGTATATTATTCATTTTTTTTTCATGTTTATGTGTTAGAAAGTGTGCCTTGAAGGTTGGGCTAACACGTGCATGTCTTTTTTTTTATCTGAGATGCCGTATATTAGAATGTCGGGCATTTTACCGCGAGTGTCCCTTTTCATTTTTTTTCATTTTTTTGCCAAGTCATTTTTCCGTAAGATATTGCGAAATAGTGTCGTAAAACTTTTGCTTTTTTAGTGTTGGAAAGTGTGTCTAGATGATCTGGCTACCCATGCGTGATTTTGTTTTTGTCAGATACGACGTAGTTATTGGTATATTGGGTATTTAACTGCGGTTGCCAATTTCTGTTTTTTTTTTCAATATTTGTAAAAATTTACTACGTAGTAAGGAATTGCCGTATATTATTGATTTTTTTTTCATGTTTATGTGTTAGAAAGTGTGCCTTGATGGTTGGGCTAACACGTGCATGTCTTTTTTTTTTTTATCTGAGATGCCGTATATTAGAATGTTGGGCATTTTTTCGCGAGTGCCCCTTTTTATTTGTTTTGCATTTTTTTGCTTAGTCATGTTACCGTAAGGAATTGGCAAGTAGTGTCGCAAAACTTATATTTTTATAGTGTTGGAAAGTGTTTCTAGATGATCTGGCTACCCATGCCTATTTTTTTTTTAGCCAGATATGGCGTATATATAAGTATGTGTTCGATTTTCCTGTGATTGCCATTTTTTCGTTTTTTCCCATTTCTTTCAAAATTACTACGTACTAAGGAACTATCACAGAGTAATATTTCATTTATATGTTTATTTGTCGGAAAATGTGCCTTGATGGTTTGCCTAGCACGTGGCTGAAATTTTTTTTTTTTTCTGAAATGCCGTATATTAGAATGGCCATTTTTCCACGAGTGCCCCTTTTTATTTGTTTTGCATTTTTTTTGCTTAGTCATGTTACCGTAAGGAATTGGCAAGTAGTGTCGCAAAACTTATAATTTCATAGTGTTGGAAAGTGTTTCTAGATGATCTGGCTACCCATGCCTATCTTCTTTTTTTAGCCAGATATGGCGTATATATAGGTATGTGTTCGATTTTCCTGTGATTGCCATTTTTTCGTTTTTTCCCATTTCTTTCAAAATTACTACGTACTAAGGAACTATCACAGAGTAATTATTCATTTAGATGTTTATTTGTCGGAAAATGTGCCTTGATGGTTTGCCTAGCACGTGGCTGAATTTTTTTTCTTCTGAAATGCCGTATATTAGAATGTTAGCCATTTTTCCGCGAGTGCCCCTTTTTATTTGTTTTGCATTTTTTTGCTTAGTCATGTTACCGTAAGGAATTGGCAAGTAGTGTCGCAAAACTTATATTTTTATAGTGTTGGAAAGTGTTTCTAGATGATCTGGCTACCCATGCCTATCTTTTTTTTAGCCAGATATGGCGTATATATAGGTATGTGTTCGATTTTCCGGTGATTGCCATTTTTTCGTTTTTTCCCAATTCTTTCAAAATTACTACGTACTAAGGAACTATCACAGAGTAATGATTCCTCTAGATGTTTATTTGTCGGAAAATTTTGTTTACTTTTTTTTTTATTGAATATCATCAAATTTTTTTAGCTAAAATATTATATTGTTTTACATTTTTTTTTTCGATTTTATTTCCCTTCAAAAAAATTTTTTTGGGTCAGAATTTTAATTTTATAGTCGTAAAATAATCGACAATTATCCAGCAACCCACCATACAATTTTTATGCATATCCAATAATAATTAGATTAGTAAATAACACCTTGAAATTGACATACCCTTCCTACATTTCAAGTGGCAGATTAGGGAGTCTGAGTCAGTGTGGTTGGCGGCCATTTTGTGGACATATCCGAAGCGTAAGCTGCCCTATCTATATATATTCTTGTTCCCTATAGAATTTGTGATATTTTTGTATATTTTTACCTGCATAAATATCATATTATATATTAAATATATGTATTTTTTTACGAAATTTCTAAGTACTCAAAAAATTACCTTTAGATATGGCCCCTGATATAAATGTAATTTACAAAATAATGAAGATTTTTTTACATATTTCTATTTTAGGATAACATATGTTTATTCCCTAAAAAAATTAGCCACTTCCTATTTCATTTGGGTACCCAAAAAAATTCATGAAATTTGGACAAATTTTTTTGGCCAAAAAAAGTTACCCTTTTTTTCTCATTTCAGATCTTCACCTCCATGGGTATGACTTCATCCAAAATACATCAAGATGTGTCCTAAACATTCAAGAATCAATTCCTAAAAGGATTTGTGTATATATGTATAAACTTTTTTTTTATGAATTTTTATGTCAGGTCTTTTTTTTCTACTTAATTTTTAAAATATTTATAATAAATAGTTTTTCTGCAGATGAGTAGTATTTATCTTTACAGTTGTTTTAAGCATTCATTGAAGTTTTTTTTGGCAAAAGAAAAAAGGAGGTTACTGCAAAAACTGATTTTTCAAGAATTTTTTTTGGCGTCGGGGTCGTTCGCGTCCGAGTATACCCTTAAAGGGGTGTCCGAGGAGCGTACCTATCCAGGGTTAAATACGCACTCGCATCCCCCTTAGAAAAATCTATAAAACTTTTAGCTTCTTGTAATTGTACAAAAGGGTCTACGATTTGTTTGGCATTTAAATGGGCATCGACGGATGAAATCCATGACTCCACATTTTGTGGCAAGAACCCATTGACTCGACCCTGAAAAGGAAGGATTGCTGACCTGGCATTTACAAGCGTCACAATTGGAGGAGGATTAGTCTGGCCCACGCCTCTAGGTCCAGGGGTAGGGCTCAGAGGGGGAGTCATGACTGCTGTAATTTTTTTCCTATCTCTTTG
>NC_090729.1:66653909-66681409 GCF_036898095.1 Palaemon carinicauda | reverse complement strand
AAATTGAAACTACAGTAATGTGCATTATGTGACTTACTACATCTTTGCAGTTTTGACCAATACTTTTCCCATATGCTCCGTTACAGCTTCCCTTTCATTTCACGGTTCTATGTCTCAAATATTCATTTTTTCAATTGCCAGGTTTTCCTCGGTTGCAATTACCCCTTTGTGTTGTTGCTGAGCCTTGAGACCCAAATTCGTTCATCTTATCCAATCAGATCTTCACAAATAGACTTATTTACACTAGCTGATAACCTTCAAATTGATCATTAGCTTTATCTAATACACATCCATGTGGATTATTATTATTTTATAGATGAAATTAATAATCAACTCGCTATGAAAAAAAAAATAATTTCAATTTTTCTAGAATAACACTGATAGATATTGTGAAAAATGTTCTTTACTCTTCTTTGTTTGTATTTTAGTCTCGCTCCCATTAATATAGTAGTTACCCTTGACGTTTTCGTTTTTGCCCTTTTCAGTTTTCTTCTACCGAGACACAGGTAAACTGCGGCAAATCGATGCTTTTGACATATACGCTATGTTTCGCCATGTCACTGCGTAGAAACGAGAGACAAGACATTTTCTGCGTAACGTTGGATCTCTTTCTAAAAAAACCGGTTTTGAGGCAAATCATTACACTGGGTTTGACTATCTTTTGCATTGCTGACTTATAGGCTAAGCAGTTTTTATCTCTCTGTACCAGTTCAGGACTAATTAATTTTAGGATATCGCATATCGCACCAACTCTTAGCTAATTACTTTAAATTATCACTTGTTATTATGCCAGAATCGATAGGATTGTTTATGTATATTTCCCTAGAGCTGCAAGGTAGCTCTTTGTATTTTGTAAAAAATTTGGACTCCATCTTACTTGCACAAATATGACCTGGCAAACAAGTTCCAATATGGCACCTAAACAAGACTCTTCTCAGGGAACCTGATCCCACGTGAACCGATTCGACTTTTGGATCCACCATTCACTAGCAAAACGCCACTGTGACATCACGGGTTAACCTGCCCCTGTCTTGTAACTCTGGCTCACCCCAACTTCCCCAAGACTCAAGTTCCTCCCCCACCGAGCAGAGGAGTCCTGGTGTCCTGGTGGATGGAGAGAGGGAATACGAACCTGGAAGCTTACCAGCGGCCTCAATCTACCAAGAAGCAAGGAACAGATGGTGGGGGGGGGGGGAACTAACGGTGCAAACAATCCATTCAACAGCCAGTTTCCGGACAAGGTCTTTCCCCAAGTACTGAAGTGAAGAATGTAGGTAATTAATCATGATCACTAAAATTCCTCCGAATTATAGGTTAGCTTTTAACTTTACGTTATCTAGTTTGAACTGGCTTTTTATACTATTCAGGTTACCCGTGGGATTTTTTGTATAAACTTTGTGTATAATATTTTGCTTTTAGATTTTAGTCCAGTTTTGGGGTCAAAGGACTAAGTCAGACATCATTTTAATGATTTACCATCGCAAATGACCTTGAGTCACCAATAGCTTGGATTGGCTTTTATTTTTGCCAAGAGCTGCATTTCTTTTATTTAGTTTATCTGTTAACTGTAATATTTGTAATAAAGTACTTAGATTAAGTTATGTTTGTATTTCTAATTCCGCTGTTGGATCGATTGTTATATATTACGATTTGGTTCAGGATATTCAAACCTAATATACTGAACAGAGTAAGTTTATCTGAATAACTTTAGCGTATAGGCGAGTTAGCGAGAGTACTCTTAATTCTGTGCTTCGAGGGAGAAGATCCCTAATAATAACTTCAATACATCCCTCCTCCCATCCATTGCAATTGTCTTCCTTCATAACGTAAAATTCCTGTCTAGCATCTCACTGGGGTCCTTAGGATGGAGTCAAAATATTGCCTTAGTGGGATAGCTTTAGAATTCACAAAGCTAAAGTATGCAATGAAATTACTGTTTTCATGTATGGAGTTTTATGGACTCTTGACAAAGTTTTTCTATTACGAGTGAAGGTTTTTGAACTGTATCAACAAAGTTGTTGCCAGGGTGCTGTGCCATTCAGTGTTAGTTTTCCTCTCCTCCCCAGTTGATCTTTGTTGCATGCTGTAGGGAGACATCCCTGAAACGACAAGTTCCTACTTAACTATAATGATAAATAACCAAATTTATTCGCCACAAATATTGATAGCCTATCAATTTATAGCTATTCAATGCAATTTTATGTGCCATATTAAAAATTCTTTCTGTGAAGTTACTCTTAATGTTAATGATGATATATCCTTCATTATCCGTTTGGTAATGATTAGATGATGATCTATATAGCTTTAGAAACTTAAAATGTTATATCAAATAATTGATTTAGTTTTTCTTTAGTAGTTTTCCTAAAACAGAGTACATTTTCTAAGGAAACAGGCTTTTCTGAGGGGAAAATTTGGTTTTTACTAAGAAAGGTTTCCCTGACCGTAACTAAATAATACCATCTGGCCAGCTAATCTTGGAAGTGTTTCCAAAGTTAATGGAAAGAGGAGGCGATAAAAGATGCAGGGCATGGTGGTGGTGGTCTCTAATTTGTCGAAAAATATATTTTGACAGTTTGGCCTACACAAATTGTGCAAGCACGTAGATCCCTTTTCACAAAAGAATTGTATTTATTTAGTGCTTCTGTAAAAAAGATTTTAATTCTTTGCGTAAATTTTCGTTGATAAATATACTTTGCTTTAGATGTCAATGGTTCGAATAACCAATAGGTTTCTTTAAAAATATTGTTTTGAAGAGTTATAATTTACGAGGTTTGAAAAAGGTCTTGGATAAGTTATATTATTTTCTTATATTTTAAAGATGAATTATTATCCAGTTAGGGCTGTGAGAGGAAAATTTGATTGAAAACCGCTCAAGTTCGAGGGTAAAAGTGAAAAGATAACTCTGAATAGCCATTAATTTTCTTATTATCCTCATCATCACCACCTCCTCCTACGCCTATTGATGCAAAGGGCCTCGGTTAGACTTTTCCAATAGTCTTTATCTTGAGCTTTCAAATCATTAGTTCTCCATTTGTCATTGCCTACTTCACGTGTCATAGTCCTCAGCCATGTAGGTCTGGGTGTAACTCCTCTTCTAGTGCCTTGCGGGGCCAAGTTGAAAGTTTGGTGAACTAATCTCTGATAGGGAGTGTGAAGAGCATCCCCAAACCATCTCCATCTGCCCCTCGTCATGATCTCATCCACATATGGTACTCTCTTTTATAGTTTCCTTTCTAATCCTGTCTTGCAATTTAACTACCAATATTCTTCCGAGGGTTTGTTTCTCAGTTACAGCGATCTCATTAAACTGATATATAGCCTTATTTTGTGTGTAATTTCATTACTTTTTTTTCAAAATTTATTCAAACTAGCCATTGACTGATTTTTTTTTTCAATCTTTCATTAACTCTGATTCTAAAGACCCTGTATTAGAGATCATAGTTCTTATGTATTTAAATGATTCCACCTCATTAATCCTTTCTCCTTCCAATGATATTTCATATTCCATTGCATATTACAGTCTCACCATTCCTCTCTCTCTTCTATTTATGTTGAGCCTAAACTCTTGTGATATTTCATTCATTCTGGTAAGCAAACATCACAAATCCTGTGGTGTTTTGCTAATAAGGACAGTGTCTCTAATCCTTCTCCACATCTTCAACTGTTTTATGCAATACAAAATCCACGAGGAGGATAAACACATTTCCTTGGAGTACTCCTCTGTTCACAGGAAATTCATTTGATAGGACTCCACTAACATAAGCTTTGCACTTATTATACTTATGAATGGACTTAATCAAATTTAATATATTTAAGAGGAACTCCTTAATGACTCGGAATTCTCCACAAAATTAGCCGGTGTACACAAAGATATTTTTCGTAGTACACAAATGCCATCAACAGTGGATTTCCATATTCTAAACAGTGTTGTACAACATGTCTTCAAATGAAAATTTGTTCAGTACAACTTCTAACTTTTCTAAATCCAGCTTGTTCATCTCTCAGTTTCACATCAATCTTTCTCTACCCTCTTTAGGATAAGCATATTATATATAAACAATCCTACCTATTCTAACACAATAAAAATTGATAATTTAAAGTAATTAGCTAAAGGCTGGAGCGATGGGCAATACACTAAAATTAATCAGACCTGAACTGGTACAGAGATAAAAGCTGCTTACAAGTCAGCAATACAAAAAAGATATTCAAACCTAGTGTAATGATTTGCTTCCTAACAGTTTCTTAAGAAGAGGATCAACGTTACAAAGCAAATGTCTTTTGTCTCTAGTTTCTACGCAGTGACGTGGTGAAACAGCGTATATGTCAAAATCGTCCAGTTAACGCAGTCTAGCTATGTCTTGGTAGAAGAAAACTTGATACCCGTTTCTCGGTAGAAGAAAATTTAAAAGAGCATACGAGAAAAGCCCAGGGTAACTATTATATTAGTGGGGAAGAGACTAAAATACAAACAAAGAAGAGTGAAGAACATTATTTGCAATATCCGTGTTATTCCAAAAAAATTTGAAATTACTATTTTTACATAGCAAATTAATTCTTAATTTCATCTATAAAATAGTAGTCCACATTGATGTGCATTAAATAGAGCTAATAATTAATATGAAAGTTATCAGCTAGAGTTAATAAGTCTATTCATGTAGCTTTGATGGGATAGGGTGAACGAATTTGGGTCACAAGGCTCAGCAGCGGCGCTGAGAGGTCATTGTAACCAAGGAAAACCTGGAAGTCGCACAAGTAAAAAATTGAGATATAGGGAAGCGGGAACGGAGCATATGGGAACTGCAAAGATGTAGTAAGTCACATAATGCATATTACTGTAGTTTCACTTACCCTTTTTGCGGACAAACAATTACCGCTACACCCGTAACTTTAATATTATATTTTAATTAGGATTAACAAATACTATACATTTAGGTGTCGAGAGAACTAATAGTAGCAGCTGTAGTATATATTACTTTTTATTGTTCTGGGGAAAAATCTATTATGTTTCTTACGATTTGTAAAACATTTTAGCAGTATAAAATTTATATAATCACAGGATTATTTTAAGGTAATACTAGTTTTGGTACATGCAATGAAGCTGTAGGCCCTACTACGTTTTTTTTTATAGATAAGAAACACCATAGTTCCTGTCTGCTTTGAAGCACAACCTTATTGACAAATATCTAACAGTCCATAGATTAACAGTCTTATCGTGTAACAACTCTTAGATCTCCTGTTCTATTCTAAGTAATCTTTATCCATTTAGTTTGAAAAAAAAAAAAATAGAAATTCGATGACTGGCCTAATAATGGGCCCAAACATTTTAATGACATTTACAAAAGGGATGCTGCAAAAACACTTCAGCAATTTCTGAAGTACTGTACACAAAAGATGCAAAGACTTCCCTATCACATAATTATGGAGTAAACAACGTCCATAAACTTAAGCTCATTCCATTTGAGGTGGAAATGCACGGCCGGTAGACACTTTACCAATTTTGTGATATGGGTGGCCATCACGAGTGTAGATGACGTCAGACAAGGAAAACCATTGAAGGGCCTGTGCGCATTGAAGGGCCTGTGCGCATTGAAGGGCCTGTGCGCATTGAAGGACCTGTGCGCATTGTAGAGGCACTAGATAAACACTGTACCAAGGCCCACTTTGCCCGCCACAGTTCCACTGCACTTTGCAATGGCATCTGGCCTAAGTCATATGTTTACTAGCCTGTGCCTAGTACCTTCCTTGAATCAATTGATTTGTTTACAGTTATAGGCAAAATATTGTTCCCAACCTACATTTGTCCCTCATGTGGAAGGATCTTCAAGCTAATGAAGCCATAATTCAGGTTACTGTAGCCGAAACTGGTTAAAGCAACGTAACTGAACTTCCATTAACGTTTATTTATTACCCGTCATCGTGATATAAAGTGCATATTGAATCCTATCATGCTACCTCTTTCATACTATTTTATAACCTCTGTAACCTTACCATTTCAACTATTAGTTAAGGAAAATATTTCTTACACCAAACACTTAACAGTAAGTTTTTTTTTTTATTTCACATTATTCCACATATTTCTAAAAATACTAGTAGATTTGTGAACACCTCGGCCTCCCAGACAGATTCTCAGAATATCAAAAACATATATTATCAGCAGTCATTTTATCAAACTTAATTTGTCACTAGAACCATAATTTCAGATTTCAGATACAAAAATAACTCTCAAACCTCTTCTCCAAAACTGCTCTTTAATACTTCAAACGAAAGAGCATTAAATTACCTGGTGGATATGGTTAGCTATTGGCTCTAACTCCAAAAAACCACGTAATTTGAATGAGTATTTCAAGGGACCTTTCATAAACCCAAGGCAAGGTAAGAACCAATGCTTTTTAAATAATCTCTCTTCACACACTAAGTACTTTCAAGGCATTCCCTTTCATGAAAAGTCAATAGAATGAGTTAATTTCAAAGTTTACACCAAACTAACTAATTTTAGATATACATTACATGAAGGTTTTAGATCCAAATTGCTTCATCTGGTGCTTCATCTCTTGTGATTCTGTGGAGTGAGGACGTGCTGAAGAAGTGCTCAGTTGAAATTTAACAACAATAGTGGCAAGTTAAAAGTGAAAATCGTTAAGTTAATAATTTCCAACATCATTAAGTTATGTAAATTGGAATCAGCGTCATTGGAATACTAAATAGTGCAAAATTACAAATAAATAGTTGATTACAACTGGGACACAGGTAAGAGTTACCAATTATGGTTTTCCCGACCCATTTGGACTTAAATATAGTGTAAACTACAAAAATGTTAGGAGCCATTAAGAAAATTAGAAGGAAACCTCATGAAAAGACTGAAACAGGAAAATAAGTTGAAGATGAAACAAATGAATTTCTACAGATAATGAAGAATACACCAGTATATGATAGTGACAACATGGAGGAAGGTGCCTGTGGAAGAAATCATGAATCAGCGAATGGATCGTTGTTCACCGTGGAATCTGATGACACCGAACTATGTGAGCACTGCAAGACTGTCGTTGCCAATGAGGGAATTTGTTGTAATAGATGTCAAAAATGGTATCATATTGAAAACGAATGTTCTGGATTAATAGAAAATTTATCACAAGCGGACAAAAGACTATTGTGTAACGAACATATTTATTACATATGTAGAAATTGCACTGATAAGTTCAATGAGGATGCAGCAAACATACAAAGAAAAGTATTGGATGAAGAAGTCGTAATGTCCCATCATTTGGTTCAGGTCTTGATGAATAAAATAGAAGAAATGAAGGATAGCATGACAGAAATGAGAAATAAAGTGCAAGAAACAAGAGATGAGATGCAAGAATTAAGAAATGAAATGAAAGAATTAAAAAATGAAAAGAAAAGGAATGAAGATGACATAGATAGGAAGCATCTAACTGGTACATATGCTGAAAAGCTGAAATCAAAGAAAACATTGATTGTAAAATCAACTGATGAGGTTTCAGCAGTTAATAATAAGAAAACAATTATGACCAAATTAAAAGCCCAAGTAGAAAGTACTGCTGAAACAAAAGATGGCCACCTGATCATAAAATTTGCAGATAAACAGAACCTGGAGCAGGCAAAATCAGAATTGGAACAAGGTAATGTAAACAAGATCACTGTTACTGAAAAAAGAAAACTTAAACCGAAGATAAAACTTACTAATGTACCAGAAGATGATGATGATATTATTCAAAGTCTGAAGCTTAAGAACCAGTGGCTAAATAGACACATTGTAGAAAACGATGATCTGTCTATCATAATGCAACAAAATTCAAGAATGGATAAACATAAACACTATATCATAAAATGTACACCTAAGATACGTAAAGCAATCTATGAAAATGGAGATAAACTTAGTACCACATATAGAATATGTAATGTTTATGATCATTACATGCCCTACCAGTGTTACAAGTGCCAGGAATTTGGGCATAGTGCAGCAAATTGCAAGAATAAACAGTCGTGCCCCAAGTGCGCGAGAGAACATAAAGCGGGTCATTGCAATGTTGTTGAAGTTAAATGCATAAATTGTGTGAGAAAGAACTATGATGACACAAAACATAAATCCTATGACAAAGTAAACTGTGAAGTTTATAAACAAAAAATAATAAGAGCCAGAAACAATACTGACCATGGCTTCGATTAAGAAAATATTATGTAATCTAATAAATATACAATCCATTGGCAATAAAACTCATATCATTAAGGAAGTCGTAAGTGATCAAGATGTGGATATTTGCTTATTAACTGAAACTTGGTTGAGTGGTAAGGTGAGTGACAGATCGAAAATAAATGAAATGACACCCAAATCTTATAACTTTTATCATGAACCAAGAGAAAACAAAAGAGGTGGTGGCATTGGAATCTTAATTAAGAAATCATACAAAGTTACAGTAAGAAATCATCTCATAGTTAATTCATTTGAATATATGAATATTAAAATTTTATCTCGAAATGTAAATCTACAAATAGTTATACTCTATTGACCACCGAGCAAAAGCAAAAGAATGTTTCTAGATGAATTTAATAACTTATTAGATACATTGAATGACAATCGAAATATAGTTATATGTGGTGATTTCAACCTACATCTTGATAACAGAGTAGACCCATATGTCAATGAATTTAGAGAATTGATTGACAACCACGACCTTGAAAACATAGTATCTGAACCAACAGCTCAGTCTAATCATATACTAGATCTAGTTATAGTAAACAAAAACAACAACATCATACTAAATATGGAGATTGAACCTGACTGCTCTATATCCCCTATGCATAAGTTGATGTCTTTTGAAATAGACGTTAGAAAAAATAATGCAATACAGAAGGAAATCACATACAGAATTAAGACTAACTTTGATCCAAAAGAGTTCATTGAACAAAGCCTAGAGGATATAAAAGGGATAACACCAGTCTGTAACTGTGAAGAGAATCACACCCTCGTAGAGAGACAATCCTGTATAAACTGCATTACTGATAGAAGTAAAACTATACTTGCAACTAATTATAATAATAGGTGCCCGGAAATAACCAAAATAATCACAATTAAAGAAAAATCGAACTGGTTTGATAATGAATTACACGAAGAGAAAAAAAGAAAAAGAAAAATGGAGGATAAATGGAAAAGAAATAAAAATAATGAAAAGTGGCAACATTACAAAGCAGCTAGAAATCGCTACAATTACCTTATCTTAGTTAAAAAAAAAAGGCCTATTATAAAAAAGTGTGCAATGAAAATGACCCACGGATAATACATAAGAACCTAAAGAAACTATTAGGTCTAAAGACAGAAATAGTGTTGCCTGACATAAATAATGATCCTAAATGCCTAGCAAATGATTTTATTGATTATTTTGAGGAAAAAATAAATCAAATCTGCTCCAGTTTTCACAACATCAGCACAACAGAGCGAAAGAATACATCAGCAACAGATGTAAATAAGCTAAGGGTATTCAAAGAGTTAAGTCAGAGTGATTATATGAGAATAATAAAGAAAGTAAAAAAAACCTACTGCGGAAATGATCCATTTCCAATTAATGATGTAAAAGATGCAGAAAATTTCACCAAACTACAAGAGACCTACCGAAACATGGTATATATGAGTCTAACACAGGCAGTTTTCCCTGATTGTGAAAAAGTTGCGTGTATCAAGCCTGTGTATAAAGGAAAAGGTGATGCAGACAATTTAAGTTCATATAGGCCAATATCAAATCTGTCATATTTTTCGAAAATTATTGAAACTGCTGTACACGAACAAATCTGGAAATATCTGAAAAAATCTAATGCCATACCTGATGATCAATCTGCATACAGAGAAAATTACTCCACAGAAACAACAATGTTAGCGATAAAAAATGACAACAGAAATTATAACAAATGGCAAGTGTTGTATTCTTGTAATGCTTGATCAAAGTGCAGCATTTGATACTGTAGAACATACATATCTAATGGAAGACCTTAAAGCTGTGGGCATCGTAGAACGAGCACACGACTGGTTTGTGAGTTATCTTGAAAACCGCAAAGTTAAAGTAGTAATATCAAATGTTGAATCTGAGACAAGAAAACTAACCAAAGGGGTGCCTCAAGGCAGTGTACTAGGTCCTCTCCTGTTTGAAATTTACACGATTGAACTGGCAAATATACTTGAAACTCACAGAGTTAAGTTTAAAATATACGCTGATGATACACAATTCTATTTCCCAATAGAATCAGTTGATGAAGCTAAAAGAAAGATACATGAAATAATGAATGACATTAAGGCTTGGATGTTAACAAAAAAGCTCAACCTCAATGAAGACAAGAGTGAATGTATTATTTTTGGAAATGAAAAAGATATAAAAAGAATCGAATGCTTCAAAAGAATTGAAATAGGTCAATCGATCATTGACCTAAAGAAATCTGTCAGGAATCTTGGAGTAATCATGGATGATAGACTGACAATGAACGAACATATAAATAACATGGTAAGAAATTGTAACTATCATATTAGAAACATAGCATTTATTAGTAAATACTTAGATGAAAAATCTATGGCCATACTCATTAATCACCACATATTTTCAAGAATTGATTACTGCAACTCACTGTTCTATGGCTTACCAAATTATCAGCTGAAGAAAATTCAGAGAGTACAAAACAGAGCCGCTAGATTAATAAAAGGACTACACAATAGGGAACGAATTACCCCTGCACTAATTAAATTACACTGGCTACCGGTAAAAGCGAGAATTGAATACAAGCTACTCTTACTAACGTTTAAGATACTGAACCAAAATGAACCAAAATATCTAAAAGAATGCCTGAATAAACTAGAACTAGAAACAAATGTTAACACAAGACACATGAGTGACAAACATAGGCTATCTGAACCAAGAACAAATAGTAAATTTAGTGAAAGGGCTTTTAGCTACTGTGCGCCTAGACACTATGATAAACTGCCAACTGAAATGAAGGACCTAAAGGGAGCAATTGAATTTAAGAAGAAACTAAAGACATTACTTTTCACAAGATCATATGATTTGGAAGATACTACAATCAAAGAATTGTATAAGTTATAATAAAAATGTTTCGTTAGATGATTAATATGGACCCGCCCGAGAAGTAGTTCACTCGACTTCAGTGGAGGGTTGGATTTAAACCCAAAACAAGTAAACAAGCAAGCAAGTAGTGTATGGACTTCGTAAACAAAGCTAGAAAACCAACAGTAGGTATGTATCTTGAGCTTACCTAAAAAGAAAAATATAGTTCAATAAGGATCAAGAACTTCAACAGGTTACATTAAGCCCTTTCCATTACATGAAGGCCTTTCCATACTAGGGACATATGTACGGCAAGCAGATACTGTTAGCAATTCCGAGGTATGGGTGGTAATCACAAGTGAAGATGATATCAGACAAGGGAACCACGGGCAAACCATTGTAATGTCCGTGCTAGTTGTTGTGGCACTGGATGAGCAATCGACTAGGGACCATATTACCTGGCACAGCTCTGGCAGTATTCTGCCCGGTGTGTGGCCCAAGTCATACTTCCCCTACCTGTGCCTACTACCTACCTTGGACAGTTTGATATGGTAACCGCTTCAGAGCTTGAGAATTACTGACAGAAAGAGGGGCTGCCCAGTATTTCCCCATCGTGTTTAAAGGACTTAAGGGCAATACGTGGAAATCATGCTGAAATCAAAGTTCCAAATGGAAATTTCCAAGAGTTATCTAAAAATAAATTTGCAGCTCCAAGCAACCGTTCTGAATTAAATAAATTTCAAATCAAAACAAGATATACAAGAGCACTTGTCCTTACATTTCCGTCCAAGTCTTATACCCAAGTAAATACTAAATGCTACTTTTCCCAACCAGGCTAGTAACAAAGTCTTCATCAATACTTTAATACTTTTATTATGAAAAAGCTAGTTACACATGCACTAACGTTTTACCAACTAGTGGAGAATAATCTTAAAACTCTCCACAATGCTTCAATGCAATAACTGGAAAATATCGAACAAGAAGTTTCACTATGGTAATTTGGAAAGCATTTAAATTTGAAAAATATATTTTCAATAAAAAAATAATATTGATGGGAGTTCTGAAGTCAGAAGCAAATAAGAAATTTTATGAAAGACTTATTCAAAACTACGTTAATTGCCAATGCTTTCAAAGTGTTCTAAATCAGTATTTAATCTATCCATATATTCATACGATTTACAAGAAACTAACAAATCTTTAATCTACCAAAAGTTAAACAAAGTTTATGCTAAAAGATAAGTTTTGAAGTCCTAAAAAATTACAATATATGTTATTTTAAAATCTTGCATAATCCCGCCTGCAAGAGTCTTTACTATGTTCAACGTATGATTTACTGAACTGCTCGGACTTAAGAATTTAAATAATACTGCCTAGGCCTAGGTGGCCATTCACGTCCAAGTGCAGCTCAAAATGTTAGGCATATGTTTTAAGTCAAGACTAAGGTTGAAGTTTGAACAGTAAGGTGCAAGAAAAACTGGGATGTAGAAACCTTAAGAGAGCAGCGAGGGCAAAGGCTTAAAAGAATTTTTAGTACATAGCTTTGTTAACATCAATATTAGAACGAATATGCTGCCAGCCATTCACTCAAATCAAGATATGGCAGCTTTAAAAATTACCACGTGCTTTATATTCAGTTTTGATACCCTCATGAATCCTAACAAATACGATACCAATTAGGGCAGATCCACAAAAGTTTTAAAAAGCTAGTGCAACTAAACTATTAATCTCAATTCCTTAAATTCTTATAATATGTGCTAACATTAGCTGGAACATCACAGTCACTGACCAGAATGTCAGACTACACCCTTTGATACTAAACCTTTCTAAAGTAAATATCACATTCGGCAGACACGTGGAAGATTGGAAAAAAAAAAAAAAATATATATATATATATATATATATATATATATATATATATATACATATATATATATATATATATATATATATATATATGAATTAAAAGATGTAAAAAAAATTCTAGACTTATTGGGAGTAAAAGTACTGAATCTTCACCCTAGTAATATTAAATTTTGCAAAAATTATACCTTTAATTAGACTAAAATCATATGTATATATAACAATCTGCAAAACAGATTTCAAAGCCATAATATTCGTAGCAATAAATGTTGCACTTTTCAAAGGACAAGACTATACCTCTCTCATTTAACCCAATGGCAGTAACCTTAGTTTGGTACCCTTTTTATTACACTAGCCTAAAACTTATTCTATTTCAAGACCATAAGTGCAGAAATTAGTTCTTAAATTACAGTAACAAATCAATTTATATCAGTCTCAGCAAACCTTTTACAAAAATAGGAGTTTACACTGAGTAATTACCAGAATTATACCCAATTTTGTCCATGACACACTATTCATTATGAAAAAAAAAATCTATTTGGTCGTGTTCACCGGAATTCCTGTAACACCCCTTCACCTTCTGTACACTTAAATTTTTTATTCGTTTAACCAGGTCTCAGAGTCATCAAATCTACAATACAACCATATTTAAAAACTAAAAAAGTTCAAAATCTAAAGTTTTATAAAGAGGACCATCATAAAAAGCGTCCACTACTACAATCCGTAATTCTACAGTATTTGCTAAAGACAAGTTCTTATCCATGATCAGTGCTGGTTTTTACAACATAAATACTAGAATTTTTAAGGTTTCAACATTCCATCAACAACCAATCAAATTTAATTATCATAGACCACCGATGTCCGGCATTATGGACACTGCTGGTTAGTAAAGAATCTTTGGTAAGGATTGGGACCATCAATACACAAGTCCAACATCTAGATCTAACTTACCTATGTAGTCTAGAAACTAGACAAATTTGAAGTTTCAGAGCAATAACCTAACAAAAGTGAAGCAGCGAAGAATATTAAACCAAGGAGAAATATTAGTAAAACCGCTCTTAATAGAAAATATTAAAGTCTTTAGCAAATAGGTGTACGACAGTTCTTTAGTATACGAGGCCAAACTATTCAAGGATCTAGTAACTAGATAAAATCTGGCTAATGAACCAAGGCAACCAAATTAGGAAAAATTTCAAAGATTCTGATAGATTTGATGAACCCCAAACATTGCTTTATTGATAACATCCATTTTCTAACAAAGAACTTATTACTTTTAATAAAATTCAGTCTACTATAAATATGGCCAAGACTGAATGCAACTTTGTATAAATTTTGTACTCTACTGTAGGCTCGACATTATTCATCTCTTACACCTATTAACGCAAAGGGGTTTACGGGCTACCAACGCAAGAGCCCGTGTCTTACACACAAGGTAAGGCAATCTTACACAAACACGCAAAGGGGCTCTTTTAGATTTCGCCAGTCGTCTTAGTTTTTAAGTGAATACTTCTCCATTCATCATCTCTTACTTCACACTTCATAGTCTTAAGCCATGTACAACTGGGTCTTCCAATTTCTAGTGCATTGTGGAGCCCCGCTGAACGTTTGGTGAACTAATCTCTTGGGGAATGCGAAAAACAATGAGACAATTAGCCCCCAAAGAATTAAGTTCTGGTAACTACGTAGAAATACTTAAGATTTGTCCAATGACATTATGGGACCCAAGTCAGACTTGCTTGAAAAGCAAAATTAGTTCCTGGATTAACATTAATATAAGGACAAGAAAAACTTACGAGTGGTGTAATGAAACGCAAATGTGTTTAGTTAATCATTATAAAAAATTATGACTTGAAATCTAGGCTCCTACTAGATGCTAGGCCTATTTCTCCTAAGACTACCGTAACGATTATTCACTAAAACACTAGAGATTACGTAGGTAAAACCAGCAAAGTTTTCTAGGTTTCCAATCAAATAATCAAATAAATTTATGCATATCTAATACGCTACCAATATTAGCGGAAAAAGGGGTAACCGCTTTGCACCAACACTTCAGGTAACAGTCGTCATCTTTAATTTCATAAGAAGCCTTCAAAAAACCAAACAAATTTTACACTTTACCAATAAAGAGTAATTCATAAATTAAGCCATATACGATTAAAGTAAAACATTCCAAAAAATGAATACTTTGACAATCTAGCCATAATGGATTTTGGGGGCCGATGTGGTAACATCCCTGACTGGTGAACGCCAGACTGGGGTTCGAGTCCCGCTCAAACTCTTCGCTCGCTGCAATCTCACCATCCTTGTGAGCTAAGGATGGGGGCTTGGGGAACCTATAGGTCTATCGGCCTGGCCCTCTTTGGTCCTAGCTAGGTTGGAGAGGGGGATTGGGCACTCATCATACTTATATATGGTCAGTCTCTAGGGAAGTGTCCCTTTCCTCTGCCATTCACGAGTGGCATTCAAACCAAATATCTACTTCCTATTTCCTAGCAATAAACCTATTTCCATCCTGAGCTAAAATCTCAATACATTTTCGGTATAAATTTCCACTAACTAAGAGAATAAACAGAGACAACTCACAAATTCAAGAAGATGTAAACATAACCTACCACTCACCCTTTTCAGATCACCAGTTTCTAGTTCCGACACTACCACGAGAAAGAATTATTACATTTCTAGAATAAAAAAAAAAATGTCTGTTGTTATGCGTTTACCACTGACTGAACAGGGATGAAAAAACAATGAAGCAAATATCCACAGTTTGATACTTTAATTTAACGTCCTTTTATAAGCAGTGGCACCATCTGTGTCTAAGTTTCAGAGCCACTTATAGTCTTTGATGATTTTCGAAGTCACCTTTTAAGAAACCACCGTAAAAGCCAAAATTTTCATAGATTTACAATTCCAAGAAACTTCCTTTGCAATATGTATGTATATTCACCATGTATAATTAACATAGATGAATAAACTTTGACTCTTAGAACAAACACTTGTGTGGTCAACCTCTCTCTCTGTCTTGAAGTCTATCAATATGTTAGGTATTTTATAGGTCTTAAGTAACTTATTCAGTATGTTCTAAACTTTTTATTTTTGTATGCTTGAGACATTTATCCACAACTGTGTGTGTGAGAGAGAGAGAGAGAGAGAGAGAGAGAGAGAGAGAGAGAGAGAGAGAGAGAGAGAGAGAGAGAGAGATACATTTGCAAAAACGAATGAGCAGAGATTTATTACAATAGTTTTGTATCATGAAGAAATAGTATTGACTATATACTTTTCCCTGAGTACAAAGAATAATCTTCCGGCTCCAGGGCAATATAGCCAAGAATAAAACCTAACTCTCTGGCATATAAAATAAATGATTTAATAAAAGAAAACTCGGCAAAGGCAGTGCATGGCGTGCAATATATTCCCTGGGCAGCAAACTTGAAGGTTAAGCGGAGGGATATAAATAAAATACACAAAAATTCTGATGTATAATTTGCAACTTAGATCAGAAAAATAATCAAGGAAACATAAGCCTTTTATGCAGACAGCTAATTAGTAATGTAGAGCAAGATGAAATAAGATCCATCTAGTCGTAGAGCTTTAGCTGTCGTGACATCACGAGCAGAATCTCGATAGACAGAATAGATAATGAAGAATGGTAGCTAAACTAAAGCATGAGCTAAATAAAAATGTGATGTCTGGTGTTCCACAGGGTAGTGTTCTTGGCCCATTACTTTTCATATTATATACACATGACATGTGGTTTGGTCTAGAAAACAAGCTTGTTGCATGTGCAGATGATGCTACTCTCTTTGCATCAATTCTATCCACTGAATATAGATCTGCGGTCGCTGAATCCCTTAATAGAGATCTGGCTAAAATTAGTGCATGGTGCAAATTATGGGGTATGAAGTTGAATCCTAACAAAACTCAAAGTATGATTGTAAGTAGGTCAAGGACAGTGGCTCCTCAACATCCAGATCTCAGTATTGATGATTTTTCTTCAACTCTTTATGACTTTTAAAATTTTAGGTGTGATTCTCGACAGAAAATTTATTAGGTGTGTGTCTTCTTCAATTGCACAAAAAATTGGCCTAATGAGAAAGTCTTTCAAGATTTTTGGCGATCAATCTTTTCTGAAGAAGTGTTTTAATTCTTTCATTCTACCTTGTTTCAAGTATTGTTCTCCTGCCTGGTCTTCAGCTGCTGATTCTCATCTTAAATTGTTGGACAGAATCTTACGGTCTATCAAATTTGTTATTACTGATCTAGATATTAATCTTTGGTACCGTCGTTTAATTAGTTCATTATGCCTGTTGCATAAGATTTTTCATAACTCTGACCATCCTTTACAATCAGATCTTCCTAGACAATTCCATCCTGTTCGTAATACTAGGCAGGCAGTTAATACTAATAGCCGGGCCGAGCTTCCCTATCATGAGGCTCAATACTACACAGTATTCTAGAAGTTCTATTCCAGCTGTGACCAAGTTGTGGAATGATCTTCTCTAATAGGGTAGTTGAATCAGTAGAACTTCATAAGTTCAAAGCTGCAGCAAATGTTTTTTATGTTGAACAGGCTGATATAAGTCTTTTTATAGTGTATATATGACATATCTTTTTTGACTGTGTTACTGTTTTTAGAACGACTTATTGTTAATTTGTTCTCATCATTTATTCATTTCCTTATTTCCTTTCCTCACTGGGCTATTTTTCCCTATTGGAGCCCTTGGGCTTATTTCATCTTTCTTTTCCAACCAGGGTTGTAGCTTGGATAGTAATAGTAATAGTAACTTGTTAAAATACATTTTAAATGGATTAAAAAATATATTTTCTGTATACGTATCAAATATAGTGTAGTTACTTATAAGTTTGTTTTCTATTACTACTTTTATTAGGTTTCTAAACATAGAAAATGATATTTGACAGACTCCTTTAAATTTCCTCAACACATGATTAAAATCTATTTATCAATCTATTTTAAAAGTATCTTGACATAGTCTTGAAGTCAAAGACTATAAATATTTTCTCTATAATGTTACCAACTATATTACCACAATTTACATTACTTCATCCAATATAATATATCAATGATTTGAGATTATAAATGTACAGTATATATATATATATATATATATATATATATATATATATATATATATATATATATATATATATATATATATATATATATATATACATATATATATATGTATATATACATATATGTATATATATATATATATATATATATATATATATATATATATATATATATATATATATATATGCATATATATCATATATATGAATACACACACACACGCACATATACATATATATATATATATATATATATATATATATATATATATATATATATATATATATACATACATATATATATATATATATATATAAATATATATATTGTGAAGAATTCATTTTTTTTGTTTATTTAAATGTTTGAGTGGGAACTTAATCTAGGAAAGTGTCCCTCTGTCAGTTACACAAAGATCATCAGGGGAGGATAATGAACACTTACACTCTAGGCACAAACTTTACTGCTGCAGTTTACTAACCGTCATTCTTAAATACTAAAGGGGGAAATTTGCTCTCTCCAGAGGCTGGAGAACTCCACATGTGAAAATAAAAGTAATGTGATAGCCTACTTTAGCTTTGTCAGGTCTATAGTCATCTTGCGCTCTCAGGCTCTGTTTCAGTTCCGTCCCAGTGACCAAAGTGAGGTGCTGGACAGGTATCTTACGTTAATGTAATTAGAGACAATAAAAAAAATGGGAGCAGTGACGTAGAGTAAAGTTTAAAAGTTTAAAGATATGGATCTTTACCTTCGAAGCAGATATTCAATAATAAGTGGCTCGCTAACACACCCTTTTTCCAATTACTTACTCCTTTGAAATATCGGGTATTCTGTCCCGTGATCAAATGTTCATAATGGGCACATTGAAATAAATGAGGGAGTAAAAATACGAAGGAGGATTAATTAACCTTATCTTGATATATTTCACAAATTTACATTAAAATAAATGGACATCTGAACAACACAAAACGTAACAAAAATAATTGCAAATTAATGGAAAGTGTGGTTGAATAGACTCTTGGTCTTCTGCAATAATCAATAATCAAAATTGGGCCGGACACATAGCCCATGTGACCCAGAGTCTGTGCTAGTCTCAAAAGCAAACAATTATATCCAAGAAAAATATACACACAATCCCACCGCACACTGTCCGAAGTATGTAATAGCCAGATAACCTAAGCTAAAGAATGGGGGAAAACTAAGTGGCCACGTTTGTATTACCTGTACTCTTTAGTATACTGTCCTTTGCCCTTAATGCCTGTTGACCAGAACATTGCACAAGTTGGCACTTTGCACTCTTGACTGGCTCAACCCAAGAATCCTCGTTTATGGTAGTAGGGATTCCCAGGTTCCACTCCTTCACTGTCTCCAGCCGGCAGGACTCCTTTGTGACTCAAGTTTTGGGAGAGGGGGTGGGGATGAGCCAGAGGTGCACGGGTTCACTGACTAGGGCGGTCAGCCGGTCGACAGTACGGCTTACAAACGAATGGCTCTAGGTTAAGGTTGAGAGGGATCACCTCGCTTCACCTTTCAAGACAGGTGAGAGTCATCATGCACAAGGTAACCCAGTTGAGGCGCCATATTAGGACTTTAAGACAGGACAATATATTGTTGCAAGGAGTGTATAGGAGGCTGGATTCTGTACTATATATTTAGAGGAATCATGCAGTTCTAAAGGAGTTTATATATACAACAATCCTATCTATTCTGGCTTGCTGAAAATTAATAATTAAAATGAAAAATAAGCAATGGGCTGGTGTGATGGGCGTACATCTTAAAATCAACAGACCTTAATTGGTACTGAGAAATAAAAGCATTAAAGTCAGCTGTATTTAGATTACTGTATATTCAAACCAGTTAAATATCTTATCTCGACCCATGTAGTTTTAGGAAAAAAATCAACATACGCTGGGATAAGGCCCTTGCTGTGCGTATCTACCCTCTGACGTCACGAGCATGGCGTAAGCTACTGTTAGATTTAGTAGATTAAGAATAGTCCTTCCAATCTTTTGGTAAAGAAAACTTAATTTAGGAGAGGACGTTTAAGGGATAACTACAGTATTATTAGCAGAGGGCCTAAAACACGAATGAAAGAAGTGAAGAAAAATTCTTCATATATATATATATATATACATATATATATATATATATATATATATATATATATATATATATATATACATATATATATATATATATATATATATATATATATATATATATATATATATATATATTTATATATATATATATATATATATATATATATATAACTATATACATATATATATATATATATATATATATATATATATAAATATATATATATATATATATATATATATATATATATATATATATATATATATATATTTATATATATATATATATATATATATATATGTATATATATATATATATATAAATATATATATATATATATATATATATATATACATATAAATATATATATATATATATATATATATATATATATATATATATATATATATATATATATATATATATATTTATATGTATATATATATATATATATATATATATATATATATATATATATATATATATATATATTTATATGTATATATATATATATATTTATATATATATATATATATATATATATATATATATATATATATATATATATATATATATATTGTTATGAACACTTCCTGTAAGGAAGCTTAGTTTGTCTTTTAACTTGGCTATTTAAGTTAATTTGTCATTTTGATGAAAACCCTATATCATTTTCCTTTTTTATCACGAGGAACGCATCTTTTTGTCTGAGTATCAAATCCTTTGTATAAGATCATTTGTTTTATCGTTTTGCTGTTCTTCGTGATATTTTATATATTTTATTTCCTTAAGATTAATCCACATTCTATTACATATGTTAAGACTTTAATCTTAAAAGAATTCATAAGAATTATTTGCAAAATAGTTGTGTTTAGAGCGCATGCTCAATACCTGTCCGTTTCTGTTGCATCACTTTCATAAACACACTTAATTTGCTAATCTAATTAAAATTCATAAGTTTTGTATCATCTGTGTGCATGTTTATTTTATGTAAGCCAACTATGACCGTCCCAAGTGAGCATGGTAGTGAAAAATCTTAGATAGGATCATTGATTTAATGTTAAATGTACCCATACGAACGTTTCTATCTCCGAATATTTTCACAGATACGTTGCAAACAACAGGGCGCCCTCTCGCCCACGAGGACCCATAGAAGACGGATCTGTTATGATCTGTGTCAAAAAGTTAAGTTGTCCTACCACCCACTTGTTGAGATCTTATTGAAGCCCAGCATACCTGGTGAAGTACACATTATTCTCAACAAACGTGGACTGCTTTGGGATCTTTTCGTTGCAAAATAAGCCGTCTTCTGTGTAATTTTCGTTGCCTTTGTGAATCATGATCCATATCCTACGACCTTGAACTTGGACACGAAGTGTTTGACAGTGCCTTATAAACTTTGTTTGCTTGTTTAATTTTGGTATCCGTACTGTAGCCAATATATTTTGTTTATTACCATTTGCTATCAATGCTTATTTAATGTAAATATTCAGTTTCGTTTTGTTATTAAGAAACAAAGTAGAGATATTATTTAATTCTCAATCAAGTTTGTTTTCCTTTTTCTTTAAATTTCGTATGGTTACATTAATGAATAATTGTTAAGTTTTTGTGCGATTGATTGATTCCATTTATTATTTATCATTTCCTTTTTATCTATTATACAGTCCACTTTACTCTTTTATGTATGCGATCTAGCGTGAAATCATTCCCTATTAAATGCTAGGTTGTTGTCTAAGTGAGAGAGCGGGAACACACATATGCAATCTTGAGGCAACATTTAGTAAGTGTTGAAATCGATACCATTCCACACACTAGTAATCGAATTTGGTCCTTCGAACCGGATGGATTCAATCTCGTTTGGTATCATACGCATTAGTCTGTTTGTACATCGTACAATTCTCGAAAAAGAAAAGTTATATTCTTCTTATTAAATTTCGTTTTGATTCACATGGCAACCACGGATTTTTTTTCGATATCCCAACGCGGTTGCTTCACGACGGTCCTAGTTAGTATTTATATGAATCAGGCCGAAAGTGACTGGAAACTTTTTGAGAATAGGTATAATTCGATATTATTGTTAATTTGAGCCTGTAGAGCTCAATTTATTATCATTTTTTGTTTAATGCATATAATGGCACTCGTGGTTGCCAAGTGCAAAAATTGTTCAAACATGTTTGAGAGGTAATTTTCGTGTTTATTAGGCAAGTTGTGATCAAAGTGATCATTGATTTCTTGTTTAACTTAGCAATTTTATTGCTTAATTTTTATTGACAATTTTTCTTGTGTATCTTATTAATCATGTCAACAGAAATGAAACCTGTACAGATTCTTAATCTTTATCGTAGCACTTTAGAGGAAGTGCAGGATTGTGTTGATAATGCAGAGTCTTGTTTAAGCAATGCTTGTACCTCTAAGGCTACATTTGACTTAGTTGGTCAAAACCTTAATGGTCAATTAAATTCACTTACAAATCAGTGGGAAACCCTCAAAGTTGTACTTAGTGAGGATGTGGAAAAATTGAAGTCCTTTGGCAGGGAATTTAGACAATATCATCGTTCGTGTCAGAAAACTTTACAGAGTGTGCTTGATAGAGTAGCTAGTCTGACTGTCAGTACTAATCAGACCCCACCTGCTAATCCAACTGTGGTTACAACTTTACCCACACCCAAATTGCCTGCAATTAAAATTCCCACCTTTGATGGTAAACTTGAAAACTGGTCATCCTTTTGGGATATTTTTGATAGCCTTGTCCATTCAAGGACTGATTTGACAGATGTGGTTAAGTTTGCTACATTGCGAAATTATCTTACTGATCGAGCACTTCGCTCTATTGAAGGTTTGGCTGTTACTAACAGTAATTATGCCATTGCTATAAAAACCCTGAAAGATTGCTTTCATAATACGGATAAGCTTCTTAGTCGGCTCATTCGAGAGTTGAATGATTTACCTGTTCCACGTCATTCACATGATGAACTTTTGGACTTTAAGTTATGAGAAACTGTTAGCTCAAATAAATCACTTGGAGAGACAAGACACCTCTACTCGTCTTTTCAGAGAGATCATAATCAAGAAGCTTCCTTCAGAAACTTTTAAAATTCTTGCTAATAAGTACAATACTTATCATTTTTCCGTGGAACAAATTTCAGAAGGCTTGACTAAGATAGTTGATTTGATGGAAAGGTGTAAAGAACAACCCCGTTCTTGAGCGCAAAACAGAAACCGTATCGACAAATTCACCACAGTGTGATAGTAGCAATGCTAGCAAGCTTAACAACTCTTCACAGTCTCAGTCTAAACAAAAGCAAAATCCTGCTTCAAAATATGCATCCTGTCAAAATAATCAGAATTCTTTTCAGAGTAATCGGTGTTCATCTTAGAATACCCAGGCTAACATTGCCAAATCTTGTATATTTTGTAAGCAGTCTCACAGTTCTAAATACTGTGTTCGCTATCCAAGTCTACAGTCTCGTAGAGAAAGGGTCCGTTCTCTTAATCTATGCTTCTGTTGTTTGAAAAAAGGTCACAGTAAGTGATTGTCAGGTCAAATTTGAGTGCCGCAATTGCAACGGTAACAATCATCATACCTTTTTGTGTGCAAAATTGTGTAATAACACTGTTGCCAATCAGAGTCAATATGCTAGTACTAATATAGTATACTTGACACCTCTTAATACAGCTGCCGCTGCTAATACCGGTAGCCTAACTAACTTTAACCCTGCCCATCCTCCTCCTCCTCTTCCACGGGACGGGAGTAACCCTATGGTCAGTGTTGCCAACTCTGCTAGTCCTACTGTTACGACTACTACCTCTTCAGTTAGTGTAGCTTCTCTCACTAATTCATGCTCGGGCAACAATGCTTCTTCTTTGTCAATAACAGCTTTGCCTCCTGCTTTTGTTCAAATATCAGGGGGTGGATATCGGGTTCCTAAACGTACTTTTTTTGACACTGGTTCACAGCGAACATTCATTCAGTCAGATCTTGCTAAACAGCTGAATTTACCTTTTGTAGATCGCATTACCCTATCTCTGACACCTTTTGCTAGTCAACCAGTAGAAATTTTGTGTAATATCGTCAAAGTAGTCATTCGTTATGGGAAATCAAGAATTACTTTGAAAGCAGTTGCTTTTGACAAGGTAAATACTGTAATACGAATTCCTGGCCTCATTAATGTTGTAAATTGCCTTAAATCAAAGGGTATTAAGTTAGCTGATGGTCAATTAACCAGTGATGATGTTACATAGATTGGACTTGTTATAGGTGCTGATAATTATCATAAGTTTAGAATGGGTCAAAGCAAATGTGCTGGAGTGAATTTGTTTACTTGTGGTGGTGGTGGTGCAATTATTTTTGGTCCCTTACCTCAATGGGCGACTCAAGACTATTGTAATAGCAATTCTGTTACTGTACAGCATGCTGTTTGCGCACGCACTAGCATAATGCGTATTGAAATAGATCCTCCTCAAATTGAAAATTTATGGATATTGGACCAGGTTGGCATTGTTGATGAAACTTTTTCTCCTGAAGAAAAGTTAACTGTAGAGAAATTTGAGAGTAATATCACCATTATTGGAAGTCACTATTCTGTAGATTTGCCTTTTAAGTCAAATTTACGACCTCCAGTTAATTATCGTAGAGCTTATGGTCAACTTTTTTCATTAGCTCGCTCTTTTCAGAATAATCCTGATTTTATTGAAGAGTACAATCAGATTTTTGATAATTATTTGCAATTAGGATTTATTGAGAAAGTCAATGAGCCAGTATTTGGTCATTATCTTCCACACCATGGAGTCAGAAAAGACTCTGCCACAACTCCTCTACGCATTGTTTTTAATACCTCATCAAAGAAAACTGTTTCTGATCCTTCATTAAATGATTGTCTTTTGACAGGCCCTAGTTTAACTGCTAAATTGTTTGATTATTTGCTTGTTTTCAGAACTAACCCCTTTGCTGTTGTCTCTGATATCAGTAAGCATTTTTGCGTATAGGCATTAACTTCAATTCTAGAGATTACTGTAGATTTTTATGGTTTGAAAATTCTAATTCAGACAAAATTGCGACATATAGATTCAAGGTAGTGATGTTTGGAGCTACTTGTAGTCCATTTCTTTTATAGAAAACTATAGTTTATCACCTTGAACATAATTCTGATCCTCTTGCTTCTCAACTGATACCTCATTTTTATGTACCGGTAGATAATTTTTGTAAGACCTATAGTTGTCTCGATTCAATGCTCAAGGAATATCCTCGCATTAATCAAATTCTTTTGGGAGCAAATATGCCTCTCCAATCATGGATAAGTAACTCAGTGAAATTCAATGAAGTAATAAATGTAGATGTTACAGAAGTTGAAATAAATGTATTAGGTATTAAGTGGAATGTAACACATGATTCTTTGTCAATCAAATCCAGTCAGTATGTGTGTAAGAATGAATGTCTCCATCATCATCTCACTAAGAGACAAGTTGTTTCCATTGTATCATCCATATTTGATCCGTTAGGTTTGTTGTCTCCCTTGTGGATTCAAGGTAAAATTTTCATTCAGTCCTTGTGGAAGGAAAAATTTAGTTGGGATGAATCATTACACAAAAAAATATTATCTTGAATTTAGGTCTATTTGTGAGTCATTGCATCTAGTGTCGACCATCACTTTCCCTCGCTTTGCTATTATTCCTGGTAATTGTCATTTGCATATCTTTGCTAATGCTTCCAAGCAAGCATATGGCTTAGCAGTTTATGTAGTTACTCCTTGTTCAAGCAATTTGCTTTTATCAAAAGCCAGAGTTGCACCAATACCCGAGCTTTCTATCCCCAAATTAGAACTTACTGCTTTGAACTTAGGTAGTAAAATGGCAAAATCTTTGATGTCAAATTCTGCCTTAGCTTTTCAGTCTTGTACTTTGTGGACTGACAGTGAAGTTGTCCTTCATTGGGTTCATCATAAAAAATGCACAGATGTCTATGTCTGTAACAGGGTCAAGGACATTCGCGATGGAGAATTTCCCAGTAATTACGTTCCTACTAAGGAGAATCCAGCAGATTTGGTGACACGTGGTGTCTCTCCTTCAAAACTTCAGAATAGTAGCTTGTGGTTATGTGGTCCAACTTGGCTTGACTCTCCCAGTAAATATCCAATTCAGAGGGAATTTGAGCCTACACTTGTGAATGAAATTTTGGTCGAACCAGTTCAGACTGAACCAATAATTCCTTGTTTGAATTTATCCAAGTATTCTTTCCTGTTTAGGGCTTTGAAGATTGTTCGTAGAATAATTCAATTTTGTAAAAAGCTAATGACTAACAAACCTATTTTTTGTTTAGATCCTTTAACTGTTCTGGTATGAATGGAACAGCAGTTTCAATATCCTACACTGATTCAGTATTTGTCAACTGCCTCATGTATTAATGTCCCACAGGATATAAAAAACTTTACTAATAAGCATGGGCTACATCTAAACAGCAATGGTGTAGTGTGTTCTAAAGGTCGGTTACAGAACTCTGCATTGCCCAGTTCAACCCAAACTCCTATGTTACTACCTCCCAAAAGTCATTTAACCATGTTGATAATTAGGCACTATCACATTAACCATCATCATTCTAGTGTGAATACTGTACTTGTATTGCTTCGTGAAACTTTCTGGTTGCCAAAAGCCAGAAAGACCATTAAATATCTTCTTGCCAAATGTGTTCTTTGCAGAAAGTTGCATGCACAAACATTCCCTGTGCCTAATCCTCCTCCTCTCCCAAGTGAGTGAGATACATTTACACGTCCTTTTGACTGTATTGGTGTTGATTTTACAGGAGCATACAATGTTTATGATGTGAGCTCGAAAAGTTTAAATGACATACCGAGTAAGGCTTACATATGCTTGTTCACTTGCACTTCATCTCGTGCAATCTATCTTGAACTTGTACGCACACTTTCTACTGTAGATTTCCTGCTTGCTTTGCGCAGGTTTTACGCTTTGTATTCCACTCCCAGAGTTATTATCTCAGATAATGGCTCTAATTTCCAAGGTTGTAATCAGTTCTTACAACAAATTAAAGATGAGCCTGAAGTGCTTGCACATCTTAACCATTAGAGTATTAAATGGAAGTTCATAACTCCAAGAGCCCCATGGTTTGGTGGGTTTTATGAAAGGTTAATTGGGATAGTCAAAGGTAGCCTAAGTAAAGCACTTTATCATTAGAGGGTTACATTTGATGAACTTCATATTGTATTTTGTGAAATTAAAAGTATAGTCAATAACCGCCCTCTTACTTATATTAGTGACTCATGTGAGGAAGAATTTCTTACTCCTAACCAATTGTTGTATGGTAGAAATAAAATTATTGCACCTCCTTTAAATAATTAAGCTGATAATGAGATTCCTTATGGAGAAAATATTGATGTACG
>NC_090729.1:66631409-66648909 GCF_036898095.1 Palaemon carinicauda | reverse complement strand
TAATTTTACACTTATATAGAAAATAGTTTAAAATTTTTCTAAAGAACAAAATAATATATTTAAAAATAGAGTAAGTTACCTTTAAGGTTTATGAGGGAAAGGAAATTTTACCAGACTAAGCAAGGTAAATGAGGCTAATTTGCCCCTCAATGCAATATAGCATAGACTAGGCCTTTTCAAACAAATTTATAAATACCCTACTCATGTTTTATATGCAATTTTAGGTTAGGGTAGAGAAGGTTACTATGGGCACTGTACCTAGGTTAGGTAGGGTATAGGAGTCCATAGGCAAAATCCTATATCTAACTGTATTAAATAATTTATATAGCCTAAATTATTTTCCAAAGGAAATGTAACTATTCATTTGAAAAGAAACATGTCTCCTAGGCCTTCAGAATAATTGTATAGCCTAATCTATGATCGTAAATAATGGAATTTTCCATGGGAGAGAGGAGGGGGGGGGGGGGAGTCCCAAGGTGTCCTTCATGTCGTCTACTTCGTGACACCTCTTGGCATTCAAAATAAATATGCATATATAAGAAACCACTACTTTTCATACAGTTAATACTGTTTCCAGGAAAACAAGGTCCTAATGTCACCCCTAAAACCTGCAAGTACCTTTTGAGTATTGCCCTTAATACATTAGGTTAGATATACATATTTAGTATCATCATCTATGTCCTTCTTTGAATGTATAGAAGTACTAAACTGATTCCAAAATCTAGTCCAATCCAGAGGGTATCCTGAAAATTCTTTCAATTTTATTTCAGGCAACTTTACCTTAATCATAGAATTAGTACTATCATGTGGATTACTAGGAAAGATTGAGGAAAACTGTTTCAAATACAATGACCGCGCAAGTTGAATTTCATGATATTTATCTTGGAGGTCTATATGTTTAGCCTCCCTCTCATCATGACCACTTTCATCAATATATTTATGAACAAATATGTCTCATCAAGACTCGTGACTGTTCCACCTTTTCTCTAAAGAAGCACTTTGAAGTTCTAAATAGCGAACTCCTGCATCACTGGTTAGCGGATCTGTCATACACTTTAGACCTTGCGTGATATGACCACACAAGCTGGTCAATGATCTATATTCAGCCTCCATTGTCATATCTATAGCAACTTGTTGCAGAATAAACATATAATATATATATAACCAGGGTTAGCTTAGGTAATCACAAATTCAAAGACAAATAAATATATAATATTGAAATATGTGAAAGTGACATGATGATTGCCAATAATTCAAAGGGTTGCAAAATAAAAAAAGTTAAGGCACCAACTATACATCCAGTTCGAAGGAGCCCCTTTTTTATCACTGTGGAGGAAAGCTGGATAATTCAAACTACACAAAAAAATAAAAATAATTAATGTTACTCGGATAAGATGGAGGATAACATTTCCATTAGGCAACTAGTAAAAGGGGTTGAGGCAAATTAACAATTGTCTCTTTCACATACCTTACAATGCTGAGTAGGTTAATCGAATAAATTCTCACTTGTCATAATAGGAGCAAATATATCTACTTGTATCCTTCAAGAAACACCATTAACGCAACCATTCCTGAAAGAACAAAATAAATACAACAAAGCATCATGCAAATAAATACTGGTATGTAAATTTGGCATATATTGCATATTGTCAAAATAGCAAGAAATCCCACCCGTTACAGTCCTCAAAAGGAAGATCAAAGCAATACATAACAATGGAATAAAAGGGATAAATTACTGTAGGTTACTTTGCAAAGAAAAGGTTGATACTAGGTTAATAGACTTATTAGTCTATTAGCCGGATACTAAATATATACTTTATTCTCATATTAGCCTTGCATAAGAACTCTAATGGATCAGCAAAATAAAATAATGATTGTAACCTACCATTGGCCCTCTTAGGGCCGGTAATAGTCGCATGGGTATTATTATTATTATTATTATTAAATGCTAAGCTACAACCCTAGTTGGAAAAGCAGGATGCTATAAGCCCAGGGGCTCCAACAGGGAAAATAGCCCAGTGAGGAAAGGAAACAAGGAAATATAAAATATTCAAGAACAGCAAAAACATTGAAATAAATATTTCCTATATAAACTATAAAAACTTTAACAAAACAAGAGGAAGAGAAACTAGATAGAACAGTGTGCCCGAGTGTACCCTCAAGCAAGAGAACTCTAACCCAAGACAGTGGAAGACCATGGTACAGAGGCTATGGCACTACCCAAGACTAGAGAAGAATGGTTTGATTTTGGAGTGTCCTTTTCCTAGAAGAGCTGCTTACCATAGCTAAAGAGCCTCTTCTACCCTTACCAAGAGGAAAGTGGCCACTGAACAAATAGAGTTTAGTAGTTAACCCCTCGAGAGAAGAAGAATTGTTTGGTAATCTCAGTGTTGTCAGGTGTATGAGGATAGAGGAGAATCTGTATAGAATAGGCCAGACTATTCGGTGTCTGTGTAGGCAAAAGGAAAGAACCGTAACCGGAGAGAAAGATCCAATGTAATACTGTCTGGCCAGTCAAAGGACCCCATAACTCTCTAGTGGTAGTATCTCAACGGGCGGCTGGTGCCCTGGCCAACCTACTACCTACCAAACACGGACCTAGGCCTAACCTGTTAGACCACTAACATAAACTATGCATTAATATTAGACAAAGGATGTGGATTAGTTATAACCAAACTCAAGATCAAACGATCATATATGAACTTGGATGGTCGGCAACGGTACCGTGGCGTATAGCTTAAATCAGGCTACTATACCATTAACAAATGGCCTCTATGGCATGTAAGCCAACACAACGAGAGGTATGAACTAACCTAAGTTAACAACACTATGCTATCAACTGGAATAGATGACTATATTGAACAGTCCCGTCACAACATACTCATCTACCCACTAACGTTGATATAATAAATTCAGCATGTATTCACTGCAAAAAACCCGGTGACAACAGGTGCTAATAAGTTGAGATGCTCTCTCGGGCACGACTGTAAGAAGACAAGAAAATTGTCGGGAATTCTCCCAAACCTTAACCCTTAAGCCAATGTTTTTATGTTTAATACAATGAATAAATACTTGGCCGTTAGGTAGTTAACAGGGGGGGGGGGGGGGCATTTCTAGATGGAAAAAGATAATGAATAACGATATAATGATAAAATAACTCAATTATTGATAAATATCTTCAATAACCAATTATTCTCTATACAATATAAGTTGAGGTCGAGTCAGAACTCCGAACACAACTTCCAAACAAAAGAAACTTGTTTTCAAGGTAAAAGATTGACAATTTTAATGAAATAAGAAATATCTTTATATTGATGCAATAATAACAAATTATAATAATGAAATAAATCTATATTTCAAATATTATATACATTGGGAATCAAAGAACCAAAATAAAATGATAGAGGCCTTTCATGTGACGTCATCAGACGACTAATAACAGCAGAACATTCTGTTGAGTCGAACATTCGACACAGTGGTTACTCAGCTGAGAAGTGTGAGTGAGCGGGGTAGCTAGTCTTCCCCAATCAAACCCCCGCTAACTAGCGGATGGGGTAATTATCCCTCACTAAAATTCTTATGGCTTGTCTTTCAGGTACGCCGAAAGTATACCCCTATAAATAGCAGAGGGTTTGTATTTACGCCAGAACAAACAAGAAAAAAGTAACTAACACTTCTAAAGAGGTTAGGATATTCCCTTATATGGATGATGTTATTTCCCTGGAATAATCAGGACTGACAAAAAATTTGCTAAGATCAGCTGGAAAGACTATTCTGGAAAAAAAAGATAAAAATAAACTAGAGCATCATAAGGGAAAAGAGAAGGAGCATAAACATGACAAATTTGGAAATAATTTGCATTTTTCTTAACTATACAAGCATTGATTTCTCTACAATGGATATTATTTTGATGTGAGCTGAAACTAGCCAAAAGACTTTTTAGCAAGGTATAGCTACCCTCCTTTAACTACCAGAGAGGTAGCGACGGGTAGACCAGCCACCACGCTCACACATGAGATCAGGTTTCTGCTGAAGCTTGCTAACGTCAACTGAATGTTGGGTGATCGGGGAAATGGTTAGATGGGCAGAAAGCTCGTGTCCAACTAAATTGCGAGCTGGTCGGGCATTGATGAAAACCTAAAGTACGAAACATTTACACCCTGATATGATGTAGAATTGCTGTCAGCTGAGTGTGTTTGCTTGAAATATCCTCCTGCCTAGATGAATCTTGTAAATAGCCTATGTTGTCTACTTCTCAAGAGTGTGCTGTATGATAAGGGTCTATGGAAAGAGACCCTTCGTTGAGGAAAGTCATGAATGCAAGGCTGTCGTGTGTTAACAAATCGAGTACTTTACCATCCTACTTTCAAGGGAGCCACATTGCGTGAGGTATCTGTGGTTTCATAAGCAGGAGTCTTTCTTCAGTGAACTACTTCCCTGAGGCAGTTGTGTTCTCAGATACGCCATAGATTCCTTGGCTTCGTCATAGAACGTCAGGATACCTGAAGGTGGGGGAACTCCTCTGGATTGGAAATCATCAGTCAGCAACCATATCCCACCGAAACCAGAAGGTAGGAAATTTTCTGGCTGTTTACCAGTGATTCTTTCAAATCCCGAAGCAATTGCTGGTGTGGGAACTTGTTTAGAACGGGTTTCCAACGACGAGGGAAGATTCGGAAAAAGTTATTACCCAGTGACCAGATGCTCTTATTTGTGTGGGAGCAACTGCACTACTTCTCTCCATTTTTTAAACCAAATGTTTTATTGGCATAAACCGGTTTTCCTCTTCTGCCTAGCCATACAGCTGAGTTATCGTTGGAACACAACTCTCATATCCGTACCTGCAGCATGTAACCCTGCCACATACGCTTATGTAGGTACTGGAACTACGGGTGATAAAATAAAGCTTTAGGTAATTTACACCTACCTATATTAAAGCAAACAGATACTGTGAAAGCAGTTCCATCTTGTCACACTTAGTGACCACTTAACAAGAACTGGCTTATGTATAACAAATGACAGAAACTAATAGTAGTGTTATCACTTATGAGTACCATGTTGCCACTATGCATAATCAAGATAGTGGGCTTGCCATAATTAGAGGCATTGATAAAGGATAAATTGGGACAAAAAATACTTTCTGTAAATCAATAAAAAATTAAATGTACAAACAGTCAATGTATGTGAGTCGTACAAAATATATGTATTGTACCATGCAATGTATTTGAGATCTATACATTCTGCGGCCAATTTACCCTCATAGTAATCTTGAAATGAACACTGATGCTTGTACAAGTCTGTATGAATGAAGAGGGGCACTTTACAGGTAAAATGATGACTCTTTCTTGGCCAAGCCAAGTAGACACATGGATGAAGGCGGTGGTGTCATCACTCATATTAGGCACTGGACGTAAATGTTTCCAGTTTCAACACCATGCACGACAAGTAGGAATGCGCATATCGTACAGTTGTGATCTGCTGTGGTCCATTATCATGCTGACGTCCTATTTCGGTCTCCCCTTTGCAGGATTCCTCTGGAAGGAATTGGATAAGTTTAAGAAACAAAAAGTCAAATGGCCTGTAAGTTGGAGTGGAGAGAGAGACAACATTTCTCTCCAGGAGCAAAAAGCAAAGTGGGTGCCTTGCCCTGGTGTGTGAGTGAATGGGTAGCCAACTAACCTTACCTCTCCTGCTAACTAACGGTTGGGGTGCTTATCCCTCACTAAAAGTCTTATGGCTTGTCTTCCAGCTTCACCGAAAATAATATCCCTATAGATAGCGAGGGTTTGTATAGAGTGAGGGAACAAATATCTATTACAGTACTGTATTCTTCCCCTGATTTAAATCAAAAGTCCTAATAAATATCTATTCGCCATACTCATAGAATAATAAAGAGGTTTTAAGGTTCTCGCTGGAACCCGTTGCCCAGAATAAAATCAAGGTGTGGTGCCCAGTACCCTTTTCTTTCTTGCTCTTTTCCCTCTTCCCTAGATATCAGGCATTCCATAGTATATCTTTGTAGAGCAAAATTTGAGTGTGGTCAGCATTCAGAAACTGGGTAGTCTGTATGCTATGTCCGGCCACAATCAGCAAAACCAACCACTTCATAATTTTCTGGTGGCCAGGCCCAAGAAGTACCTAGCCATTTAAATTTGGCATGTCATCGGAAAAGGGACAAAAAGCTGAGAAGAGCCTTAGTCGGGATTTGGTAAGCCTCACTTCGATTGTGAGTGACCAGATGAATTAGGTAAGGTCCCTGACATTCGAGGTGGCAGCACTAAATTAGATTGAGTCGTCACCATCATGCTACGTTGCCACAGGGGTTACAACCACATTGACCACCAGTGGGCCATCTGCGTCTCCAGCTTGCCCAAACGTCAATTGCCTGGCCATTTCTGTAACTGGAGAGGGACCAGTGATTGGAGGTCTTCAGCCAACAAAAGGGTTCACAATGGTACTCCCACCTGTACCATGTTTCTGGGAGTCTCCTGCTTTGGGTGGACCTTTTGCCCACCAAACTATTCCATCAACTAACCTATTTAGCCTAGTCCTCCAGAGACTCCTGCTGGTGGACTAGTGATCAGTTCTTGATTGATCAAGCAGTGTCCGAGAAACTGGAAAAGTTTCCAGTAGTTATGGCCATGTCAGTTGCTGCCAAGATGGGGGCCATTACAAAACATAGACGTCAGGCCAAGGAAAACACCAGACGGGCCATACCAATAATGTCAACTTTGTCGCAGGAGTAGACTAGTAAAG
Organism: Palaemon carinicauda; assembly: GCF_036898095.1. Lineage (NCBI taxonomy): Eukaryota > Metazoa > Arthropoda > Malacostraca > Decapoda > Palaemonidae > Palaemon > Palaemon carinicauda. Next base: position 66,642,153 of record NC_090729.1, on the reverse strand, counting down.
ATCCTGGTAGTGATACTTCTGGTGACACTTCCAGCTGTTGCTCCAGTTTCAGCTCAGCTAACAGTGTCTCTGCTCAGTCCCTAAAATCAGACCGCCTTTTATCTGAGCTGTTTAGGGCCATTGACTCTAGGACGAGTCCTAAGCCAGGGAAATTAATACAGTACTGTATTTTACTTCTGTTTTCTGAGAAAAGCCCAAAGAGCAAGCCAAGACCTTCACACCCCAATTCCCTTGACAACTCAGCCCAAGAGGAGTCTGAGGGGGAGACAACCAGTAGAGCAGTGCCTGAAGAAAAGGAGCTATAAAAATTATTCAGCATAAATCTAGGCATTGCCAACGCCGATACGGAAGAATCCCTCTTATCCTAGTTCTCCTTCCAAGCAAACTCAACCAAATGCATAGGAGGCTATATACCAAAAGGGCCAGCAGCAAACAGCCATATCCTTGGTAAAAAATACACACAGAAGAGATCAAAATAAGGTATAAACATATACCTACCATTCTTTCTAACCAGGTTTCCCTTGACAAAACTGCATGCTAAGACCCTTCTCCATATAAAACTAAAAATAAAAAGTTAAAATGGTCAAGATCGAAGATGCAGCAGGAATGTCTGTGTACTGCTTGTTGATGAACTCAAAAGGCTGTCTAGCTGATTGAAGAGTGGGTGGAGTTAAGACTACTAGAACCAAACAAACCATCGCAAAGAGTGTAAGGAGGGTGGAAGACAGAAATGACTCCGACAGAAAACCTGGCTCAAAGGGGAAAACAAAAATCTTCTTCGTAAGTCCACAGAAGACTGAAGACAAGCAGTCATGAGCCAACCACGCGTCTGGCATCAAGAGAAGTCCTTCATCATAACAAAGACCTCAATCAAAAAAGGAAATAAAATAATGGAGGCCTAAAACTCTTGACAGAGGAATTCCCCAAATACTGTACCTCCTTCCACCCGATGGCCAAAAACGAGGGAGCGCACAAACAGATTTAGATTCAGAATGGTCGCCAAGACAGCCTTGTAACTGAAATCTCAAAGGCACCAACCATAAAACACTAACAAATGCTGAAATACTGCTGAGAATGACATAAGAGAAGGGAAAAGCATAATTGGCAACTCAGTCTACCAAAGAGGTACAGTACTAACTGTCTCGATGGAACAGTGTTAGGTGAAGGAGTGTGGAATTTCACATAGACTAGGGTAGCAAACACCAAACGGCAGACTACCTGTTGATTCACAGAAGACGCTTAGCCAGAAAGAAAGGGGCAGATTGAAGGCGACTTATGTGCATGAAGTGAGCGTTTATACTGATCGAACCTCGTAGTGTTGAGCAGCCTGGAGCTATGCCAAATGATAGCCAAGGTCACCAACACTAACCAAGAACATCTGCCACCTAACCCCCAGAGGAGCAGTTGCCGAGCGACATCAGAAGTCGGCAGGCAGCAATTCGCTTGACAACTAAAAGAGCCTGGTCAAAACCCAGGTTGTCAGCACAGGCTTCAAACTATCTTGCGATGCCAAAGACGATAAGGTGCTGTCACCAAGTGAAAAAGAGCTTGGGAAGGGGACACCTAATTTAGTGGAATGAGTCCCTGGACCAAGCCATTGGTTTCAGTGTTAGTAGACTAGAGGGAACCGCACCCGTGACTCAAGACACCAAACACCCTTCGCAGATTACCTATTGTCTGATTCATAAAGGCACTGTGTCAACTGAAAGGCACTTGGGGGCAGCCTTTGGTGCTTAACAGCCAAGAAGAGGGAGTCCACCAGCAGTATGTTAGGATTTGAACAGTCTTGTGATGTGCCGAGAGAAAGTTGTGAGTCAAAGACAGGATGAAAGCAACTGAGTAAGTTTATTATAGAACACTCTCCTTTATATACAAAAGCTCAATGCAACAGGAAATATCATGTTCAAAACCGACACCGTTAACTGTCAGAAAAACAGGCATGTTTATTCAGGTTATTTTTAGTACGAGGGAAGATCGAAGATACAAGCATAATATATACACAAAATTAACAATGTACGATTGTGTGACACACGGTTGGTACATGGCTCCCCCCCTAAAAATGACATACTGTACATGTTAAATAGGGCGCCCTGATCTAGAGAGGCAATGACAGGAGATAAGCAGCTTTTAGACGATTAATGGAGACCCAGTCTTTGCCACAAATGTTTAGTAGGAATGCTTTCGAACTGATTCGGATCACAAGGAAAGGGCCTGTGTAAGGGGGTGTTAGCGGTGGCTTGCTAGTGTCGTTGCGCAGGAAGACGTGCGTTGCAGAGTGCAAGTCTGTTCGTATGTGATGCTTCGCTGGGGGCTTGTAAGTCTAGCGGCATGGGGTAAATTTTCCCACGACATGACGTATGCGCTGGAGATCGTCGAAGGAGGTTGTAGAAGGAAAAAATTTGGCAGGGACAACCAACGGGACGCCAAACACCATTTCTGCTTCCGAGACGTCAAGGGCGTCTTTAGGAGTGGTCCTTATTCCCAGTAGGACCCAGGGAAGCTGAGTAAACCAGATGGAATCCTTGCAGCGGGACATCAAAGCTGCTTTGAGGGTGCGATGAAAACGTTCAACCATTCTATTGGCAGCGGGGTTGTAAGCCGTTGTCTGATGTAGGGTGATGCCCAGGAGATTTGCTAATGATGTCCACAATTGAGAGGTGAAAGTGGTACCCCTGAGAGTAAGGCAGATGTACACGAGTGGAGCGGTCGATGACGGTAAATAGGTAACGATGTCCTTGTGATGTGGGTAGGGGGCCTACAACGTTGACGTGAATGTGTGCGAAACGACGCTGAGGTTGAGGAAAGGTGCCCACTCCTGAATCTGTGTGTTGATGTACTTTGGAAGTTTGGCAAGAAATACAGGCATGGACCCAATCCTTAGCATCCTTAGAAATGTCGTGCCAAATGAACTTTGTCTTCAGCAGCTGTGCAGTAGAAAGGCCGTGAATGAAATCAAACACCTGCCGGTGCATTGGAGCAGGAATCCAAGGTCGCGGTTTACCAGTACTGATGTCACAGAGGAGGGTGGTGTTAGATTCTTCGAGGCGGAAGTCTTCACAGTGGAGGAAGGTGCAGGATGTCCTACATGCTTGATAATCTGGATCTTGTCGTTGGGCTTCAGCCAGGCCGTTGTAATCCAATCCCAGTTGAACGGCAGCCAACGTGTTTCTTGACAGGGCATCGGCAACGGGATTCATTTTCCCAGGGACGTATTGAAGGGTGCAATTGTATTCAGCCACAGCGGAGAGATGTCGGCGTTGATGGGCGACCAGGCGTCAGACTGTCGAGTAAAGGAGTGCACCAAAGGCATATGGTCTGTGTGAATGACGAAGGGCGTACCTTCTAAGAAATGGCGAAATTGACGGACAGCCAAGTACACTGCCAGCAATTTGCGAACGAAGGTAGAATAACCCGATTCTGCCTTGGACAGTTATCTGCTGAAGAAGGCCAATGGGTGGGGCGAGCCGTTGACCACCTGCTCGAGCACTGCACCAATAGCGACGTCGCTGGCATCAGTGGAGAGAAGGAGAGGGGCATGTGGGATAGGAAAAGAGAGAGCCACTGCAGTTGATAGGGCTTTCTTTGCATTGCAGAAGGCCGCTTCTTGAAGGGGACCCCACTTCAGGTCCTTTGGCTTGCCCTTGAGGGAGGCGTAGAGGGGAGCAAGAGTGGCGGCAATGGCTGGCAGAAAACGGTGATAATAGTTGATCATGCCCAAGAATTCCTACAAAGCTCTGACGGTCGAGGGCGCAGGGAAGTCCAGAATGGCTGCTACCTTCTCAGGGAGGGGATGGACTCCTTGTTGTACTGGACTACAAGGCCGTTTTGTTGCAGGCGGTCGAGCACGATGTACAGGTGACGGAGGTGTTCCTCTTTTGAGGAGGAGAACACAAGTATGTCGTCCACATAACATACACAGAAGGGGAGGTCCCCTTAGATGCCATCCATGAGACGTTGAAACGTGGCCCCAGCATTACGAAAGCCAAAACAGGAGTAATTAAAGGTGTATGTACCAAACGGAGTGGTGATGGTGGTCTTAGGGATGTCTTCTTGGTCCATAGGCACCTGATGATACCCCTTCAGGAGGTCGAACATTGTGAAAACCTTCGCTTTGTGCAGGTAAGAGGTAACGTCAGCAATGTTTGGGAGGGGGTAGTGATCCGGTTCTGTTTGCATGTTCAGGCGCCTGTAATCCCCGCATGGATGGAGGGAGCCGTCTTTCTTCAGAACGATGTGTAAGGGTGACGACCATTGACTTGAGGCCTTTTGGCAAAGCCCTATTTCCTCAATTTCGGCGAACGTCTGTTTGGCGGTTGCCTTTCGTTCCGGTGCCAGACGTCTGAATTTTGCGAAGACTGGGGGTCCCGTCGTCTTGATGTGGTGATAAATGCCGTGCATGGCAGGAGCCGTGGGCGTTTGGCGAAGTTCTGGACGGAAAAGTACCAGGTACGACGTGAGGAGGTGGGCGTAGGCATCCGTAGGTGCGCAGATGTGGAGAGCGAGGTTGGAGGGGGAGGGTTGAAGAGGTGTCGACAAGTACGAGTCTGCGTTGACCAATCATCGGTGGGCGACATCGACCAGAAGGTGGAAATAAGAGAGGAAATCCGCACTGAGGATTGGCAATGTGACATCAGCAACAAGAAACTTCCAATTAAATATACCGTTAACGAACGATAATGTCAGGTTCTCGTAACCGTAGGTGGGTATCGCAGATCCGTTGGCAGCTGCCAAGTGGACATCGGCAGATGTAGACAAACTACGTTGTTTCCTGAAGAGTTCCCTTGGCTAAAGAGAACGACAAGCACCCGTGTCTACCAAAAATCACACGCCCGTTCCTGCATCATGTAAAAAGAAAGGATTAGAAACACTGGAGGCCACCGCCACGAGCGATGGCCTACTTACACGTTTTTTGGCCACTGATAATCCTTGGCACATTTCTTCGCGGTTGCCCCGAATCTAAAGTGGGAGGTAGTAAGTGGCTGTAGAAGTCATTGGTTGGGGCCGAGCGAGTGGTGGGTGGTGCGTGGCTTTGTCGCCGCTTCGGCACGTCACAGGGTAGGCGTGTATGTCCTACGGCATTCACGTCACCTTCGGTTAACGTTGAATAGGCGTCCTCTACGTAAGGGGTGGAGGCGTTGATGGAGATCTTGAAGTAGCTGTCCATAAGGGCGTCGGCTTTGGTCATCAAGTCCTTTATGGGTAAACTATTGACATCGAGTATGGGAGCGCGTATAGGTCCGGGTAAATGGCATATCCAAAGGGCACGAAGTAAGTTCACATCACGAGGAGAGCCGTCTGCGGCAGGTTGCAGGCGAGCGATACTGGTCATTACCCTGAGAGCGAGCGAAGCCCTTTGGTCCCCCAACGGTTGTTGCGAGAGCTGGAAAAGCTTTGCTATACGGGCGGCTGGCGACGGCGAGTACTGCTGCAGAAGGTATGTTTTGAGGGCACCATACGCTATTGGGATATCTCCTTGTTCACAAAGCCAGTAGGATATATCCGGGAAGGTGTCCTCGGGTATCGCCGCGAGAACATAATCTGCTTTGGTGGTTGAGTGAGTCACGCCCTTGATGTGAAACTGGACTTCTGCGCGCTGAAACCAAGCAAATGCCTCTCTGCTGGCGAATGACAAAAGTTTCAATGGGGGACCCGCAGCATTAACTTCCGTAGAGTCTGCCATAGTACCAACGACGTAGGGGCGAGGGGGGTTGGAAGGGGGGAGGAGCGAGTCGACTTCCGCGGTCACCAGTGTGATGTGCCGAGAGAAGGTTGTGAATCAAAGACAGGATGAAAACAACTGAGTGAGTTTATTATAGAACACTCTCCTTTATATACAAAAGCTCATTGTAACAGGAAATTTCATGTTTAAAACCGACACCGTTAAAGGTGAGAAAAACAGGCATGTTTATTCAGGTTCTTTTTAGTGCGAGGGAAGAGCGAAGATACAAGCATAATATATACACAAAATGAACTATGTACGATCGTGTGACACATGGTTGGTACAGTTTCCAGGATAGACTTGTTACTAAATCTTCAAGGGTGCCAAACAGAGAGGCCTTACTGAATGCCAAAACTGCTCCTCAGAATGACATAAACATAGGAAAAGGCATACTTAGCAACTCCTACAGCTGAAGGGAACCTGTCTTCCTGGTTCAGTGTCAGGCGAACAAAGGGGAAACTTCAAACAGTCTATGGTCACCAACACCGAACAGCAAAGCAGACCACCTCTTGCTTAGCAGGAGAGGTCCCTGTCGACAAGAAGCCATCTCTAACCGTTGACGACAGGAATTATTCCACCTGGCAAAGGCAAATTGGCAAAGGCAAAGGCAAAGGCAAAGGCAAAGGCAAATTTTATTCTATTGACCCCTTCCGGAGTATGAGAATTACAAAATTACACAAATATATATATTTTACACAAAAACTACAAAAAGAAGAGACCAATAGATTACAACTATATTTATGTACTATATTTAGGAACCAACATTATAGTCATGACTATGTCGGTGTCAATGACCTTAGATGGCAGGATGCCAGATAACTCATAATCAATTAATCAATAAATCATGACTGAAACTGTGGTCTCCTGGATCCTAGTCTCAATGGGCACCCATGATCTGCATCCAACGTCTCTCTGAAAGAATGAAATTACATTCTGGACAAAAAGTTAAAAGAACCACCTACGAAACCAAAAAGCAACAGGGGCAATTAGACACATTGGCTACTTCTGCGTGGCAGGATTGTGGTGGCCTGTTTGGTAACATAACCTGACTGGTGATCACCAGACTAGGGTTCGAGTCCCGCTCAAACTCGTTAGTTCCTTTAGTGGCTGCAACCTCACCATCCTTGTGAGCTAAGAATGGGGGGTTTGGGGGAGTCTATAGGTCTACCTGCTGGTCCTAGCTTGGATGGAGAGGGGGCTTGGGCGCTGATCATATGTATACATGGCCAGTCTCTAAGGCATTGTCCTGCTTGCTAGGGCAATGTCAATGTCCATTGCCTCTGTCAATCACAAGAGGTCTTTAAACCTTTAAAGATTACGAGAGGTTCTTACTGGACAAGTAATCAATTACCGTTTCCCTGGTCCTAGCCCACATGGGAACCCTGTGGGCCTGCCAGACCTAACAGATCTCTTTGTTGTATAGTCTTAAAGAAAGAGAAATCTCCAGCAGCGTATTTCATATAAAATGTCAATTTCGCACATTGGAGCACTTTGAAAATAAGAAAGATGTCTAGTGTGAGCTTGTTCTAAGACTAGGACCTATGGACCCAATCCACAAGAATGACATCCTAAGCTACCCTAGGTAATACACAATAACAAACCACATGTGGGGAAGAAATATTCTATAATTTAATACTGTACAGTAAGAAAAATACATTTGCAGTAACCTGTTATTTATTTCATATGAAACGGGACTAAGTGTTGACTTTTGCAACTGGAAATTGTAGGCATGGGAGTTAGTTTAGGCCTAACGTAAGACAAAATTTGTCAGTATTTGACACAGACAGCTACTTGTAGCCTATCAATTTTGACGTAGGAAAAATCTATTTTTGGGTGAGATAGCCATGTCATCCTGATGGATATTACGTTATGAAGGCAGATGTTTTTATTATTAGTGACTGTCTTTTTATAGAGATATCTGTTGATGAGTATAAACCTCAAATTAGCATAAAGAAAGGATATTATGTTATGGAGGCAGATGTTTTTATTATTAGTGACTGTCTTTTTATAGAGATATCTGTTGATGAGTATAAACCATAAATTTATATAAAGAAAGGATATTATGTTATAAAGGCAGATGTTTTTATTATTATTAACTGACTTTTTATATGGATATCTGTTGATGAGTATAAACCTCGAATTGGCATAAAGAAAGGATATTATGTTTTGAAGGCAGATGTTTTTATTATTAGCGACAGCCTTTTTATAGAGATATCTGTTGATGAGTACAAACCTCAAATTGACATAAAGAAAGGATATTTTGTTATGAAGGCAGATGTTTTTATTATTAGTAACTACCTTCTTATAGAAATATCTGTTGATGAGTATAAACCTCGAATTGGCATAAAGACAGGATATTATATTATGAAGGCAGATGTTTTTATTATTAGTGACTGCCTTTTTATAGAAATATCTGTTGATGAGTATAAAACTCAAATTAGCATAAAGAAAGGATATTATGTTATGAAGGCAGATGTTTTTATTATTAGTGATTGCCTTTTTATAGAGATATCTGTTGATGAGTATAAACCTCAAGTTGGCATAAAGAATGGATATTATGTTATGAAGGCAGTTGGTTTTATCATTATTTTCTGCCTTTTTATAGATATCTGTTTAGCCCAAACCTCAAATTGGCATAAAGACCTTGCTTCAACAACTTGTGAGGTAGCTTTATACTAGTCAGTTTTGGAGTTCTCTTTTCGAAAGATTCTCCTTAACTAGACTTTATATTTAACTATTTTATTTAGTTAATTATTTCCATCACTTTATTCAGATCCTTTGAGGACGTAGATTATATTGTGCATCTTACAAGTGGGATTCTATTACTATCCCCTTTGTCAGATTTTGGTTTAAAGTTTAGCCTTCTATTTATCTTTGATTGCTCCAATTATCGATGCCTCGATATATTTGTAAGGTAGATGACTCCGTTACCTTCCTATTAGCCCTTTCTCTGCGGAGAGAATAGGATTTTGTTTTTGAGGAGCATTCTTGTTCCCTCTTTTATCTGAACGATATTCAAATGTTGAAATGGGACAATATCAATTGGCTTTACTTCTTATGCAACGCCATTATAGGACTCTGAATATTGTGGTCCCCTTTTCTCTTTACTAACCCATTCCTTTTAGTGTGGTGATCTAAAGAGACTAAAATATCCATGGCCGTTTTTTCCTCTTTCCAGGCGGAATCTTCGAAGAAGATACATTGTTGAGTTCCGATCCGTTCCAGGACCTAAGGTATCCCTGTGGTCATGATACCTGCAGGATACATATTCAATGCGGGAGAATGAAGGGTCCAATCTCCTATTGGGGCCATCAGGACTGCAATATGGTAAGGACTTACATTATTTTGGACGGATATTGGAGGGTGTTTTTCCATAAAAAGAATGCTGAGCCAAAGGCTCCTTATCTTCCTTCTGTAGCTTGGAAAGATACTCTTTTCCGAATGAGGTCCCGGTCTCGGTTTTGGGGTACGCTCCACCTAGTCCCATTTCTACCGATCAGTTACATGTAGATGAAACTTTCAGTTTTTTGAGCCTTGACGTGGACAATTCATCCTCGGTTTCTTTTTTATCTCCGGATTGAGAATCGGCTCTCCTATCGGTAATAGATTTGAATGAATCCCTCCCTCATTTGGATGATTCTTACCTTTCAGAAATGGACGAGGTTAGTGTGACTTCCATGAGAGACTCGGTGGGTTCCGTTGTTTCAACTGCCGTCACTACGGTGGCTGCTCTATTACAATTAGGTGCTTTTACTGAAAGGTTGGCCACTCTTATAGCGCCCGACACAATGGTTTTTCCCTTTGCTTCGAAAGCCTAACAAATCACTGAGCTGCCTCCATACCTAATGTAACCACACCTCATCGTTCCAAAACTTGTAGCAAGGAGAGTTGAGTCTTGCTTAACCTGTTTCAGGGGGGTAGTTAACTAAACTGACCTTGTCTTGGCGCAGGCTTACTTCAATAGATTGACTGGCATCGTTAGTAGAGAAAGGGTTCCAAAAGAATTTGATACTATAAACGTTTTTTTCATGGAAGAATTAGTAACTCATATTCATATAGATTTCACTAACTTTTGAGGAGAATGTATGATAACTGCCACCTCTATGTATGATGACAGCCGACAAAAAATACGGCAGTGTAAGGTGGGTCACAGGGGGCGTTAGCCCCCCTTTAGGTAAGTAGGTGGGGACACGGGTTGTAGGTTAGGTTAGAGGGGGGGGGGGGGGTTAAGCTCGTTGGCGTCCATTTTATATGCACGCTTTAGGAACCGGCCGCTAATATACAGAGGCTCATAATTTTCTATTTGCAGTAAAATGAGGTTAATATAAAATAAAAAAACACTGCAGTTTTTCTATAGGATATACTTATTTATAAGTAGACGACGTCAGGGAAACAAGAATTCGCAATTAGATTTATTTATATTTTCATTGAATACAAAATGTTATTTAGATAAAACGAAAAAAACAATGCAATAACAAATAATAGATAATTTAATTTCAAGTACTTATGAGTGCTATATTTCAAGAAATAAACAAATAATCAGGAAATCCAGGTTCTATTAGGTTTCAGAAGGTAAAATCTCGTATATAAGTTTCATTCATCGTATTTTGTTGGTAGTTTCTGTATTCATAACTTCTATGAGGGCATCGTTCATTTAGGTTTCAGAGAAAATTAAATTCTAGTGGACTTAGAATGGCATTACTTTAATTATATCTGATGTAATATATTTATTGAAAAAATATTCTGTACCATTAAGAAAGTACTGAAATTGATATCAAACCATTTATATTGTCTAACAACATTCTTTACCAAACAGTGTAAAAAAGAAATTACCCAACAGCTATGTTTCTTTCTCTTTCCAATGGCTGACGATTGCAACTTGTTTATAGCTATAATAGTGATATTTAAATGAAGGAATTCGAGAATGACAAATTCTGTTTACCCTAGTAACTATCAAACCAAAATTTCAGTGTCCTATATTATTTTGCTCTTTTTATTTCACGATAAAAGATATTCTTTATCTCG
>NC_090729.1:66596409-66626409 GCF_036898095.1 Palaemon carinicauda | reverse complement strand
TGACTAAAACTTGTCATTTGCGAAGCACATCTACCAGCAGTCCGTGGTGAGCGAGGGACACCTTGACATCTGTGATAAGGAAAGGCCAGTTGTAATCCCGGCCCATGATGGATATCTTCATTGTCCTCGTCCCGTAACAGGTGATGGGGCTGCTGTTTGCGGCGACCAGGGCACCCCTGTTGTCTGATGGGAGGCCGCGGTCATCCTTCAAGGGCGGGAAAATCGACACTGTAGTGACGATATCCACCAAGAAAATTTTTCCTGAGTTGACGTCCAGGATGTAGAAGCCCGTGTGATCGGGGCTTGCCTGCTCCATGGTTGCTTGTAGACGCGGTGGCCCACACATGCCTGCTCCATGGTTGCTTGTAGATGCGGTGGCCCACATACTTTTTTGGAATGGGGTCATGGCTGGACGCACTTCCGTGCCTCTTTCCTCCACACTCGGTGGAAATAGCACTATCTGGGAAAGTCAAGACCCTTGTGGTAGTGATCTTCCCGTCGGTGCAGTTGTTCCTGCTGGGAACTCTGCTGGCATTGCTGCTGCTGTCGATGCGGCGGGGGACGAGAGCAGGAGTTCTGGAATCTCCTGCCATGGACCGTGTTGACTCCCACTGTATCTGTCCCTGCATTATAATCTTCAGTCGCCTCCTTGACGGCATTGATGGAGGCGGTGGTGGCATATCTGGCAGCCTGGGCTGCCAGGTGAAGTTTCTTGTCCTTCTCAATCAATGACGGCGTGTCCAGGTCTTCGGCGCCCTCTAACTGGGCGCGGATGATTAGCGAAAGGTGATGGAGGAAGATCTCCCTTGACAGGCTTATCTCCCAGGGCCGCCCATCGCTGTCGAGCTCGTTCAGCTGGAGGAGGTCCATTAATTTGTCCCAGGCTGCCGAGGGACAGGTGACGCCGAGGGGCGATGTCATCACGTCGAGGGCGCGATGGGCCCTCGGGGGTACCGGGAGTTCATAGATCTCCGTCAGTTTGTTTTTTAAGTCGATGTACCTCATGGGTCCCGACCTCTGTTTCAGCCAGTGGGAAATCCTTTTAAAAACATTTGGTGTCAACATTACTATCACCATATCTGCTTTTTCAATCCCATTGGTAATGTTTGCCAGCCTGAAGTGGGACTTGGCATGCTGGAACCATACCGTTGATGCTTCCGGTGTGAAGGGAGGCAACTGCAATTTATGTCCCATTGACATTTGTGTGGCCGTTTGTGTTATTATCACACCATGCCCTTCGGTTGCGAGGGGCGAGATACTGTCGACTTCTGAATCTGTCATCTGATCCCACACTCCGAAACTAAGTAGTGAGCCGTATCAGGTCCTGGCAGTCGAGTGGTCGTTATTTGCCGTGGCAAAACTGCTTTCTGAAATGCCAGAGCGGAAAGTGATTTGTGCCGTAATTAGTCCGTTAGTGGCGTTGTGGTATGTGGAGTTGTGAGCCCAAACGATTTCTGTCAAAATCGCCGTTGTAAGTACCCTAAAGGAAACTCCGTGGCAAAGTTTTGCCGATGCCAAAACGCAAAATAACTTGTGCCGTAATTAGTCCATTAATGGCGTTGAGCTGAATGGAGTCGCAAGCCCAAAAGATATATTTTTTTTTTTTAAATCGCCGTTGTAAGTCTGTTAAGGGAAACTCCGGGGTCACCAGTTGTGAGGGTTTGAGATGACAGACAATAGATGAGTAATGCTTTATTTCCGACGCGGGCAAAGTACATTGACCTGTGCGGGACAGCAAAGTAGCAAGGTGATTGACTGACCGTGAACAGGTGAAAAATGCGGCGCATTTGTGTTTTCTACAGTTAACATTACAATAAATGTGGAAGCCCACACTTGACATATAATAATGGAATGTATATAGAAATGAAGGGCAGATGATTCTGCGCCAGACTGAATAAATATGTACAGAAAAATATATACACAGATGATAATATTGGTGCTAGTGTTGTAGGACGTTGTCCTTACAATATCTATATCTATATATATATATATATATATATATATATATATATATATATATATATATATATATATATATATATATATATATATATATTTATATTTATATATATATACATATGTTATAGATATGTATACAAATGTGACATATGTTCTTATAAATGTATACAAATATGGGTAGTAGGTTGGCCAGGGCACCAGCCACCCATTTAGATACTGCTGCTAGAGTTATTGGGCTCTTTGACCGGCCAGACAGTACTACAATGGATCTGTTTGTGTGGTTATGGCTCATTTTTCATTTACTTACATATACACTGAATACTATGGCCTATTCTTTCCACTTTCTCCTCTGTTCTCATACACCCAACAACGCCGAGATTACCAAAAAATTCATCTTTGCTCAAGGGACTAACTACTGCACTATAATAGTTCAGTGGCTACTTTACTCGCGGTAAACGTAGAAAAGTCTTTTTAGCTATGGTAAGCAGCTAGGCTATTCAAGGAAAAGGACACTCTAAAATTAAACCATTGTTCTCTAGTCTAATGTAGTGCCATAGCCTTTGTACCCTAGTCTTCCACTGTCTTGGGTAAGAGTTTTTTCGCTTTAGGCTACGCTTATTTATTATTCGATTTTAGAGAGAAAGATATCATTGAAAAGCGGAATAAATATCCCGCAATTTTGTGTACCAGAATTTTGATTTTCCTTTTTCTCTTTTTTTTTCATGAATATTTTACGCCTATATGAAGAAAAAAATCATAAAAAAATGGAAAAATTAAAATAAAAAATCCGTCACAGGATTTTTCGATTTATAAAGATGTTTTGATAGTATGATTTTCATTACAATTGGTGTCATATTAGTGGAGGAAAATGTACCTAAATTTTTCGTTTCCAAATTCATGATTTTTGCTAATATTTTAAAAAGGTTTTGATTAAATGACTTGAAATTTTTATATAATGAAGGTATTATATATATCTAAAACATATATAGAAACTGTGTATTTTGAATAATTGGAAAAAATTCAGGTCTCCTTAATGTGCGTCCACACTGTCGAACAGTATCTGTCGGACAAACAGTGTTACAATATCATTAAGGTTAAGTGTATGGCATCATAAGCTTTGATATGCTTAAGATTGATATGGTAACAAACAGTGGTACCAGATGAAGTTATCTACCATAATTTCATCTTCGTTCACCAAAGACCGTTAAACAATGTCTGAAGCTGATGCCCGCTGGCAACACACAGCTACCTACATCAGTGTTATCTAGTCTGTACTCAAGAAACAAGTAGTTGTCAGCTTCAAGTACATCGCATCATAACCATAGTATAACATAAAATAAAAGCGTAACCAAATAAATTGCATTATGCCGCATGATTACTCCTGGTCTTTTGAGAAGAATGGAATGGTGCATGCAAGGACTAGTTGCAAAGACAAAATTGATAGAAAACCCATTCATCCATTTTCAAAAGAATCTCAATTTTTTTATGAATCATACTTTATAAACTAAATTACATGCTGAGGGGTCAAAACGCTTGATATTTTTTATCAAAGGTAAAACCTTTTAGGTAACAAAGCAGGCCACAGGAAGAAGCATTTTTCCGAATGCACACCTGGAGGCAACACAGAATCACATATGCACGACTTAGATCAGGATGTTATTGATATTAACGTGCGATGAATGTCTTATATTAATCAAAGAAAAATGGGCATACTTTGGATTATGTGCTGTTACCTTGTTAACTAAATCCAAACTGTTTCAGTGATAGAGGATAAAATGTTTATAATTTGAGAGAGAGAGATTTACGGATTTTCCTCTCGATCAGACATTTTGGGCAAACGAGACTTGGGTGTCCATAATAAAAACATTATGTTGTATCATCGAAACACCATAACTTGGGTGTGCAAATGTCCTCTGTACCAACCTCCGACATTCTATTTTTCTCCAATTTGTGTAGCACACTCTTATATTAAGCCAAACTGGATTCTATTTTCGACTTCTAAACTAGTAACAGACAATACACTTCTCCAAAGCTCTGACGTTAGTTTATTTATTGGCACTAAACATTTATTTCTGTCTGTGTAAACATTTGCTATGATGTTTTATAAGCATAGGTACTGTCAGTAATGATCGATTAGCAACCGAGCCTCTCTTCTATCTCAAAGTCAGCTCTCCTCCATAATTAGATCACAGCTAACCATCTTTACAGGGAAGGTAAAACCTAGTCATCTAAAAGTTAAAGCCAATCCAGTAAACAAGTAAAAACAAAAGGGGATTTTTTTTCTCCCACCGTTGTTCTTTGCCTTAAGAGGGACTCTGCCAAGTTTGATTGGTACTACTATACAAAATTTAACCAAATCTCTCATAGGCAAGGAGGAACTAAGAGAAAAAAAAATCGCTGTTATTTTTTTTTTTTTCATGGTGGCTGCCAACCAAATTTGTGGGAAGTGCCATGGTAGAGGTGAATTGCAATATCGTACCTGGAATGTTATTCATATCAGCTATAATAATAAGCATGATTCAATGTAATTGGTAATTTCTTCAAATGGTTTAAGAAACTGGCAAGGTTGTTTGGTCATTGAAAGAATTTGAAGATCTCGATTCGATTGGTTGCTTCAGATAGTCATGATTTTACTAAGGAAATTGTCTCTTAGTGAAATGGAACTTTCAAAAGCAGACTATTGGTTTAGTTACAACTCAGGCATTTCCTTAAGCTTAAGTCAGTCTGATGTCAAAAAATTAAACTTTCCATTCAGGTGTGATTCAGGGACCGTTCAACTTCTACACAGTATTTCTGGCGAGCATGGCAGTGGGCATGGTTTTCTTGTGAGCATTTTATGGGAAATAAAAGAAAGCTGTCAAAGTTTTGTTAATGTATTTTGTAAAAATGATATAATTACATCAATTTGTTTATTGTATAATTAAACATGAAATATCATATCGTTTATTTTCCTTATATATTCAAAACATAGGTCAGGTGGCTACACAAGTTGCACTAGACCTAGACTCCACCCACACTAGTAGCTGTACCGTTAACAAAAATCACAATCTCATACAATCAATTGGCAGGATCACCCTGAATGAAAGTCACACTGCCAATGCTGCGTTTTTATGTAATGATAAAATTCATAATTGAAATGTAAACTCAACAAAAAGTATAAAAATTCAAAGAACTCCGAACGTTAAATCACTAATCCACAATGAGAATTTAGATATCGAGATTCAACACTTCAAAAGCATTTTTAAACTTATAATATACAATAAACCCTAAATGCATAGTTCATGACACTTAATAATAATAGTTATAAACATAAAATGTCCATATCTTATTCTTAAAGTATTATGAAAGTATATAAATGTTAATTACTATTTTTCAAGTTTTCAGATAGAAATACTAAACAGACCCCCTACACTTCAAAAACTTCAATTTCAAAAGCTATTTTAGTTTCATAACAATGTTAAAGTAACAAAACAGTTTAAAACCTCAGAGAACACCAACGTAAAATCACTAATCCACAATGAGATTTTAGAAACCGAGATTCAACACTTTAAAAGTATTTTAAAACTTATAATGTACACCAAACTCTCAAGTGCACAGTTCATGAAACTTAATGATAATAGTTATTAATATGAAATGTCAATAGATTATTGTGAAATTATGAATATATAAATGTTAAGTTGTAAGGCAAGACTAATTTTCAAGAGTTTTTGAACATATATGCTAAAACTGAGTTTACCCTACACTTCAAAAACTTCACTTTCAAAAGTATTTTAGTTTTTTAACAATGTAAAAGTAACGATTTTGAAAATTCAAATACCAAAAATTAAATCACTAATCCACAATGGTCTTTAGAGAAAGATTCAAACTTCATAAGCATTTTAAAACTCTCTAAAGCATAGTTTATGAAACTTCATAACACTAGTTATAAACATGGAATGACAATAACTTATTTTAAAAAAATAAAGTATATAAATGTTAAGCTGCATTGGCAGTAATTTTTCAGTTTTTATTTCTAAAACTTATATAAAAGTAACAAAAGTTTAATAATTCAAAGAACACCAAAAGTTAAATTCACTAATCCGCAAAGTGACTTTAAAGACCAAGATTCACACTTCAAAAGCATTTTTAAACTTATGATATGAAATACTAAATCTAATCACTAGTCCACAATGAGGTTTTAGAAGATTTACACTTCAAAAGCATTTTTATACTTATAATATACACTATAGAACTCTCAAATGCACGGTTCATGAAATTTAATGATAATAGTTATAAACATGAAATGTCAATAGCATATTTTCAAAAGTTTATGAAGGTATATAAATGTTAAGCTGTAATGGCAGTACTAATTTTTGGGAGTTTTTGAACAACCGAGTATCCCCAACACTTCAAAAACTTCAGTTTCGAAAGTATTTTAGTTTTATAACAATATAACAGTAACAAAAGTTTAAAAATCAAATTAACACCAAGTTAAAATCACTAATCCATAATGAAAAGCAACAAAACCAGTTTAAAAACTCAAATACCAAAAATTAATCACAGATTTTAGAAACCAAGATTTACACTTCCAAAGCATTTTTAAACTTATACACTATTTTCAACTTATGCACTAATCTCTCAAATGCATAGTTCATGAAACTTTATAACAATAGTTATAAACATGGAATGCCAATAGCTTATTTGAAAAAAATATTAAGAGTATATATAATGTTAAGCTGTATTAGCAGCACTATTTTTCAAGTTTTCAAATAGAAATGGTAAAACCGATTTCCTACTTGTTCAAAAATATTAAATTCTATAACAATATACGAGTAACAAAAGTTTAAAAATCCAAAGAACCCTAAACATTAAATCAATAATCAACAATGAGATTTTAGAAAAAAAGATTTAACACTTCAAAATTATCTTATACTTACAATGTACACTAAAGAACTCTCAAATACATAGTTCATCCAACTTAATAATAACAGTTATAGACATGGAATGTCAATAGCTTATTTTTTATAAGAAATATCAAGATTATATAAATGTTCACTGTAATTGCAGTACTAATTTTCAAGTTTTTGAACAGAAATTATACTAAAACTGAGTTTTCTCTACACTTCAAAAACTTCAGTTTCAAAAGTATTCATTTTATAATAATGTGAAAGTAACAAAAGTATAAAAATTAAAGGAAGACCAAAAGTTAAAATAACTAATCCACAATGAGATTTTAGAAACCGAGATTCAACACTCCCCAAAATTTTTTTTTAGATAATAATATAGGCTATAGAATTCTCAAATACATGATTCATGACACTTGATAATAATAGTTATAGACATGAAATGTCAGTGGCTTATTTAAAAAAAAAACGATGAAAGTATACAAATGTTATGCTGTTAAGGCAGTAATAATTTTCAAAAGTTTTGACCTCAAATGCTAAAACTGAGTTTACCCTACACTTCAAAAACTTCAGTTTCAAAAGTTATTTTAGTTTTATGCCAGTGTAAATGCAACAACACAGTTTAAAAATTCAAAGAACACCAAAAGTTAAAATCACTATTCCAAAATGATATTTTAGAAACCTAGATACACACTTCATAAGCATTTTTAAACTTGAATACACACTAAGCTCTCAAATGCATAGTTCAAGAAACTTAATAACAATAGTTATAAACATGGAATGTCAAACATGAAATGTCAATAGCTTATTTCAAAAAAAAAAATAATGTATATAAATGTTAAGCTGTATTAGCAGTGCTAATTTTCAAGTTTTCAAATAGAAATACTATAACAGATTCCCTACACTTCAATAACTTGTGTATAAGTTTCAAAAGAATAAAAATTCAAGGAACACACAAAAGTTAAAACCCCTAATCCACAATCATTTTTAAAGTTATAATATACACTAAATCTCAAATGCATAGTTCATGAAACTTAATAATAATAGTTATAAACATGAAATGCCACTAGCTTATTTTGAAAAATATATGGAAGTATATAAATGTTAAGCTGTAATGGCAGTAATAATTTTCATTTTTTTGAACAGAAATGATACGACAACCGAGTTTCCCCCACATTTCAAAAACTTCAGTTTCAAAAGTATTTTAGTTTTATAAAAATGTAAAAGTAACAAGCCTAAAAGTTGAAAGAACGCTAAAAGCTAAAATCACTAATCCACAATGAAAGACAACAAAATACACTTTAAAAATTCTAAAACACTAAAAATCAAATTACTAATCCACAGTGAGACTAGGAAAAAAAACTTGGATGGTAGGAAGGCGAGAATTTTTTTTTTTTTCAGCACAAAGGGTCTAAACTAAAAGAATTTATGAGGCTCTGTAGAGTAGTTAATTATTCAGATATCACCCAAGTTTCTTGGGCTGTTTTTCCTTCTAACCACCATTAACTCGTAGTTTGATTGTCATCCATTCCCTACGGTTTAGAGATTCAGTAGAATCGTCTATCTTTATGGATTAGTGAAGATGTATCATCTGCAAAGTCTGAACTTCACTCCATGCCTTCATAGTATTTTCGACAGACCGATGGTATTCAAAAGCTTGATCTTCTTATAATAGGTCCAAACAAGATGAGATCCAATTAGGGAGTTCCCACTACACTAGTGTTATCTGCAATAAAAAAAAGTTATACAAAATGTCACTACCCATTTTTTTTACAACTATCAATTTAGGTTTTAAATTTTCTTATGGAATAGTAAAAATGCATTCATTAAAAGTTTGATAAAATGAAAAGGGGGAGATTCCCTAAATAGACAAAAGCATTTTCTCTCTGGTTACGGTTCATTTACCCTTCGCCTACACACACACCGATTAGTCTGGCATATTCTTTACATAATCTTCTCTGTCCTCATACACCTACACCTGATAACACTGAGATTTCTAAACAATTCTCCTTCACCCAAGGGCTTACTGCACTGTAATTGTTCAGTGGCCCCTTTCCTCTTGGTAATGGTAGAAGAGACTCTTTAGCTATGATAAGCAGCTCTTCTAGGAGAAGGACACTCCAAAATCTCACCATTGTTCTCTGGTCTAGGGTAGTGCTGTAGCATATGTACCATGGTCTTCCACTGTCTTGTATTAGAGTTTTCTTGCTTGAGGATACACATGGGTATACTATTCTATTTAATTTCTCTTCCTCTTGTTTTACTAAAGTTTTTATAGTTTATATATGTTATATTTATTTTAATGTTGTTACTCTTCTTGAAATATTTTATTTTTCCTTGTTTCCTTTCCTCACTGGGCTATTTTCCCTGTTGGAGCCCCTAGGATTATAGCATTCTCATTTTCCAACTAGGGTTATAGCTTAGCAAGTAATAATAATAATAATAATAATAATAATAATAATAATAATAATAATGATAATAATAACAACAACCTATCTATTACGTATGACCTGTTCGGTATAAAATTGCCTTTACCCAACCTTTGGCATGATCATTTACCTAAGTTTAACTACAAAATAAAAAGGTAGTAAATCCTTATTAAAATGATAAAATTATAGCAAAGGAAAAGATCCTAAAATAGTTAGTCTGACCATTTCACAACAACGCACATTTTGATAGCTCCTGTACTCTTAATGTCCCATGATTGCCAAAATCAATAAGGGTCCAGATGACTTAACTTTGAATTTTGAAAAATGAAGTCTATAATGGATTGTTGGAATAATGTCTTCGAACTTGGATTATTGCCTATTTCATTTAGGACAATATGTGTACAAGCATGTTGTACATGAAGGAATGAGATGCAGATATCAGAAAGAAGATAATTTTAACGTAAAAAAATATGCTGTTTTGTTCAACTTAACCTTCACGCTGGTTGATGATGATGGAGATTGATATGAGCAGTCAGTTATATCCTATATAGACAGACTGATTGACATCGATGTACACCAAACATCACGACGTGCAATTAGGGAATTCCCACCACACTAGGATTATCTGTAATACAAGAGAATAGTTATCAAAAAGGTTACTACCTTTTTTCCTAAACTACCAGAGTTTAGGTTGATATTTTCCTATGAAATAGTAAAAATCATTCATTAACAGTTTGATAAAATGAATATGAACAGCTCCCTTAGGTAAACAGAAGTACCATTGCAGGCAATCTATTACAGATGGCCCATTCCGTACAAAACTGAAAAGGAAAAGATCATAAGGGTAGACAAGACATTCCAAAATCAAATCACTGTTCTCTAGTCTTGGGTAGTGGCACAGCCACTGTACCATGGCCTTCCACTGTGTTGGATTAGGGTTCTCTTGATTGAGAGCACACTCAGGCACGCTGTTCAATCCTATTTCTCCTCCTCTCGTTTTTTTTCCTATCCTATTTCTCTACCACTCGTTTTTTTTTTTTTTTTTTATAAATTACATGTGAAAGAAATAATTTAATGTTTGATTCTTATAATATTTTATTTCGATTGTTTATTACTTCTCTTGTTTATTTATTTCCTTGTTTCCTTTCCTCACTGGGCTATTTATCCCTGTTGGAGCCCTTGGGCTTATGGCATGCTGCTTTTCCAACTAGGTTTAAAGCTTAAGCTAATAATAACAATAATAATAATAATAATAATAATAATAATAATAAATAATGTCTCTAAATATTAGGAGATATGCACGTGCATGCATTCCCTTTTCAACAGGGTATGGTTAATAATAATAATGATTAGAAAAGCAACTTGGGAAGAACAGAGAAGCAATAAGCATAAACAAGACATTTCAATAGCAGGAAATAAGTTAGGTGTTTGTATAGGCATGCAAGGCAATCACAATAACGATCATATAAATTACAAAACATTGGACATGAAAATAAAACCGGCAGTGCATAAAGCAAGAAATAAGGCAAAGAATAATTATCTTTATAAAATAATTCTTCCACTAAACCTGAACATACGTGTAAACATAAGGAAAGGGGAGCCGGCACCAGGAAATGGCAATGATCAGCGTTGCCAGATACCAAACTTTGTAATCAATTGTTGTACAATAGGGGTTCAAATTGTCGTACAATCATTAGAAAATAACAATTCATTGACAATGTGCATAAGGACTAAAAAGTCTACAAATTTGGTAATTAAATCAACATGTACAGGAGCACTGCATATATCTGGCCGACAGCGCTGGCAATGATCATACTAGTTTTATTCCTCGCCAACAGAGGGCATTACTAGTAAGTAGTGCCAATCAGCTGATATTTATAAAAGTCACAGCATTTCAGATTAGATATGCTTTCAATTCTACACATTCCTAAATCACCGGTAATACAATAATAAGAGCAATGGAATCAGGATGCACGGAACTTATGGTAGGTTTAAGTACCGAGAGTATATAGCCTAGGACACGGGAGGTCTCAAACTTCACTTATGTATAACACGTAGGACAATTTTTTTTTTTTTAAATGCTGGTATATACGGAATATAAATCCAGAAACGGGCACTCTATTATTTGGGTATATAATAAAAAGCTGGGTCATTTACTAAAATAGTTTTCAACATGGATGAAACTCTTCAAATTTCAACAAGTTGGCCAGGAAGGCCAGCCCAATTAACAGGACACTGAACTCCACTTTGCTGTCAAAATATGGTTATGAAAAATGGGACTGGATATATCTGGACATCCTGCCCCCTGTTTTGGTGGATGGAGCCGATTCTCTGTACACTTATTAATGACTTTTGGCATGGTCAAAATTTTTCCTTTCTTGTTTCATCAGGGATAGGATAGCAATGGCCGGTCTTGAGGGTTGAAGACATACCCATCTCCTGTACCACCAGTTCAACTGAGATTGCACGAGACCTGAAACCTGTGTGAACGCACCACAAGGATTGAGACAAACTCAAAATAGATTGTTCCACAAGGCTCGTTCCTAAGTTCATCGGGAGTCTTTTCCTTCCTGGCGAGGATTCCCTAAAAAATCCTAATTGAAACATACTGGGAACGGGGAGAAGATTATTGGTGTTTCTAGATGTTGCGAATGGAACCAGTTGAGTAATGGCGAGAACCTTCAGAAAAAAATCCTTTTCAACAAGCGATGATGCTGGGATCACCATGTACATCGTACTTTGAAATGAGAAAAAATGGCCAATATTTCTTTATATAAAGTTCAATAAATTAAAACAAATTTGTGGTAACTAAAACACAATTTAAATAGTTCCGAAAAAATGTAACAAAAATATGAATTCTAAGGTTTCCTGAAAAATAAAAAGATAATATATGATATAATTATATATGACGAATCTGACGATGAGTTCGAGAAATTCAATGACGACGACGGAGACGACAGCTTTGACGAATTCAATAATGATGACGATAACATCAATAACTTTGATGATTTTAACTATTTCAATGACTTCAATAACTTCTGAAAACATTGTAACAAAAATATTAAATTTTAAAGCTTACTGAAAAGCATATATACTGTAAATATATGCAAAAATTATAAATGATGACGACGTCTTTGAAGAATTCAATGACAATGACGATGACTACGACAAATTCTATGACGATGACTATGACAAATTCCATGACGTTAATGACAAATTCAATGACGATGAAAATTTCAATAGCTTCGAAATTGAATATTTCGAAGATGAAAATAACATCAACGACTCTGATGACTTTAATGATTTCGACGTTGACAACTTCATAACCGACGACCTTGTTTGTAATATGCATTTTGAAATGTATCAATCCTCATGAGCTACTTGTTGCGCCTTTAGTCAGACCTCATGACAATACAAAATGGGAGGATTAAATGTAGGAGAGGAATGAAGTTGGGGGTCTGTGAAACGCTTTCATTCCGTGAAGGCAAACCACTTTCTCCCCACTACGTCATATCGAAATATCCCTGCCCGATATTTTTTCTCGTTCTGTACCTACTCCAACCCTGCACTAAAGTAGGACGCTCATATTCTGGGGTTTGTTTGCTAAAACCAAACATCTTCTGGCAGATCATATCATAGCAGTGTTTGTGTACTAAAACCAGAAATGTTCTTGCCAGTCACATGATAGCGGTGTTTGTTTGGATGAAAGTATACCACATCAGAACATATGGTCATTTATAAAATAATGTAAAAACTTGAGTCGTAGACCAGACTCTTGAATAAAAAAAAAAAATACTAAACTAACACTAAATAATATTACCAGGAATAATTTTTACCGGAATATAGTCTTCTTACTCACCAACAAAATTATGGTAAAAAAAAAAAAATATGTAATATTAGCGGAATATCAAGCGCTAATATATAAATCAGCCTTAATGCCAAATTTTGGGTAAAAAATCCCTATTCTTCAAAATTTCATTAAACAGCACTTTCTCTTCTGGAAGTCTTCAAGAGATTTGGTGCACTCATTGCAAGATTCTGCAATGTCTCCTTGGAAAGTTTATCTAAGGTACTTGTAATAGCTTACATCAACTTTGGGAGGGAGGGTAGGTATCCAGGTTATATAGTAATGGTTTTATTATTAGGTTTCAAATCTGGGCCCTGGCGTGGTCAGTCCTCAAAGAAAAAAAAAGTGGAACTGTTGAATCATTCGGCCATTGACACAAACGTTTCACGGTGTGATACAGAGCCCCTTCTTGCATGAAAATATCAATTACTTTTTTTTCAAAGTAAGTCTAAAACCTTTAAAGAGTTCAAATACGAGAACTGTTTCATTACTTGACTTTTAGGTAAGAATATGAGCTCAGTAATCCTATACACAAAAAAAAGCACATGCCATTGCACTTGCGGGGTACTTCACAGGACACGTAGTACATTACACAAGAAGCAACATAGCTGTATAAAAGCAATTTGGCAATCCGCACAACTAGTAAGCATACACTAGACATATCAATAGAAGAAAACACTAATAATAATAAAATTAACATTATAAAGAATAATGATAGTACAGTATTAGTAATGGTAATAAAAGCAATCTGGTAGAAGACCAGCAATAAGCATACACAAGCCATCTCAATAGCATGGAATGAGCAAGCTGTTAGTTTAGGCATGCAAAGCAATCACAATAACTATCACAAAAATTACCAAACACTGGACCCAAAAATATACTCAGCAGTGCATAAAGCAAGAAGTAAGGTAAAATAGAATCCATTTTATGAAAGCATTTTGCCACAACACTAAAACATACATGTAAACATGAGGAAAAGGGGAACTGGCAAAACGAAATGGCAATGACCAGCGTTGCCAAATACTGTATTTTGTAATCAATTGTTGTACAATGACGCTTCAAAGTGTTGTTCAATCATTAGATATTAACAATTCATATAAACTGTTGTACATCTGGAGTAAAGCGTTTAGAAATTTGTTAATTAAATCAACATGCAGTTCATACTGCACTGCATACATCTGGCAGACAGTGCTGGCAACGATCATACCATAGATTTACTCCTCGGCAGCAGATGACATTGCGTCAATCAGCTGATACTTATAAAGCCACAGTATTTCAAATTAGATTGCCTTCATTTTCAACGCACCGGTAAAAATACAATAACACATCAATAAAATAAGGAAGCATGGAGTTTATGCTTTCAGTTTTAAAGCACCAATAACATTAAAATAACACCAGCAATAAAATAAGAGAGCATGGAGTTTAAGATGGTAAAAGTACCGAGTATAAGCTGGGTTAGTGAGCGTCATGTAGGGCAAGGTCTATAGATTAAGGAGGTCTTCTTAACCCCGACCAAAAATATGAGTCTTCTGCGCAGGTACAGACTGTGACGTAGGCAGGACCTATAGGTGCGGCCAAGGTCATAGACTAGATTCACCCAAGCATACCAAAGGTCGATCACCCCTTGACCGGGCAGTTGTTTACAAGCAAACGTGGTGTACACTTCCGCCTTGCTGATCAAAGCTGTTTTATATATAACAAAATGCCCAGTAATTGTGCAGTTTTCGGATGCTTCTCATATAGAGGAAAAAGTAAGGATCTCACTTTTCATAAATTTCCTAAGGACATCATCACAAGGAAAACGTGGATTCAGCTGTGCAAACGAGAAGATCTTATTAATGGGGAAAACGCTCAGATATGTAGTAAACACTTTGAAGCTGATGAATTTGAAAGGAATTTGATGTATGAATTGCTGAATCAACCAGTGCCTCGATCTCTCATCAGAATAAAGAAAGGATCTGTACCGACGATGCATTTACCTACAACTAGACATTCACATGCATCACAAGGCAAGAAACCAATATCATGTATTGTTGGTTAAACATTAAGATATAAATGATGCTGTAATCAACTTACATAGATTATAATTATTGTATATCCTCTTTATTATTCATCAGTAATCTGGAAATCGCGGAATCAGTTGTTTTCCTCATATATAGTTAAAAAATGTTTTTTTTTATTATTATTATTACATTTTGCTGTGAAAAAGTACCATTCATAAACTTTAGTTCAGATTTTTACATATTCAATAATGTCAGAAAATTCTAATCGCATTGTTCTCTATACAAGTCCATCTTTTTAATAATTCAAATTTGATTTTAATCAGATACGTCCAGGATGGTAAGAGCCGAAAAAAAGAGGACAAAAACGACTTGTAGATGAAATCCTTAGTCAAGAGCAAGACGAAACAGGGAATATTTTTGTACAAAAAGTCAAATCGGTGCCCACGATTGAAGATTTGCAACGTATAATTGAGCAACTGGAGAAGGAGAGAGATGATATCAAACAGAAGTGGGAAGAATATGAGGTAAAGTGGAAATGTGAAAAAGAGCAGTGGGAAGTTAAAGAAAGCTATTTTGCTACTGAAAGGGCTAAATGGGAAAATGAAAAAGCTAAATGGTTGGATAATAAGGTGAAGTGGGAAAAAAGAAAAGGAAAACTGGAAAAAAGAGAAAACAGCGATGTACGTTAAGTTTAATGAGATGTATGCATCAGCAACTGCTGTAGTAAAAGCTAATTTAAAGAAATACTTTTCACCCAAACAAGTAGCATGTCTTGTCACTGGAAGTAATATTAATACTTGGGAAGACGATGATATCAGCAAAGCCTTAACGTTACGCAGTTCGAGTTTTTAAGAGAAGAGTGGAAATTACCTTTTCCTTTTTTATCAACTTTATATCGCTGGTCAAGTAAGATAGCTGTAGAACCTGGCATTTTGGAATCGGTAATCCACTTATCAAAAATAAAATTTGAGTCAATGCTGGAACACGAGCGTCTGTGTGTAATTTCATTTGACGAGTGTAGTGTTGCACAAATTTGGAGTTACGATAAAGGCGCGGACACTTTGTATGATCCTAAATCCAAAGTACAATGCGCAATGATCAGAGGACTTACGACTTCCTAGAAACAAATTATTTATTATAATTTCAACACTAACATAAAAAAAGATCTCCTTTTTAAATTAATTATTCGGGTTGAGAAAGCTGGGTTTCCTGTAGTAGCCATGGTTAGTGACTTAGGATCAACAAATATCAGTTTGTGGAATTCATTAGGCCTTGATATAGACAATTCTGCATTTGTTAACCCGGTAGATGATAACAGAGAAATACATGTGTTTGCCGATGCACTGCACCTAATAAAACTCATTAGGAATAATTTTCTTGATCATGGATTTGTATTGTCGGGATATAGGTTTGCTCTTAGTGGTTCAGTGAGGGAGTTAATTATGAAAAACAAAAGTGATCTACGGACAGCACATAAACTCTCTGAAAAGCACATCAATGTTATGGGTATGCAACGCATGAATGTTAAATTAGCGGTGCAATTACTGTCCGAAACTACATATAAATGCCTTCAGTACTTCGGTAACAAAGGTCTGCTTGAAGATAGCATTGGGAAACCACAACTCAGTTTATATATCTTGTAGATACCTGGTTCGATTTATTCAATTCTCGAGTACCTCGTGATAGGAAGCCATCAAGAAATGCCTATGGGATGAATCTGGACCTAAAAAATAAAACGTTGCAAGATATGATTCGAGTATCTAAAGAAATGAAAGTAATTAAAAGCAATAGGCTCTATCCTTTCCAAAAAGGCTTAATTATATCGTGCAATTCTCTAATGAAGCTGCTGAAAATGGTCAAAACTAAATTTGATACATCATATATTCTTACTTATAGGCTAAATCAAGATGGTCTTGAACACTTTTTTGGCTGCATAAGACAGATGGGTGCATGCCATCAACACCCATCACCCGTCGCATTTAAGCATCGAGTCAGAGCCCATATTCTAGGAAAAGACAGCAAACTGTTAGGATCAAACTGCAACATTGAAAGTTGCAATAGTGATATGATGATGTCAGGCTCATTTTCCAGTTTTCCTGTTAAACAAAGCGCATCCTTTGTAGATGAAGAAACTTCTATTAAAAAAGAGCTGAGTCTATCGGCAATGCTGTTTTGTTTGCCAGGGGAATTTGTTAATGATTTGCAAAATGATGAATATGTAGAATTTGACACTGAAAAAGAAGCATTAGGGAAAGCGATGGAAGATGGAGGCTTACAATACGTAGGTGGTTATATAGCTCGTAAGTTTCCTGAATATGAATTCCTTGGAACTGCAGCGGCGAAGGGAGATGGTACGTGGATTGGTGCCATAAGTGCAAGAGATGGAAAACTTATGCAACCAAGCGAAGAATTTTTGGTGCATTTAAAAACGATGGAAAAAATGTTTCTTTGTCATCATGGGGAAAAGTATCTAAAACCTGGAAAAGGAGCGACGGATAAATTGACTGATTTAATTAGCGAGTGTTTTAAAAGCAATGATATCCCATTACCATACGAAGTGATTGAATTTTTTGTTAGGTGTCGTACATTTTTTAGAATTCGTGTTTTAAATAGGAATATTAGTTCATCAAGAAAAACGCAGAATAAAATGAAAAAGCTCGCAACGTGATATAGAACATAACTGAAATATATATTGTGTATATATCATTATTTATTTTATGAATTTAAACTGTCGGTTGCTCGACAAATTTCAGTTATTTACATCATCAGATATTTGTTTGGTTGTTTGAGTGTAATAAAATTATGTATTTGTAATCTTACTTTTATTATCCTAAAAGAATAAAATATAAATCTTCGAAAACATTGAAAAATACAAAGCAGAAAGCATGGTTCCTTTATTTTCTTATGGAAGTTCCACAGCTTCCTCAGCCACGGTTAAGTCTGCGTGACGTCATCGCTCTCACCGACCCAACTCCCACCATCCGGCTACCTGCGCACTAAGGTGGCCTGAGAAGACCTCTTATATCTATAGACCTTGATGTAGGGTAGGTAAAAGTACCGAACGTAAGCTGTGTTAGCGAGCGTCAAATAGGGTAGGTAATAGTACCGAGCATAAGCTTTATTAGTGAGCGTCAGGTAAAAAGATTAGCCTAGGCCTATAGGAGGTCTCAAACTTCTCCTATGTATAACACATAGGACTATTTTTTTTATATGTATCATTAGATACAGTATATATAGCCAAAGACTTACTCTTTATTATATATGACACTGAACTCCACTTGGCTATCAAAATATGTTAATTCATGAAAATGGGAATGCATATACTTGGACATTCTGCCCCTCGTCTAGGAGGATGGGGGGCGATTCTCTGTACACTTATTAATGACTTGTGGCACAGTAAAAAAAATTTCCTCCTCTAGTTTCATCAGGGATATGATAGCAATGGCCGATCTTGAGGGTTGAAAACCTGTCTGTCTTTTGTAGCACCGGTTCAACTGAGATTGCACGAGACCTGAAAACTATGTGAATGCACCAAAAGAATTGAGACAAACTCAAAATAGAATGCTCCTTATGTTCCTCAGGATGTAACGTTTTGATTACTTTAATATGTTAGTAATAATGATTTGTATTGCTTTCGAGCAACATGTACTTTATTACTATTACGCATCATTGTATATTGATAACTCTCTAAGGTGATTTATATATAAATGAATATAAAAGAAAATGCGATAAACATTTTAAGATTCTAACTACTATGTTTTTATATTTGGAGACTTGTTTAAATACTTCATCTAAATTATTATTTACACGGTTTAGGTATAGTGTTGCCTGTTTAATGAAAGAAATAATAATCTTAACGATATTGGCTGCGGGTTATAAAGAAGTATTTAATGAATTATCAAAGAAAAATATCTTCATCTAAAATCAGGGATCATATAACGAATATGACAAATGTTAATGTTATGAAATTCCATAGTCTCCTTGTGAAAAATAAGAAAGTTCTTGCAACTTATTGCAAAGATGCACCTAACAGTAAAATAGTCAATAAATCAAAATTCCTTATAACAATTTTCTCATGAAAGGAAGCTGGTTCTATAGACAATTATTCTATATAAGGTGAAATATTACTCTAAATAGATTTTTGGGTAAACATTTATGAACGTGTGAAATCATACAACAATTTTATGATTTCATATATAAAACAGGTTGATAATATGAAAGATGTAAAAATACATATTTTTTTGTACTAGACTAAACCGCTAGAATGATCAAACCAGCCTTCATTTTACAGTATATAAAATGTCAGATTTTAGACTACTAAAGACTATTTCAATACTAAAGTCAAATAAGTTAACAGCGTAGACAGTAGAATAAAATAATTCATCAGAAATCTGTAAGATCAAGACAGGGTCACAATTTCTGTTAGTGGTGTAAGTTCTTCTATGCCCCAATTATTTTGTAATGAGGGTGTAGCAAGCAACGCATATACAAATACAGAAAGATGCCGCATCTATGTTTTCTTCAACATTGCAACCGTCATCGGAATCTACGTCAAAAATTAATTGGATGTAACAAACTAAGTTGAACTCTATTATCAACCTTATTGACAAAAACCATTAACTTATTGTAATGTCACCCTAATTATTATGGCTGACAAATTATATCACCTCTCGAGTTCCAAACTTACTTGCTTATTTTAAGTGTGTTACACTTGAAAAATATCCAAGCTCTGAAAAATTATGCAACTCCCAGACGGCAATATATAAAAACACTGAATATCCAAAGGTCTCTCACTTTACTCTCAAAAGAAAACTGGTAATCATATAATACGAGCTATCTAGAAACTACCTCTTAATTTGATTCTTAAATAGGAATTGTGAGTAAGTACGTTAAGAAATATAGGTGATAAAAAATACATACTTTATAAGAATAAATATATTCTATAAAAAAGTTACAAAACTAATGCAACACGGATTATCACCTAAATTAGATTACTCAAAACATTAGATCCGAACAAAAACCTTGACATTAAACAATAAAATATTACACTATGAAAATTATATGATCACTTGTTTCAATGGAAATTAGATTTTCGACAAATATTTAATCTTGATAATTAATTACAATAGGTAACACTTTAACAATCTAATGAGTAAATACTAAATGAAATTTACATAAAAGTAACTGATACACTTATGTGTTTTAGTTCACATGAGGTTTCCGAACAGATGAGCAATATAAATAGACTTCACTTTTTAACCTAATTCTCACAGGGCAAGTTATAAAAATTTATGTTATACAAATAGTTTTATTTACACAATACACTTGGAATTACATTCAATTGATTTATCAACGTTTCAACACACTACACATGATATATGTTAGATAGAAATGGTTAATCACGTTTGAGTGGGCACACACTTGACACACTTGAGAGGAGAGGCCGGACAAACCTTTGCTCTTTCAAAGGGACAGGCTGGATCTCTTCTGCTGCTTACAATTTCCTAGGGCACATATATATTGACCTAAAATTTCTAGATTATTCTAAATAGAACGTTCTCGTGGCTTATGGGCAAGGCCTAGCGACACCAAAGTTACAAAATGATCAAGAATCAGACGAATACCAACGCACAAACGAGGCTACTGTCTCTCAGCTAACTCCGCTCATCTACCTCTCAAAATGTTAAAGAAAATATAAAACTAACTGGGTTTTTCAAAAACATTGCAACCATGTGGATATCTAAACATTATGTAATACCTCGTAAACATGACATAAGCTCTAGTGTTCATACCTTGGTAACAAAACAAATGAAATAACATAGTTAATTCTTGAAAAATAACATAAATTTACATACATTTACTTGAATGAAAAATGCATTGAAATGAATGACAAAGGTCTTATGCATTTTACATACAATTCATAAAAAATACAGGAGAAGAACTCACCTTATGAGCTGGCCATACACCTCCTAAATACACCAAGGAAATACATATATAAGATATTTATTCTACACTAGACCAGCTTCATAAGAATATATATATATATATATATATATATATATATATATATATATATATATATGTATATATATATATTTATATATATATATATATATATATATATATATATATATATATATATATATTTATATATACTGTATATATATATATATATATATATATATATATATATATATATATATATATTTATATATACATATATATACATAAATATATATATATATATATATATATATATATATATATATATATATATATATATATATATACACTGTATATATATACATATATTAAATATATATATATATATATATATATACATCAATATATATATATATATATATATATATATATATATATATATATATATTTATATATATTGATATGTATATATATGTATATGTATATATATATATATATATATATATATATATATATATATATATATAATTGTTTATATCTCTGTATATGTGTATAGATTAGATACATACTGTACATAAGTATGTATGGATATATATATATATATATATATATATATATATATATATATATATATATATATATATATATATATATTTATATATATATATGTATATATAATCAGTCTGAGGAAATTTTGAATCCCCTCAACCACCGCCACCACCAAATCCTGCAGCCACCCATTTAGTATCAAGGAATCATCAGTCTTCCATTTTCTCCATTTTATTCTAATCCTGACCAGGATCCAGATGCTGACCTTTCAATTTCAGCTCTTCCTTGATCGTCACTCGTCAACAACCGATTCAGCCATCCTGAGGTCTCTCTCTCTCTCTCTCTCTCTCTCTCTCTCTCTCTCTCTCTCTCTCTCTCTCTCTCTCTCTCGTGGAATAATATAGTGTACCGTACATACACATCACATGCATATCAAGGATTTGCAGACCATATGCTCCCTAACTATCAACATTCTACTAATTTCCCACTGTATGAGCTATTACACCGGAACCTCTCGCATGAAGATCAACTGTCTAGTTCAATGCAGACGTTTCTGTGCATCTGGTAACACTGTTGGGTATGTAGGACACAGATGACCTCATTCGAATATATACTGTGCTCATAAACTGCCATGATTAGACAGGTATAGTACTTCAGTTCTCATATATTATTCTGGTTACGGAAATTCATTCGAGTAACAATGGAGCTTCGTTTGACAATCTGGCTTTGAGGCGATTTCTCGCAGGATATCATGTTATCCTATCTTATGAAAAGAAATTTGATTGAATTTGGTATGTTGAAAAGGAAAAATTTGAAGTACCATAAATGCGTGTACGTTAACGCTTCTGTAACCAGCATATTTCAAATGTTACTAAAGACAGAATAATGAAAAATCGTGAAAAGGCAAAATTCCTGCCTGTTCGAACTACGAAAAAAAAATCATTTTAATAAGAAGTCACGAGAACTTAATTACTGTAATGACAAATGAGAATAAACTAGCTAAGACCAGACTATTGCCAAATTGGAAGAAGAAATAAAGAAAAGAAAAGAAAGCAAAAATAGTTGTAAAAGATAACTTTGAAACAACCGGCTTAAACAATATGACGAGCAGGGTGTGTAATTGGCGACTGACCATAGACACCTGATTAATCGAATAAAAGGGTGCCCGGTCAATTAGTCGATGGCAATTTGTCGTCGGGTAATTTGTCTTCAGTAAATTCGTCCCCAGAACAATTCTTCGTCGGTCAACTTGTCTTATATTTCATCAGATCACAAAAAAAAAGAAAAAAAAAAAAAGAATTACCAGAGCGGTATTAAATATTCCATCTGCCGCATGATTCTCGTACCATTTTAAATGTCAAGGTTCTTTGTCCCCTGGAAAAATTACAATTTATTTGGGATCTTCTATTCCACTGTCATACTGTAAGAAATGTTCACCGATAACAAAGTATGAGTATTCACTTGGAATGGAAATGGCAACATTTTCATGTGACGTGTCGGGATATTTGGAATCAGCTTGCTTCCAACGTCCTGATTCTCATTGAGCTATTCAAATTAAGGTATTTGCTACAATGTACAGTCGTTTAACTTTTCAACTTCGCAAGCGATAACTGATCGAGGTACTTTACGAGATGGAATCGACTTTACTTAATATAGGAGACCGTGATCCTTGCATTTGCCTCTGCAGCAGATGAAGTGTGATTATGAATTTCCATCTTCTGAAGCTCTATATAATTTAACCTTGTATGAAATTGATTGTTTACTGATTTTGGTCTAAATGAAAAATGTATAGCCCCCCCCCTTTTTTTTTTACATTCAAAATATTATCATTCTACAATTAAAAGTAAAGTCTCTGATGTTAAGAAAAGATCCAGATCAATAACCCCTCCTACAATGTGGGTTTATACATACCCCTTGTGTTTCAATGATGCCGATAAAGCTACGGAGGTTGTATCAAGGACATGTAGAAATTTAGATTTAGACAATGCTAATTGAAGATGAGTGAGGTCACTATTATACTTAATAAAAACTTCATGGTCATAAAAACAGCCTTTGTTTAGATATATAAAAAAGCAATATGATATAAACGAAAAAATATATGCTTTCATATATACATAAATCCATGCATATAGTGGTAAAAAAGTTTCGACCGTTAGTATGCATTTCATGGAATAGTTGCTCAGCTGAAATATGAGAAAACTTAACAATAGAACGGCACCTCTGAAATTCTCAGGAGGCACTGCGGTGGAAAATTGGAAAGGATATTCAAGCAACAATTGTGCCGGGTTTATATATCCACGTCTCTTCACAATGCAAGATTTCAAGTATACGTTTGCTTCGTTCATCCTGAAGAATTACAGTCTGTTGAAAAAAGGAAAAAACTAGATCAGTTCCTTTTTCAGTGCGAGGGGAAAATATATATGTTATATGAAAATAGTGACAGCGAGCTCTAAATGAGAATCTACTGTATATATGTAACTTTTCGAAATGTTATTGGTATTGATAACTATCTTTAAATAGAAAATGTAATATAAATGTGATCTGGAAAGAGACTCTATATAGGTATATAGGCTGCACCGATTAGAATGAAGAAAATAACTTTCATGCAGTATGTAGTTCTTAAAGTATATCTTAAATTAACAATATCTCAAACATTTGTTTAAAAACTTACCTAAAAGGTTTGTTCTTTTAAGATTAACAAAAAAGTATCAGGATTATTCTTTTTAGCTTTAGGAAGATATACAGTATAAAGCCTAATCTTCACAAAGGTTTATAAAAAAAAAAAAAAGTATGACAAAACTGTATCATCTGTATATATGGGGGTTTTTCAATGTTCTCTTTACAAAAAGACTAAAAAAAAAAGATATACCTTCAGTTCTAAGAAAATGGAATTTTATTATACACACACACACACACACACACACACACACACACACACATATATATATATATATATATATATATATATATATATATATATATATATATATATTAGGCCTATATATATCTATTCCCACTCTAAATTCTTAAAACGCTTGTAAACTGGGAAACTGTAGGAATTAACATTAATGGGGTATACCTTAACAACTTAGGATTTGCAGATGACATAGTTCTGTTTAGCAAATCATGGGATGAATTGCAAAAGATGGTAGGAGTTTACAACAGAGAAAGCAGAAATGTGGTACTGAAAATTAGTATAAATGAAACTAAGATAATGTTTCACGTAAATGCAAAGATACAACAAATAAGAGATATGGATGAACCTATAGATATAGTTAATGTATATATGTACTTAAGACGGACAGTAAGTGTTTCCCCATGATAAGAGACCAATATTAAGAGAAGGGTCAGCATATATTGTGCTTTTGGTAAAAAAAATGAGATTATGAAATGTAAAATGTAATTCTCTCTAAACAGAAAAGTATTTAATCAGATGGTTCTATCAATAAGACCTTGTGCATCTGACACTTGCAGCTTTACTAAAACGTTAAAACATAAGCTAGTTACACCTCAAAGGGCAATGGAAAAATAATGATGGGAACAACACTAAGAGACAAAAAGAGGAAAATGAATATGAGAGCAAACTGAAGTAGAGGATATTTTAACATGAGGAGGAAATGCAGTATATAGAGAATGAGAGATAAAAATGGACATAAGGAATGACGGAATGGCTCCTTAGAGATTGCAAACAAATCGGAGCTAAGAAAATGTGTGGGAATAGACTGTCACAGATGCGTGTCTAAGAATTTTGTACTGCAGTGGAACAGAAATGATTGCTGCAGATGATGAGGGTCTATATATATATATATATATATATATATATATATATATATATATATATATATATATATATATATATATATATATAAATATATATATATATATATATATATATATATATATATATATATATATATATATATATACATATATATATATATATATATATATATATATATATATATATTCATTATACATGCATACATATATATGAGTGTGTCTATCATAAGTATGTGAGTTTTTGTAGGCGACCTTGTCTTTGGAATATATTCCTGTTGACTATGCTGAGAGTGAGAGTTTACACAAACTTTGCAGCTGCAGACAATCTGGCTTTGGACATCGAGTCACCCTCACATATATATTCATAAACAGATAGATTAACAACACTAATATATCATTTATCGCTCTGTTCTATCTACGGGATCAAAGGTAATGCCAGATTAAAATTTAATCAATTTGAAATTGAATTAGGTTTATTTTTTCATATTTATCATTTTGGCATTTTCCCGATCTGGAAACATTGATCATTAATTGAGTTACCGATGCTTTGATAAGAATTTTCCCCAAAAAATTACCATGCGTGGCTCGGGGATTACTAATGAAGTTTTCATACGAACATATGTTTGGTAATTCTATTATTAGCGTGAAATGATAGATTTTCGACAGAAAATAATGAAATGCAGCCCTGGTAACCTGAACGGAATTAACTTTATGAAAATATTCCATATCAAGTTTAGTCCGTTATAGTTATGTAAACAGTTTTTTTTTTTTATCTTAACTTATATTTTCAAATGTATTAAGTGCCATAGAAAAACTTGGCATTTTCAGCGGGTATGCAAACTTCGTGAGAAAAGATCTAAAGAAATTGAAAGATTTTTCCCCACACTAAATAAAAACCATATTTTCAGAGTTTAGTAAAAACCGAACTACTTCATAATAAAAGGCGATTATATTATTCTTCAAATAATGGGAGTATCTTTTGTGAAAATTATTTACAAAAGACAAGGATGTGATTATTGTAAAACATAGATTGCTTATTATTATTATTATTATTATTATTATTATTATTATTATTATTATTATTATTATTATTATTATTATTATTATTATCATGAGAAACGCTACAAAACTAGCTGGAAAAGCAGGATGATAGAAGGCCTAAGGCTCAAACACCGAAAATCGGCTAGTGTGGAAAGGAATTTAGGAAATGAATAAGCTATATTTGAGAAGTAGAAGGGAAAAATATAAAATATCTTTAGATCAGTAACAACATTATAATAGATTTATTATGCTTAATGGTTTACATTGCCTCCTATACCTTAAATCACCATTTAACTTATATGTAGTTAGATTGCAAATTCTAAACTGTTAATTTGATAAAGTACATTGCACTATTGGTGGATATGAAGTTATTGTTACTATGCAAATATAAACAAATGATAAGACAAAATATAAAAACAAGAACAGAAAACCTGCTAGTATTGACATTGGTAAAATTTCTTCCTCGATTTCCTTGACTGGATTTTAAAGAAACCCAAGGGAGTAGTAATCAGACTTGAAATCCGGCTCAAGTATGATCGGAAAAGTATACCATTTCCTCTTGGCCTGACATGGAAGAGGAGAGCACAGTAAGGATGGTAATCAAGACACAAATAAATATATTTCAAGACAAATAGGGTTCAGCTAGATATAGCCGTAATACATACATATATATATATATATATATATATATATATATATATATATATATATATATATATATATATATATATATATATATATATATATATATTTATATATATATATATATATATATATATATATATATATATATATATATATATATATATAATTGGGACCATGTGTTACGTGTTTGCTTACATATCAATATTACTGTATTACCATGTACTCAAATGTCTGACGCCAATGGGCGCAATAAATTGATTATAACATATCAGAGAGAGAGAGAGAGAGAGAGAGAGAGAGAGAGAGAGAGAGAGAGAGAGAGAGAGAGAGAGTGTGTGTGTGTGTTTGTGTGTGTCTTTTATAATGGAAACGGACCGTCCTGGCCATCCTCTGTATTACCAAAATGGAAGGACCTCTGTGCTAAAGAGGGTATATTGTACATGTAAGTTTGATGACTCAGAATATAGTGTGTGTTATCCCCCATTTCATTACATTTCTGGTGAATCGGTAGCGGTGATTTATTCATGAAATGAGTAACGTGTTATCCTTTCGTATAATCTCCAGTGACCTGAATACTGACGCATGTACCATGATGACAGCAGCCATAATGAGATCCTTTGAGGCTTCGAACTAATCCACTGGGGAGGAAAATTATGCAGTTTTATAAGTGGGGCCTCAAAAGGGAAAATAGTGAAGGGAGAGTCCTTCTGAAGGAGTGTCAACGCTATTGAGGATTTTGAGAAACGGAGGACATCTCATATTTATTCTGAATGAGAATCTATTCTAATTGAACTTATATGGGATACAGTATATTATAAAATGATTGCTAACAACAAAAGTTGGCGAGTATTCAAGGTAAAAATACACAATTATTCATATATGTAGACTCGTGCACACACTCACACTCACACACATACAAATAATGAATATATATATACACACACACACACACACACACACACACACACACACACATATATATATATATATATATATATATATATATATATATATATATATATATATATATATATATATATATATATATATATATATATGTGTGTGTGTGCGCGCGCGCATAATTGGGCTTGTGTCTCTCAATATAAAACCGAAAGTAGTTCTTTACATATAAGATGCAACTGCCATTTTAAAGATATAAATGAGTTTCAACTTTCTTACAGGTTTTAAGATCTTAGTAAGATCTTAATGACAAACATTTATAAACATAGATGAGTTTCTGTGTGTATGTGCATATGAGGGTGTATGAGGTTGTTAGCCTATGCCCTTCCTCGTAAGTGTAGCCCACGTTTGTTAACTAACAACCAAGTTAGTAAGTAGGGAATGGTTGACAACTGTCTTTCAGGAGATGAAAACGTGTTCTACAACTCGTTGTATTTTCATCATTATCGATGGATATTTCAACGATTTGTTAGTGGCAGCATTATTTCATAAATAAAATCAGAGGAGATTCCTGGGGATTTATTTGGTAAATATTTCGTTACGAAATTGTTGTATTTGGAATTATTTATTTTTCTAATAGCATCCAGTGGTTAATAAATGTTAGTTTTTCCCATGGCCAGCCAATGGCCTCTGATATAGACCCCTAGTGTTAGCAGTGACACAGATCATATCTTTTAAAATCAATATAATTTTTCTTGCTCTCCGATACCAGATGAATTACAGGAAAGATTTTATTATCCTTTCCATCTAAATTACGAAATGGTAACATTGACGAAATATACAGTATAAAGTATATGTTACAGAAGATAATTTTGTGAATTGAAGACTTTTATAATGTTCAGAGGTTAGATTTGTGTGAAATTCTAATTCTGGCCCCAAGAGGTCTTTGAAAGAAATATTAATAATGATGAGGGAGGGATTTCTTCAAATTGAAACAAACAAAAAGGTTTGACGGACGCTCATGAAAGGAAGAGACAAGGGGAAGCGACATTGCCTTAGCTAGCAGGACAATGTCCGACGTACTGACCATTTATACATATGATCAGTGCCCAAAACCCTATTGTACCGACACAGTTCATTTTGTGTATATATTATGCTTGTATCTTCGCTCTTCCCTCGCACTAAAAAGAACCGTAATAAACATGCCTGTTTTTCTCACCGTTAACGGTGTCGGTTTTGAACATGAAATTTCCTGTTGCATTGAGCTTTTGTATATAAAGGAGAGTGTTCTATAATAAACTCACTCAGTTGCTTTCATCCTGTCTTTGAGTCACAATCTTCTCTCGGCCAGTCACAATGGTGACCCCGGAAGTCGACTCGCTCCTCCCCCCTTCCACCTCCCATCGCCCCTCCATCGTTGGTACTATGGCGGACTTTACGGAAGTTAATGCTGTGGCTCCCCCATTGAAACTTCTGTCATTCGCCAGTGGAGAAGCGTTTGCTTGGTTTCAGCGTGCAAAAGTTCAGTTTCGCATCAAGGGCGTGACTCGCTCAACCATCAAAGCAGATTATGTTCTCTCGGCGATACCCGAGGACACCTTCCCGGAAATATCCGACTGGCTTTTTAAACAAGGAGACACCCCAATAGCGTATGACGCCCTCAAAACATACCTTCTGCAGCAGTACTCGCCGTCGCCAGCCGCCTGTATAGCAAAGCTTTTTCAGCTCTCGCAACAACCGTTGGTGAACCAAAAGGCTTTGCTCGCCTTAAGGGAAATGACCAGTATCACTCACCTGCAACCTGCCACAGACGGCTCTCCTCGTGAGATGAACCTTCTTCGTGCCCTTTGGATACGCCGTTTACCCAGACCTATACGTGCTGCCATACCCCATGTCGATAGTTTACCCATAAAGGACTTGATTACCAAAGCCGATGCCCTTATGGACAGCCACTTCAAGACCTCCATCAACGCCTCCACCTCTGACGAAGAGGACGCCTATTCAACTTCAGCCGAAGGTGA
>NC_090729.1:66583909-66588909 GCF_036898095.1 Palaemon carinicauda | reverse complement strand
TGAATAAGATAAAAGAACCCGTTATGGCTTCCTTCTAGAGGGAGTTCGTAACATATTTTGGCGACCGTGACAGGATCCAGGACAAACTCAAATCGGTGGTGCGAGTTACCAGACTGTGCTCTGGGTGAGATTTTTCAGTATTTATTTTTGTTGTGCTTCACCACCTTCCTTCTTTTCCTTTTCATTATGTCTGATGTAGAGTTTAACCCTGCCGAATTTTTGGCTTCTGAGGATTGTGTTAGGTATTTGGGTGCTTTGACTGAAGAAAATTTGAAAGCTTGTGCTAGGTCGTTAGGCATTTCTTTGACAAATAGGGAATTGAAAAAGGACGTATATAATATGTTAAAGAATAGGCTGTGTGAACTTAAACAAACTGCTGATGAATTAGTTAGTGAAAGCATGAGTGAGTCTGATGTAGAAGGGGCTCCGGGATTGAGTCTTTTTCAGGATCCGTCTCAATGTGGACTGATTTTTGAAGGGTATGGCAGTCTGCCTGATGGTAAAAGTCAGACTGAGGGGGTTCCTCGTACTGATAATGTGTCTCCAGCTGTTCCTACTCGTTCGGTCAAAGGAGAAAATAAGCCACTAGTTAAGGATTTCCAGAATATGTTAGAACTAAAGAAGTTAGAGTTCGAGGAGTTTGAGAGAATCAGAGCTCATGAGAGAACGATGCTTAGCATGCAGTTAGAGCTGGCCAAGATCCAGCAAGGTAAGAAGTGTGAGAGTACCTGCATCCATGAAGATATTGGGGAAAAGTTTAGCTTTGGGGATGCTCTAAAACTTGTACCTTGTTTTACTGAGGAGAATGTGCCTGAATTCTTTAAGGCTTTCGAAAGGGTTGCTTCTAGGTTGTCTTGGCCTAGGGAGGTCTGGACAGTGTTGATTCAATGTCGCTTACTGGGCAAGGCTCAGAAGGTTTATAATGCCATAGAGGAGCAAGTATCTCTGGATTATGAGAAAGTGAAAGCTTTGATATTAAAAGCTTATGATTTGGTTCCCGAGGCCTACAGGCAGAGGTTTAGGAATTTTAACAAAACCCCGAACATGACTTATGTGGAGTTTGCTCGTGTAAAGCAGGAGCATTTTGATGATTGGCTCAAGAGTCGCCAAGTAACTACTTTGGCGGCTTTGAAAGAGTTGATATTGATTGAGGATTTTAAAAAATCGTGTGCTAAAGATTTAAGAGTTCATTTAGAAGACTTGAAAGTGACTTCTTTTCCCAGAATTGCTCAGTTGAGTGATGAATATATATTGACCCATAAGGTTGGTACTGAGAACGTCAGGGGTAATTTCCCTGTGGTCAAGGGTAACTGGGAGAGTAAAAAGAAAGTGTTTGTTAACCAAAATAATTCTAATTTCCAGGCTTACTCTAACTCTAAAGCAAATTCCAATTTTCAGGTCAAAAATCAACCAAACAGTAATCCTAGTGGTAATTTTGTAGATAGGAATTCTGCAAAAACTAATAATGCTCAACCTAGTCGTACTATAACAAGTGGTGTGGGAAGTAGAACCTGTTACTGGTGTAATAAGACAGGACATGTCCAAGCTAATTGTTTTGCTCGTCAGAGGTATTTACAGAGGCAGACTACTTCTCCTATTGCTGTGGTGAATAATGTTAAGGCTTCTCAACAATCTGTAGAGAATGAAGAAAATGGTAACAAAGGTAATAAAGAGAATGATTCCCCCATGTGACTGTCATTTAATAAGTATATTTGGCCAGGTAAGCTGAGATTTGAGAAGGAAGTTATAAATATAAAATTTTTGAGGGATACAGGTGCTGCTCGATCTTTATTGTTAAGAAGTAGGTTACCTCTTAACGTGAAGATCGCTAACTATATAATTTTAAGTAGTTTTCCGGACACTGTTGTGTCGGCTCCTGTGGTTGAAGGAGAGATTGACATATTGGGTGTCGTAAAGAATATTAATCTGGCCATTGTTGATAAACTACCTATACCTGGGATAGATGGTATCCTAGGAAATGACTTGTGTAATGTGGAGGGACAAGAATTGTTTCCCATTTTAACTTTAAATAAATTACCCATTGCTGTAACTACTCGCTCCCAGAGGAAAGGGCGTAACCTCTTGATGGACGGAGAGGATTTACATTTAGACCCTGTTCAAGTAGATGTAGCAGTAGGAAGGCTCGAGTCAGTAGGAAGTAGTGATAGTAGTAAGGTAGTTAGAGCATGGAATAGGGCTGATTTTATAAAAGCTCAGCATGATGAATTTGATGTGGAAATAACTGAGGGGGATGATATTTCTAAGCCATGTTTTGTATCGGAGAGAGGATTATTGTGTAGATTAAGCCGTTCTGCTCTTATGGAATCCTCAGAGTATCATAAGCAGATTTTGGTACCTAAACAATTCAGAGACGAATTGCTGCAGTTAGCTCATGAGGATCCTTTCTCGGGACACTTTGGGGTAACAAAAACTTTTAAGAGATTAACCAAGCTTTTTTGGTGGCCTAATATGAAAAGGTGTATTAAGCAGTTCTTGCGAACTTGTGTAACGTGCCAGGTCATGGGTAAACCTAATCAGGTATTGCGAAAAGCTCCATTAAAACCCATCCCTGTAATTGGTGAACCATTTTCTGAGATTGTCATTGATGTTGTTGGTCCTTTACCTAGAACTCAATCGGGATATATGTACTTATTAACTGTGATGGATAGGGCTTCTCGGTTCCCAGAGGCTTTCCCTCTTAGGAAAGTAACGTCAAAAGCTGTCTGGGAAAAGTTAGTAGAATATTTTTGTCGTTATGGGTTACCTTGTATCATTCAATCAGATTGTGGTACTAACTTTACTTCCAAGTACTTTAAGGACAG
The DNA here is from genome assembly GCF_036898095.1 of Palaemon carinicauda. Classification (NCBI taxonomy): domain Eukaryota; kingdom Metazoa; phylum Arthropoda; class Malacostraca; order Decapoda; family Palaemonidae; genus Palaemon; species Palaemon carinicauda. The sequence continues at coordinate 66,586,087 of NC_090729.1, read as the reverse complement.
GTGTGCTGAACTGGCCATTCAGCACATCACCAGTGTCCCATACCATCCTGAAAGCCAAGGGGTTGTGGAAAGGTTCCACCAAACCTTAAAAAGTATAATTGGCAAGTACTGTTATGAAAGGGAGAGTAGTTGGGATAAGGAACTACCTTATGCGTTATTTGCAATAAGAACTCACCCAAATGAATCGACTGGTGTTTCTCCTTTCAGATTGGTGTATGGTCATGAGGTTCGAGGTCTTTTAGAAGTGTTATTTGAAGTGTTGATTGGGGGACGAAAACAAATTCAAAATCTTAATATATTTTTATCTAATTTGAAAAATAAAATGAGTGGTGCCTGGAAGTTTGCCAAAGGTAATCTGGAAGCTTCCCAGGCTAGTATGAAAGCATTCCATGATCGTAAGGCAGTTAGTCGTTCTTTCGAATCTGGAGATTTGGTTCTGGTTTTAGATATGGACCCTGATAGTTTTCTGAAACCCAGATTTAAAGGTCCATGGAAGGTAATAAGAAAGGTGTCTGACTTTAACTACGAATTAGATTCTCCAGGTTCTACTAGGAAGAGTAGAATTTTTCACATTAATAGGTTAAAGAAATATGAAGGTAGAAATCTAAGTCCATTAAATATTGTTTATGAAATGCCATGTCCTCTAGCTACTGTATTTTATGATAACGTTGATGACCTTGAAACTGTAGAAAATTTAAGAACTAAGGTTGAGATTTTTAATAAGGCAAATGTTTTGTTGGAACATCTGGATGAAGTCCAGAAGAAAGATTTGTTATGTTTGATAACAGCTTTTCCAGAAGTGTTTAGAGAGGCTCCAGGGCTTACTTCATGGCTTGAACATGATGTTGAGGTTGGTGATGCTCTTCCAGTAAAGCAGGCTCCTTACCGCCTGAACCCAGAAAAGGCCAAAGTAGTCGAGAAGGAGGTACAGTATATGCTGGACCGCAATCTTATTCAACCCAGTTCAAGTCCTTGGAGTTCTCCTATTGTTCTGGTAAAGAAACCTGATGGTAATTATAGAATGTGTGTTGACTACCGTAGGGTTAATCAGGTAACAAAGAGTGACAGTTTCCCTCTTCCCCGGATTGATGATTTAATAGACCGAATAGGTAATGCCAAATTTGTAACGAAATTAGACTTATTGAAGGGTTATTGGCAGGTGCCATTGTCTCACAGGGCCCGTGAGATTTCGGCATTTGTCACCCCCAATGGGTTATATGAGTGTAAGGTGATGCCTTTTGGTTTGAAAAATGCAGCCTGTACGTTCCAGCGCCTTATGAATAGGGTGATATGCGGGCTGGAGGGTACTGAAATATATATTGACGACTTGGTGGTATATAGTCAGGACTGGAAAACCCATGTTGAAAGGTTAAGAAAACTCTTTCAGGTTTTACGAAAGGCTGGTTTGGTTGTAAACATCGATAAGTGTGAGTTTGGTAAGGCTGTAGTGACGTATCTGGGTCATGAGGTTGGTTTGGGGAAGGTTGCTCCTAAACATGCTAATATTGAGGTTATAGCCAACCTTCCTCAGCCGCGTAATGTCCGTGATGTCCGCAAAGTTCTTGGCATGTTAGGGTATTACAGGAGGTTCCTGAAGAATTTTGCTGACATCGCCCAGCCTTTAACTAATCTATTGAAAAAGAACACTAAGTTTTTGTGGAGTACAGAATGTGAAAAAGCATTTTCTAATTTGAAATCGGTATTAGTCTCGGAACCAATTCTTAGCTCTCCCAATTTTAATAAACCTTTTATTTTGGCGGTGGATGCCAGTGACGTGGGTGTTGGAGGAGTTCTGTTTCAGAGAGATGATGAGGGGGAAATGCACCCTGTATCTTATTTCAGTAAAAAGTTACTCCCGGCTGAAAGAAGGTATTCCACCATAGAGAAGGAAGCTTTGGCTCTGGTGAAGAGCGTAACCCATTTTTCTATTTACTTATCTAGTTCTCTCCAGGTTGAAGTGTTGACGGACCATAACCCGTTGGTATTTATAAATAAGATGAAGGGAGCGAATCAAAGAATTCTGCGATGGGCACTTCTCCTTCAGGAATATAACCTGGTCTTTCAGCATATAAAAGGAGTGGACAACAAGATCCCCGATGCACTTTCTAGGATGTGAAGTGTGGGCTGCTGTGCCGTTCCTGATTTTTTTTTTTTATTTTCTTTTCAGATGATGTATAG
>NC_090729.1:66568909-66578909 GCF_036898095.1 Palaemon carinicauda | reverse complement strand
AGAGAGAGAGAGAGAGAGAGAGAGAGAGAGAGAGAGAGAGAGAGAGAGAGAGAGAGAGAGAGAGAGAGTAAATTCCTACTCATTTTGCAAACAGTTAGATGAGAAAACGTTCAAGTCAAACTAATTTTAAGTTTTATTAAGCTTGATCTCCTGATTGGAATTTGCTAACTCATCCTTTGATATCTCACATCGAACGATTTTTTATGCCTAAGAGATAACAATACCTATGTTCAGGCAGTTTATAGGAAAATCTATGCCTAAAATTGTTTGTCACTTTAGAGGAATGCAATAAGGAGAGTCAATGATAATTATTACTCGTGAAAAGAGTGAGCACCCCATGTCTATATTAGATTTGATTGGATGTTGGTGCTGAATATATTTGGCCTCTTTGGATTTCTTTGTATGAATATTATTGATTTTATTCTGAGCCCATTCATTTTATACTCAAAAATTTCTATAACTCTATTGGATTATCTTTATTTTCATATGCAATATATTACTATGCAATCAATTAAATCTAAAATGAAAGAATACATTACAAATATGGTTAATGAACATCCCTCCTAGCGTTTTACCAGACTTAGGTTCTACTCTTATCTGGTCCTCGCTGGGGTAAATAGGGTCATCGGCACTGATCCTATTTATAAATGGTCAGTACGTCGGACATTGTCCTGCTAGCTAAGGCAATATCGCTTCCCCTTGTCTCTGCCCTTCATGAGCGTCCTTCAAACCTTTTCGTTTGCTTATAAAGTAACTATTTTGACATTTTCATTAATTTTAAAGAAATCCATCCTTCACTATTGTCAATATTTCTTTAAAAGACCTCTTGGGACCAGAATTAGAATTTCAAGCAAATCTAACTTCTGAACATTATAAAAGTCTTCAATTCATAAAATGATTATCTGTAACATATACTTTATACTGAATATTTCGTCAACGTTAGCTTCTCGTAATTTAGAGAGAAAAGGATGATAAAATCTTTCCTGTTAATATAATTCATCTGGTACCAAAGAGCAAGAAAAATTATATTGACTTTAGAAAATTGTCTCCGTATTACTGGTAACACTAAGGTACTATAGCAGAGGCCATTGGCTATCTTGGGAAATACATATCCACTTGGAATTCATAAAATGAATTCCAAGTGGATATGTATTTCCCAAGATAGAATTCGGTATTAAATGCATTTCGTGGGTGATATTTACATTAATTAAAATCACGTGTGCTTGTGATATATGTTCATTAAAATAACCACGTGTTGCAAACTCACGATTTAGCTATCATGGTGGAGATGGGTCTATTTCAAGTCTATGAACAGAATCCTGAATTCGACAGGAATATGTAGGGGGACTTGTCATAAACTTTTAGTCTCTCTTGATAGCTGAGCCGGTAGGGTCCCTGCTAAGCATAGTTTCTAGCCGTACAGGTGGTGGTTCGAATCACCACCCGGCCAGAAGCTGTTACCATAAAATGAATTCCAAGTGGATATGTATTTCCCAAGATAGAATTCGGTATTAAATGCATTTCGTGGGTGATATTTACATTAATTAAAATCACGTGTGCTTGTGATATATGTTCATTAAAATAACCACGTGTTGCAAACTCACGATTTAGCTATCATGGTGGAGATGGGTCTATTTCAAGTCTATGAACAGAATCCTGAATTCGACAGGAATATGTAGGGGGACTTGTCATAAACTTTTAGTCTCTCTTGATAGCTGAGCCGGTAGGGTCCCTGCTAAGCATAGTTTCTAGCCGTACAGGTGGTGGTTCGAATCACCACCCGGCCAGAAGCTGTTACCATAAAATGAATTCCAAGTGGATATGTATTTCCCAAGATAGAATTCGGTATTAAATGCATTTCGTGGGTGATATTTACATTAATTAAAATCACGTGTGCTTGTGATATATGTTCATTAAAATAACCACGTGTTGCAAACTCACGATTTAGCTATCATGGTGGAGATGGGTCTATTTCAAGTCTATGAACAGAATCCTGAATTCGACAGGAATATGTAGGGGGACTTGTCATAAACTTTTAGTCTCTCTTGATAGCTGAGCCGGTAGGGTCCCTGCTAAGCATAGTTTCTAGCCGTACAGGTGGTGGTTCGAATCACCACCCGGCCAGAAGCTGTTACCATAAAATGAATTCCAAGTGGATATGTATTTCCCAAGATAGAATTCGGTATTAAATGCATTTCGTGGGTGATATTTACATTAATTAAAATCACGTGTGCTTGTGATATATGTTCATTAAAATAACCACGTGTTGCAAACTCACGATTTAGCTATCATGGTGGAGATGGGTCTATTTCAAGTCTATGAACAGAATCCTGAATTCGACAGGAATATGTAGGGGGACTTGTCATAAACTTTTAGTCTCTCTTGATAGCTGAGCCGGTAGGGTCCCTGCTAAGCATAGTTTCTAGCCGTACAGGTGGTGGTTCGAATCACCACCCGGCCAGAAGCTGTTACCATAAAATGAATTCCAAGTGGATATGTATTTCCCAAGATAGAATTCGGTATTAAATGCATTTCGTGGGTGATATTTACATTAATTAAAATCACGTGTGCTTGTGATATATGTTCATTAAAATAACCACGTGTTGCAAACTCACGATTTAGCTATCATGGTGGAGATGGGTCTATTTCAAGTCTATGAACAGAATCCTGAATTCGACAGGAATATGTAGGGGACTTGTCATAAACTTTTAGTCTCTCTTGATAGCTGAGCCGGTAGGGTCCCTGCTAAGCATAGTTTCTAGCCGTACAGGTGGTGGTTCGAATCACCACCCGGCCAGAAGCTGTTACCATAAAATGAATTCCAAGTGGATATGTATTTCCCAAGATAGAATTCGGTATTAAATGCATTTCGTGGGTGATATTTACATTAATTAAAATCACGTGTGCTTGTGATATATGTTCATTAAAATAACCACGTGTTGCAAACTCACGATTTAGCTATCATGGTGGAGATGGGTCTATTTCAAGTCTATGAACAGAATCCTGAATTCGACAGGAATATGTAGGGGGACTTGTCATAAACTTTTAGTCTCTCTTGATAGCTGAGCCGGTAGGGTCCCTGCTAAGCATAGTTTCTAGCCGTACAGGTGGTGGTTCGAATCACCACCCGGCCAGAAGCTGTTACCATAAAATGAATTCCAAGTGGATATGTATTTCCCAAGATAGAATTCGGTATTAAATGCATTTCGTGGGTGATATTTACATTAATTAAAATCACGTGTGCTTGTGATATATGTTCATTAAAATAACCACGTGTTGCAAACTCACGATTTAGCTATCATGGTGGAGATGGGTCTATTTCAAGTCTATGAACAGAATCCTGAATTCGACAGGAATATGTAGGGGGACTTGTCATAAACTTTTAGTCTCTCTTGATAGCTGAGCCGGTAGGGTCCCTGCTAAGCATAGTTTCTAGCCGTACAGGTGGTGGTTCGAATCACCACCCGGCCAGAAGCTGTTACCATAAAATGAATTCCAAGTGGATATGTATTTCCCAAGATAGAATTCGGTATTAAATGCATTTCGTGGGTGATATTTACATGTATATGTATATGTATATATATATATATATATATATATATATATATATATGTATATATATATATATATATATATATATATATATATGTATATATATATATATATGTATATATATATATATGTATATATATATATATATATGTATATATATATATATATATATATATATATATATATGTATATATATATATATATATATATATATATATATATATATATATATGTATTTATTGATATATGTATATATATATATATATATATATATATATATATATATATATATATATATGTATATAAATATATATATATATATATATATGTATATATATATATTTATATATGCATATATATATACATATATATATATATATATATATATATATATATATATATATATATATATATATATATATATATACCACGTGTCAGCTTTCGTGATTTCTACAGACACACACACTCACACACACACACACACACACACACACATATATATATATATATATATATATATATATATATATATATATATATATATATTTATATATATATATATATAAATATATATATATATATATATATATATATATTAATATATCCACATATATATGTATATATATAGATATATATATATATATATATATATATATATATATATATATATATATATATATATATTTATCTATCTATCTATATATATATATATATATATATATATATATATATATATATATATATATATATATATATATATAAATATATATATATTTATATATATATATATATATATATATATATATATATATATATATATATACATACATATATATATATATATATAAATATATATATATATATATATATATATATATATAAATATATATATATATATATATAATATATATATATATATATATATATATATATATATATATATATATATATATATGCGTGTGTGTGCACGAGACTACATATGTGTATGAATGTGTATTTTTACCTTGAGTACTAGCCAACATTTGTTGTTAGCAATCATTTTATGACAATCTGTATCCCATATAAGTTCTTTTAGATTTTCATTCAGAATAAATATGAGATGTCCTCCGTTTCTCAAAATCCTCAATAGCGTTGACAGTCCTTCAGAAGGACTCTCCATTCACTATTTTCCCTTTTGAGGCCCCACTTATAAAACTGCATAATTTTCCTCCCCAGTGGATTAGTTTGAAGCCTCAAAGGATCTCATTATGGCTGCTGTCATCATGGTACATGCATCAGTATTCAGGTCACTGGAGATTATACGAAAGGATAACACGTCACTCATTTCATGAATAAATCACCGCTACCGATTCACCAGAAATGTAATGAAATGGGGGATAACACACACTATATTCTGAGTCATCAAACTTACATGTACAATATACCCTCTTTAGCACAGAGGTCCTTCCATTTTGGTAATACAGAGGATGGCCAGGACGGTCCGTTTCCTTTATAAAACACACATACACACACACACACACACACACACTCTCTCTCTCTCTCTCTCTCTCTCTCTCTCTGATATATAAGCAAAAACGTAACACATGGTCCCACTTTATATATATATATATATATATATATATATATATATATATATATATATATATATATATATATATATATATATATATATATTACGGCTATATCTAGCAGAACCCCATTTGTCTTGAAATATCTTCACTTGTGTCATGATTACCATCCTTACTGTGCTCTCCTCTTCCATGTCAGGCCAAGAGGAAATGGTATACTTTTCCGATCACACTTGAGCCGGATTTCAAGTCTGATTACTACTCCCTTGGGTTCCTTTAAAATCCAGTCAAGGAAATCGAAGAAGAAATTTTACTTTTGTCAATACTAGCAGGTTTTTTGTTCTTGTTTTTATATTTTATCTTATTCTTTGTGTTTGGTTTTATCATTTTTTCATCTTTGTATAGTAACAATAACTTCTTGTCCACCAATAGTTCAATGTACTTCATCAAACTTACAGTTCAGATAATATTTCAATGTTACGGATCTTAAGATAGTTTATATTTTTCTCTACAACTTCTCAACTATAGCTTATTTATTTCCTAAACTCCTTTCTACACTAGCCGATTTACGGCGTTTGAGCCCTAGGCCTTTTATCATCCGGCTTTTTCAGCTAGTTTTGTAGCTTTTCTTATGATAATAATAATAATAATAATAATAATAATAATAATAATAATAATAATAATAATAATAATAATGATAATAATATTATTAATAATAATAATAATAATAATAATAATAATAATAATAATAATAATAATTCGCTATCTATGTTTTACAATAATCACATCCTTGCCTAGGATATTTCCATCTCTTTTGTAAAGTATTTTCACAATGAATACTTCCATTATTTAAAGAATATTATAATGGCCTTTTATGATGAAGTAGTTCGGTTGGCAATAAACTCTGAAAATATTGTTTTTAATTAGTGTGGAGATAAAATCTTTCAATTTCTTTAGATCTTTTCTCACGAAGTTTGCATACCCACTGAAAATGCCCTGCTTTTCTATGGCACTTAATACATTTGAAAATATAAGTAAAGATAAAAAAAACTGTTTACATAACTATAACGGACTAAACTTGACATGGAATATTTTCATAAAGTTAATTCCGTTCAGGTTACCAGGGCTGCATTTCATTATTTTCTGTCGAAAATCTATCATTTCACGCTAATAATAGAATTACCAAACATATGTTCGTATGAAAACTTCATTAGTAATCCCCGAGCCACGCATGGTAATTTTTTGGGGAAAATTCTTATCAAAGCATCGGTAACTCAATTAATGATCAATGTTTCCAGATCGGGAAAATGCCAAAATGATAAATATGAAAAAATATACCTAATTCAATTTCAAATTGATTAAATTTTAATCTGGCATTACCTTTGATCCCGTAGATAGAACAGAGCGATAAATGATATATTTGTGTTGTTAATCTATCTGTTTATGAATATATATGTGAGGGTGACTCTATGTTCAAAGCCAGATTGTCTGCAGCTGCAAAGTTTGTGTAAACTCTCACTCTCAGCATAGTCAACAGGAATCTATTCCATAGACACAGTCGCTAACAAAAACTGACACATATTATAGACACACTCATATATATGTATGCATGTATGATATATATATATATATATATATATATATATATATATATATATATATGTATATATATATGCGTAAAAATCACAGGAAAACGTGATGCTCAGATGCAGAAGAACCACAGGGAAAATGAAAATACGAAATATACGCTTAAGTCCTGACTAGTTTCGTGATACTTCTTCAGAGGACTGATTTATTGAGAGGTTTCTTTACATTTTATAGGGAAAGCAAACGTACGAACATACATATAGAGATTTAGAGAACAATGACACTCCCTTATCAGCTACCTAGGCTTGGGTCAGGTGTTAAGTGGGCGGAGACCCCAAGCTCATTAGACACCTTCCAAAAAGGGTCATTTCTGGTGGCGGGTAAATTCTTGTTTTTTGACTCTCAGTTCAGTTTAGACCCCAAGCTCATTAGACAACTGCCAAAAAGTGTCATTTTTGGTGGCGGGTAAATTCTTGTTTTTTGACTCTCAGTACAGTTTATTTATATGAAAACACGGTATCCTTATCTATACTGTACTGAGAGTCAAAAAACAAGAATTTACCCGCCACCAGAAATGACCCTTTTTGGCAGGTGTCTAATGAGCTTGGGGTCTCCGCCCACTTAACACCTGACCCAAGCCTAGGTAGCTGGTAAGGGAGTGTCATTGTTCTCTTAATCTCTATATGTATGTTCGTACGTTTGCTTTCCCTATAAAATGTGAAGAAACCTCTCTCAATAAATCAGTCCTCTGAAGAAGTATCACGAAACTAGTCAGGACTTAAGCGTATATTTCGTATTTTCATTTTCCCTGTGGTTCTTCTGCATATATATATATATATATATATATATATATATATATATATATATATATATATATATATATATATATATATATATATATATATATATACCTCATTATCAGCAGCAACCATTTCTGTTCCACCGCAGAACAAAATTCTTAGAGATGTCCTTCCATATATGTCAATGCTAGTCAACTAAATACCCGCAAATTATCTTAGCTCCCCTTTGTTTGCAATCTCTAGGGAGCCATTCTGTCATTCATAATTCCTAATTCTCAATATACTGTATGTCCTCCTCATGCTAGAATTTTATCTACTTCAGCTTGCTCTCATATTCATTTTCCCCCTTTTTGTCTCTTAGTATGGTTCCCATCATTATTCTTTCCATTGCTCTTTGAGTTGTATCTTGCTTTGTTCTAGGGCTTCAGTAAAGCTCAAAATTTCTGATACATAAGTTATTACTGATTGGACCATGTTATTAAATACTTTTCTTTTTAGAGAGAATTACATTTTAATTTTATAATCTCCTTTTGTTTACTAAAAGCTCTCCATCTCATGCTTATCCTTCTTTTAATATTGGTCTCATATCATGGGGAAACATTTACTGTCCGTCTAAAGTACATATATACATTAACAATCTCTATAGGTTCGTCCATATCTCCTATTTGTTGTCTGTATGAATTTTTATTGAACATTATCTTAGTTTCATTTATACTTATTTTCAGTCCCACATTTTTGCCCTCTCTATTCAAATTGCCTATCATCTCTTGCAATTCATCCCATGAATTGCTAAACAGAACTATGTCATCAGCAAATCATAAATTGTTAAGGTATTCCCCATTAAAGTTAACTCCCATACTTTCCGCAGTCTAAAAGAAATTTTTTTAAGAACTTAGCGTGGGAATAAATAAATATATATAGGCTTAATATATATAATATATATACACACGCTTACACACACACACACACACACACATATATATATATATATATATATATATATATATATATATATATATATATATATATATATATATGTGTGTGTGTGTGTGTGTGTGTTTGTGTGTGTGTGTACGCGTGAGTATATATATATATATATATATATATATATATATATATATATATATATATATATATATATATATATATATATATATATATATATATATATATATATGTGTGTGTGTGTGTGTGTGTGTGTGTGCGTACGCGTATATATATATATATATATATATATATATATATATATATATATATATATATATATATATATATATGTATGTATATTTATATATATATATATATATATATATATATATATATATATATATATATATATATATATATATATATAATGAAATTCTACTTTCTCAGATCTGAACGTATATCTTTTATTTTAATCTTTTGATAAAGAGAACGTTGAACAGCCCCCACATATACAGATGATACAGTTTTGTCATATTTTTTTTTAGATAGAACCAGTATGAAGATCAGGGTATATATATCTTCCTAAAGTCCTGATATTTTTTTTTATTAATTATAAAAGGACATAACTTTTGGATACATTTTTAAACAAATGTTTGAGGTACTGTTTATTTAAGATATACTTTAAGAACTACATACTGCATGAAAGTTATTTTCTTCATTCTAATCGGTGACGCCTATATAGTTATTTAGATTCCCTTTGCAGATCACATTAATATTATATTTTCTCTTTAAAGATAGTTATGAATACCAATGATATTTTGAAAAGGCAATTATATAAATTCTCATGCAGAGCTCGCTGTCACTATTTTCATATAACATATACATTTTCCCCTCGTACTGAAAAAGGAACTGATTTAGATTTTTCCTTTTTCAACAGACTGTAATTTTTTAAGATGTACAAAGCAAACGTATAGTTGAAAATACTGCATTGTGAAGAGACGTGGATATATAAACCCGGCACAATTGTTGCTTGAATATCCTTGCACGATTTTTCACTCCAGTACTTCCTGAGACTTTCAGAGGTGCCGTTCTATTGTTAAGCCTTCTCATATTTCAGCTGAACAACTATTCCATGAAATGCATACTAACGGTCGAAACATTTTTACCACTATATGCATGGATTTATGTATATATGAAAGCATATATTTTTTTTTCGTTTATATCTTATTGCTTTCTATATATCTAAACAAAGGCTGTTTTTATGACCATGACGTTTTTATTAAACATGATAGGGACTTTACTCATCTTTAATTAACATTGTCTAAATTTAAATTTCTACACGTCCATGATACAACCTCAGTAACTTTGTCAGCATCATTGGAACTCTAGAGGTATGTATTCACCTACATTGGGAGAGGCTTTATTGAACAAGATCTCTTTTTAACACCAGAGTCTTTACATCTAATTGCAGAATGATGATGTTTTGAAGGTAAAAACATAAAAAGTCATACTTATAAACAATCAATTTCATACAAGGTTAAATTATATAGTTTAAAAAGATTGAAA
>NC_090729.1:66553909-66563909 GCF_036898095.1 Palaemon carinicauda | reverse complement strand
TCTTTACGTCACGCGGATTGATGATTGTTGCTTGTGTGAGGAGCATGTATCGAGCAGCTGCTGCTCTCCTATTGGGTAAGGCCCCCACCGGGATGGATTCCGTCACAGTCAGTTCGCTGCTCCACTCACGTTTGTCAAAATTGGGTGGGGTCAGTGTTTGAATGGGTCCAGGCGGTACTACTGATGCTGTGCAATGATTGGACAATGCATTGCTTGAACTGGGCTCGGAGGCAGGCAAACTGCTCAGTCACTCAGAGTAACCGTGTGTTCATGAGGACAATCATGGCATTAGTGTAATAAACACCTGGTACAAGACCGGGCACAGCAGCAAGAACATACCTTCTAGAGTTAATGTATACTACAGAGACACCATGTACCAGCAGTACCAACAGGATGAGAAGGCCATGGGGAACATCGTTAAGAACCATGTGACGACCATGCAAGAGGACTCCATCATCAAACTTTTTATTTGCTATCACACAATAAGGACAATATCCCTCATTATGAAAAATAATGCAGCCCCTCCCATACTGGACTTTCTGAAGAAGTACAACCTTGTTTATTCCTACCAATAACCAATTCGTGGATGCCCCAGCCATTATATTAAATCAACAATGATGAAACTTTCTAAAAGGTTGTCCTCCCACATTCAACAGGGAGTCATCAAAATGCACCAACTTCTCATGCAAAACTCGAATGTGGTACAAGTAATGTTACTAGAAATATTAAAATCTTCGGCAATGCCTCAGATGACAGAAACCTAGGATCCTGGAGGCCATGCTATTCCAACAAAATCATCCAAACCTAAACAAGACATAGGAAATGTTCTCTCTCCCCTCCTGTAGTAGGAACACCCTACCCCCACCATCAACCTGGCAACAGGGACAAACACAACAACAATCAGGGGCCACACACACCTGACACTGAGACCTCAGCCAATCAGCTAGCAACTGAAGACTCCCAGGACTTAGACTCAGAGAGGCCAAGCAGCTGGCCTGACTCCGAGCCGTGCCTGGCCCCGTTCAATCCCTGACTCCACCCAACTTCGACGAACATGAGCAGACTAGTGGCCTGACTATGGTGGAAACCCTCCTGGTAAGTGGCTCAGCCAATAGGAGAGCAGCTTTGTCCCAGACCAGATACCTGCTCATAAATACCAATCAGTGTCCAACCTGACGAGTCAACCAAGCACTATAAATAGAAACAAGTCTACACTTTTTCAACAGTCTCAGCTCAGTTATAGCACAGTAAGGTCCACTCAGCACGCTTCCACATCGCTCTCGACTGTATTGACTGGCTGAAATTCTCAGCCCAGCCAAGATTTACAGCCTAGTTTGCAACTGTCTAGCCTGCCTAAAGTTTTAGTGAAGTGACCTTAGAATTTTTTCTAACCATGTCCGTCGCTCATCTGAGAGGTTGGGGAAGGGACCTGTATCCGGATTGAGTATGCCAATGCCAATTTCTGTACAAATGCTCCGCCCCCAGATGCCACTGTGGTATCTGCCAATATTATCATGACTAGAAACTCAAGCTGATGAATCAGATAGGTTTTGACAAAGATAGTACATGCAATGTAGGTAGTAGGTTGGTAGGGCACCAACCACCTGTTGAGATACTACCTATAGAAAGTTATTGGCTCCTTTGACTGGCCAGACAGTACTACATTGGATCCATATATCTGGTTACGGCTCATTTTTTCTTTGACTACACATACACTGAATACTCTGGTCTATTCTTCATACATTCTCCTGTTCCCATACACTTGTCAACACTGAGATTACAAAAGAATTCTTCTTCACTCAAGAGGTTAGCTACTGCACTATAACTGTTCAGTGGCTACTTTCCTTTTGGTAAGGGTTGAAGAGACTTTTCAGTATGGCAAACAGCTCTTCTAGGAGAAGGACACTCCAAAATAAAATCAATATTCTCTAGTCCTGGAAAGTGCCATATCCTCTTTACCATGGTCTTCCAATGTCTTTAAGTGGAATTCTCTTGCTTGAGGGTACACTCGGGCACACTTTTCTATCTTATTTCTCTCCCTCTTGCTTTTTCAAGTTTTATAATCAATATATCAAATGTTTGTTTTAATGTTGTTACTGTTTTTAAAATATTTTATATTGCTCATCACTTCTCTTGTATTATATTCACCTATTTCCTTTCCTCACTGAGCTATTTCCCTGTTGGAGCCCCTGAGCTTATAGCATCCTGCTTTTCCAACTAGGGTTGTATCTTGATAAGTAATAATAATTATATGTTGATGATCCTCTGATGGCCTTCTACAATATCAAATGCAGTTGCAGTGACTGTTGGGGCCTCACAGTTGCATGTGTACGCTACTTTAATAATCCACAGCCCATGGCACCATGGATTATGCAGTACACATCATCAGACACAGGCAAGGGCGAATTCATTTACCTGGCACCTGCTAAAAGTAGAGCCCTGCCTGCTAAATAGCCCTATGCCGCCAAAATACCACAGGCCTTTTGGAAGCCCCCTGCTGCCATTTCAGCCTAGCCACCTGTCCCCAGTAAAGTACTGCCTTCCAGAAAGCCTCCTTGCTACAGCAGACCCAAGCCTTTTCAGGAGCCCACTACCACCATCCCAGCCCAGACACCTGCCATCAGTAGAGTCCTGCCTTCTTTGAACCCGCTTGCTACCATTCCAGCCGTACACCTGCCATTAGCAGAGGCCTGCCTTTTTGGGAGACCCCTACCGCTGTATTAGCCCTGCCACCAGCAGACCCACCTACCACCAGTCGAGTTCTGACTTCGCTGAACCCACCAACGCAAATTCCATCATCTGCCTCATCGAGACCAAATCTTTCTACATCTTCTATGGAAGTTGATCATCCCACCAATGCCACTCCATTTAATCTGGCAGAGACTCAAATATCAGATTGCAACTGTACAAAGTGCTTGGCTGAGCTACTAGCTGAAGCCTCTGCCACTCACTCCTATGCCCAAGTGTCCTCTAGACCAGCGGCAAAATCCAGCTCAACAAACCCCAAAATGCTCCCAAAATTCAAAGTTACTTCACTGGAGAGGCCTCTTTCTATGCAGAAGTAGGTACCATTGCAGCCACACACCCCAAGCTTCAAGTTATAGCCAGACCCAGCCTCAAGGGGGACCTGATAATCGCTCGAAAGAATTAAGAACACACAAGCCTTCTTCGGAGGAAATCCTCCCTGATGTTTTCAGATCCTGCAATGAAGTTGAGGAAAGTAGTAGTCTGAAACTACTCTGTCAAAATGCCTCTACAATTCATCACTGACTGCAGCAACATTGCCCATACAGAAAGTCACAGGGGCAGCCATAATGTATCCACCAAGAGAGCCACTGCTACCTTCTTTGGGCCCATCCTAACTTCCTTGGACCTCAGATTATGGGAACCTTCCCCTTTGGTGACTTAAAGCCATAACCACTATGATGTTTCAACTACCAGCACTTTGGACATAAAAAATCTGACTGAAAAAGCCAAATGGTCCGTGGTAGTCTGTAGCCATAAACATCCAACTCAAACGTGCATTAATTCCTACAAGGAAGTGAAAGAGACCCTGTCTAAGTATCCTAATATGGCCCTTTACTATCATGCCTGAAACAGGATGTGTCCAGAGCGCATAGAAAGGACTAAGGCAACGAAGACTGTCCCAACAACTCCATCACCTGAAGAACCTTCGCAGCTACCTAAGCTACAGAGACTTCTACATCTTAGGCCTTGCCGCTATCCATTCACTGTTAGTGTTGCTGTCCTCATTCTAAATCCAGTTATAATGTCCACACCAGAACCATCGCCTTCCCAAAATCCTTTTCCACCCCCACCAATCCAGAATTCTTCTCCATCTCCATCCACCTCAACCTGTATTCATTGAGTAAAATCCTTGCCCCTAGAAAGGCTTATCCCCTTAGTCATCTGCCTTGCGTCCAAATTCTGTTGTCTTTTACATATTTCCTCACTCATTCAGTCTCTCCTTTTCCCCATTAGTTTCACCTCTCCTAGAGCAAGGGAAAGTTTGCTTGGTTAAAATTTCTTCTGTTGTATCCTACTCAAAATTCTTCCCTCCTCTCCCAGCCTCTTATACTCAATAGGACTTGCTGCTATAAAATTTTTTCTTCCACTAGAAATCTTTCCTTCCGTTCCCTGAGAAGCCTGAGTTTGGAGTCCTGTCAGGCAAGCAGCTGCACCTACTTTTCTAAGTCCTGGATTTGGTCGTGTTGTCAGAAAACTGATTCTTTGCAAGAAAACCTATTGGAAACATCGAGAAAAAACAAAAAGACACCTTCAACAATGATCTTTGTGCTAAAAGATTACTAAATACTCTTGCGGGCTATGACGTCAAGTCTAAGAGGTCCATGCCTGTACCAACCGAACATAAACTTTTCAGCCAGACAATGAGAGGAGACACCAGGCACCCTCTCATAACATGTATCAGCTGAACTTTATTGTGCTAATTTTGACAAGTTTACATTTAGTGAAATTATAGAAATTATTCCATGTAATGAGCTCCCCTACTGATGACAAACAGCGCAGTTATGGGGAATGCAGTACTGAGGAAAACAAGAACATACAAGCAATAGAAAACTTCAGCTGTAAAATAAACACTACTGAGGCAACTATCATCTTTGATAGTAATAATAATAATAATAATAATAATAATAATTACTATTATTAGTGTTATTATTATTATTATTATTATTATTATTATTATTATTATTATTATTATTATTATTATTATTACTACAAAATTGTACCTACCAATATCCTTACATTTCCGTATATTTAGAAACTCTTCCTTTGGTATTAAAAGTGGGCTAAACTCCTGAGGAGATTGAAGACGCGTTTGGAAGAAAATTAAACCTAAAACCAATAGAAATCTAGTAATGAAATGTTTCATTCTTGAATAATTTTTCCCTGAAGTGAAATAAAATCATCAGTATCACCATCCAAATAAAAGTTCTAAAAAAAGAGCAGGAATGTGTTCGATTAATGCTAGCCTTGTAATTACTTCCAAGTTATTTAATATAAGCAAATATAGATGTAACAGTAGTAATCTCAATATTATGTAATGATGACGTTTAAAGGAGTTGACTAATATTTTTGTGGCAAATGTATCTATCTCTTAAGCATATTAGGATTTTTTGACAAAAAATCATAACATTTTAAACCACCAGCTCGAGTTGAAAAGAGTTGGAAAAAGTAATATAGAAAACTAAATGAAACTAAACTTTATAATTCGTACAGACACACACACACACATATGTATATATATATATATATATATATATATATATATATATATATATATATATATATATATATATATATATATATATATATTATATATATATATATATATATATATATATATATATATATATATATATATATATATATATATATTTGGGCTCAGGCCATGTCTTCCCAATGGAAGTTCCTAAAGGGTAGCTTCCTAGGGTATATTCGACTACAGTGATATTCCCAGAGAATTTTACCTTAAGGTATCCAGAATTCTAACTCCTGGAGCGAATATCCCTAAATAAATCTAACAGGGATATCGCATAATATCAGAGGACGTATTCTTGACATGCCACATAGCTATCTTCCCCCCGAACAGTATGAATGCTTCAAGGGGTTACAGTGACAAGAATCTAAAAACGAGAATGAAAAGAGAGCCGTTCCCAAGGAATCTCTCCTATTCCGTTTCCAGTGTGTATCCGACGAAGACGGCAGCGCCATCTTTATTCCTTTTCGTGTAGCTCTACTACTCGGTGTTTTCTCTTGTGATCTCTTGTAATTTTGGATATTATTCAACATTATGATGATTTCTTTGGCCTCTTCTGCCTCTGGAAAGTTGAGTATTATCTTTACTTTATATAAATGTAAGCTCTTGTCGTTTTGAATTAAATCAAAAGTGATATTAACGTACACAAGAGCTGTTGCCTACCGGAGGCATCCTGGATGCTGTCGCTCGCTATGCCTGGGTCATTTAGTTAGCTAGAGCGACGTTCCCGGTTATTATGCTTTAATAAATCTAGCTACTTAGCTCCTCTAAGAATTTTTATATGATGACGTTAGTTTTCAGTTCGGCGATTTAGGTAACTGATCTTGCCATTCGCAAGGCTTAGTAGCCTAGGCGTCTGGCCCTAGTACTTTCATGCATGATATAAGTTTTCCGAGTGTTATGTTATTGAAGCTATAGGCAAATATTTTATACATGTAAGATATTGTTGAATTTTCTTCTCCAAGATTGTATACGAGAGAGTTTCGGTGATTTAGGTAATCGATTCTCACCGCACCTAGGCTAGTAGCCTATGGGGCTTTAGTATACTTTCGCACACATCCCCGGTTGTTCTTTTCTCCTTCGGAGACTAAGTTCAATCCCTTTCTCCCTCTGAGTAAGCCTTAGGTTTAGTCCTAGTGGTTCTATCTGAATAATATTCAGGTATAACTATACTAGGATATGTCTGTCCTGACCCGCTAACCAGAGTGACTGGTTTTTGGGTTTGGGGCAGAACATCAGAGTTCTAGTCTGTGGTGTGCGTCTTCCTAGCATGGAGAATGAGTTTCCTTTGCTAGGTTAGGTGGAGACACAGGAGGCTTTGCATCCCTAGCAAACATCTGAAGGATTCTGTACGAGATGATTCCTTTTACTGGTGGGCTAGCAGACTGTCATGTGTTGTTTTTCTCGGGGTGGAGAATGAGTTTTCTCTGTTGCCTGGTGAAATAACTACACCTAACTTTGTTCTGGTATGGAGGAGGATAGCAAGTATTGCCAGCCTTCCTCCCTAATAGACAAACTCTAGGTTAGGATGAGCTTTCCTAACTGCTGGGTGTGTCTCATACTAGAACGAAGTTTACAGGACCCTTATCCAGTTCCCCCTCTCTTTCTAAGTGATGGCCTAGCCATCACATCTCTTGGCCGCAGTCCTGCTTCTGTACCTAGTGTAGGTAGAGACCCTTTTTCTTCTGCAGAGTGAACCCCAGACCTCCCTTGGTCTCCCTTCCGTGTCTGCTGGTAGAGCCCGGCAGGCTATGGATATATAGGAAGCCTGAATGCTACATTTTCCCCTTCCATATGTTTACTCTTTCTGGATGAAGGTTGTATGACAATACCCCCTTATAAAATTATATCCATACTGTTTCTCTTGCTAGTGTATTGTACTCCTAGCCTGGCTGTCGGCTTAAACGGCCGGCAGCCGGGTAGGTGGAGGTTCTCTGGTTCAATGTCACTGCCGGCCGGCATGGGTATTGCTACCTTTGCCTGCCAGCAGTAGAAACACATCCCGAGATCTGCTGGCCACTACGATTAGCAGACGGCAGTCGGGTGCTAGTGTTTTCATTTGCCGGCCGGCACACATTTGCGAACCAGTGACCTGCCGCCTATTAGTTAAAGATAGCATACCTTCGAACTATACAGGGGTAAATGCTGGCCGGCATGACAGCATGCGATGTACAGTAGTTACTATATTTGTGGTGTAGTACACACTGCATTAATAAAACTACAGATTGTTATATCGGAGAAGTTGGGCTCAATTCCCCTGGAAGATGTGGAATTTTGGACCAACAAAGACTCTTACCCGGACTGCTATGTCCGTCTTAGGAAGGAGCCAGCCTCAAAGGAGGAAACGGAGCCGAAGGAGGTCATAGTCCTTGACCATAGTAAAGCACAGGGGTTACTAGCGAGCTCGATGAAAGAGAGGGGCTTCATGAACTCAAAGGTGCCAGCCTTGAGTAAGAAGGTTCCCTCCTTTGTGGCCTCTCCAACCAGAGCCTTTCCCTTCCTGGAAAAGGGATATAAGGCAGCCTTGAAGGCGGCTGAGGCAGGGAAACCATGCCCCTCCTTGGAGGAATACAAGCAGTTATCCCTGACCTTACCCTTGGACCAAAAAGACTGGAAGGACGTCCACCTTACCTTCTCAGTCGGGAAGCTGGAAGCTGATATTGCTGAACGTCAGTTTGGTGAGGAACTTCCAAAGCTGTCGGAGTTTCTCTTGCGCAGAGAGCAAGAGACGAAAGAAAGACTTGCGGCATCGATGTCATTGCAAACGACATTGGAAACGATGGCAAGTGAACCCAAGAACCAGGACATGTTCATGGTAGTGGCCAAAACCCATCTGGCCATAGTTACGAAGGATCTCTATAGCTTTATTAAAGCTATGAGAGCCTATAGAGAGTTCGTGTTCCCCTCGGCTGGGGTGAGGCACGAACCGAGGAAGCTGATCTCATCTTGTATCTGGGGCAAGGACCTCTTTCCCAACGATGTGGTTAAAGAGGTAGTAGACAAGGCCGCCACGGAGTATAGGAACCTTCTCAAAAAGTGGGGCTTAAATCTTAAGAAAAAGTCTTCTCCGGATGAGGGTCCCCAACCCAAGAAGAAAACAAAAAGGCCTAAGCTATCCTCTCGGCTAGCTAAGCCCTACTGACAGCAACAACAGCAACTTCCTGCGACCACGGTGCCTCAGATAGTGGCACAACCTCCAACCACATACCAGTCGGTACCTCAACAAGTGGCGACACAGTCACTGGTTTTCAACCCAGCTTTTGAAAGGCAGACTTTTTCCTTTCGCTCTAAAGCTAAAGGAACAGCCAGAGGTTCTTCTAGATGCCCTTCAAGGGGAAGGGGATTCAGGGGAGGACGCAGTCAAGGAGGCAAGGCCTCAGGTCCATAACAGCAGAAGTGAGATGCTTCCAGTGTGAGGGAGACTACATCTATTTAGGGATCGTTGGACCTTCGATCCCTGGGCCCACAGCCTAATAAAGAATGGACTAGGTTCGAGCTGGAGCAGTCCTCCACCTCAATTTCCTCAGTTCTTCCAACACTCTACCCCCGTTCTGGAAGAATATGTTCGAGAACTCATAGAGAAAAGAGTAATCCGAAAAGTTAAGTCCATTAAGTTCCAAGGAAGGGTATTTTGTGTTTCAAAGAAGGACTCAGAAAAACTCAGAGTCACACTGGACTTGTCACCACTCAACAAGTTCATACTGAACTACAAGTTCAGGATGCTCACCCTTCAACACATAAGGACCCTACTTCCCAAAAGTGCATATACCGTCTCTATAGACTTGTCTGACGCTTATTGGCACGTTCCAATTAATCGTCCCCTCTCCTCCTACCTAGGCTTCAAGTTACAAAGAAGACTTTACGCCTTTAGAGCCATGCCATTCAGGCTAAACATAGACCCAAGGATTTTCACAAAGCTTGCGAACGCAGCCGTCCATCAATTACGACTGGCTGGTGTGGGCAGCATCCAGGACAGAATGCATGCAAGCCTCCAAGATAGTGATCCAGTTCCTGGAACATCTGGGATTCAAGATCAACATCAAAAAGACTCGACTATCTCCAGCTCAAAAATTTCAGTGGTTGGGAATCCACTGGAATTTTAAGTCATATCGACTTTCCATTCCTGGGAAGAAGAGGAAAGAAATAGCAGGATCTGTCAAGAGACTATTGAAATCCAAACGGATATCAAGACGTGAACAGGAGAGAGTGCAGGGCTCTCTACAGTTTGCTTCGATAACAGATCCAGTGCTAAGAGCACAGCTAAAGGATGCAACAGGAGTCTGGAAAAAATATGCATAAAACGCACGAAGAGATCTAATGAGACCACTACCGACTCGACTGTGAACGCTTCTCAAGCCGTGGTCCAAAGCCAAGCAACTGAAGAAATCAATACTTCTTCAACCTCCTCCTCCCGTCAGTTACTATCCACACAGACGCCTCAAAGGAAGACTGGGGAGGCCACTCTCACCAGAAGAGTGTCCAAGGAGCTTGGTCCAATCTTTTCAAGTCATTTCACATCAACTCTCTAGAAGCCATGGCAGTACTTCTGACACTAAAGAAAGTATCTCCTCGCCACTCGACCCACATAAGATTGGTTCTAGACAGCGATGTGATAGGGAGATGCCTGAATCGACAAGGGTCGAGGTCTCCTCAAATCAACCAAGTGATGTTGGCCATATTCCGTTTGGCGGAAAGGAAGAAATGGCACCTGTCAGCAGTTCA
>NC_090729.1:66531409-66533909 GCF_036898095.1 Palaemon carinicauda | reverse complement strand
GAAGCATATAATTACTTTCACGGCTCCATCCGTCCGTGCGGGGATTACAGGCGCCTGAACATGCAAACAGAACCAGATCACTACCCCCTCCCAAACATTGCCGATGTAACCTCCTACCTGCACAAAGCGAAGGTTTTCTATACGCTCGACCTCTTGAAGGGGTATTATCAGGTGCCTATGAACCCAGAAGACATCCCCAAGACCGCCATCACCACTCCGTTTGGCACATACACCTTCAATTACTCCTGTTTTGGCCTTCGTAATGCTGGGGTAACGTTTCAACGTCTCATGGATGGCATCTGTGTATGTTATGTGGACGACATACTTGAGTTCTCCTCCTCAAAAGAGGAACACCTCCGTCACCTGTGCATCGTGCTCGACCGCTTGCAACAAAACGGCCTTGTAGTCCGGTACGACAAGTGTACCTTTGGCGCCAACGAAGTGTCGTTCTTAGGGCACCGTATCACTCCTGAAGGAGTCCATCCCCTCCCTGAGAAGTTAGCAGCCGTTCAGAATTTCCCCGCGCCCTCGACCGTCAAAGCTCTGCAGGAATTCTTGGGCATGATCAACTATTATCACCGTTTTCTGCCAGCCATTGCCGCCACTCTTGCTCCCCTGTACGCTTCCCTCAAGGGCAAGCCAAAGTACCTGAAGTGGGGTCCCCTTCAAGAAGCAGCCTTCTGCGATGCAAAAAAGGCCCTATCAACTGCTGCGGCTCTCACTTTTCCTATCCCACACGCCCCTCTCCTTCTCTCCACCGATGCCAGCGATGTCGCTATTGGTGCAGTACTCGAGCAGGTGGTCAAAGGCTCGCCCCGCCCATTGGCCTTCTTCAGCAGAAAACTGTCCAAGGCAGAATCGGGTTATTCTACCTTCAATCGAGAATTGCTGGCGGTGCACTTGGCTGTCCGTCACTTTCGCCATTTCTTAGAAGGTACGCCCTTTGTCATTCGCACAGACCACATGCCTCTGTTGCACGCCTTCACTCGACAGTCTGACGCCCGGTCTGCCCGTCAACGCCGACATCTCTCCGCCGTGGCTGAATACAATTGCACCCTCCAATACGTCCCTGGGAAAATGAATCCCGTTGCCGATGCCCTGTCAAGAAACACGTTGGCTGCCGTTCAACTGGGATTGGATTACAACGCCATTGGCTGAAGCCCAGCGACAGGATCCAGAGTATCAAGCTTGTAGGACATCCTGCACGTCCCTCCGTTGGGAGGATTTTCCCCTCGAAGACTCCAACACCACCCTCCTCTGTGACGTCAGTACTGGTAGACCGCGACCTTGGATTCCTGCTCCCATGCGCCGATAGGTGTTTGATCTCATCCACAGCCTTTCACATCCCTCGTGCCGTTCTACTGCACAGCTGCTGAAGGCAAAGTTCATTTGGCACGGCATTTCTAAGAATGCTAAGGATTGGGTCCGTGCCTGTACTTCTTGCCAAACTTCCAAAGTACATCGACACACGGATTCAGGAGTGGGCACCTTTCCTCAACCTCAGCGTCGTTTCGCACACATTCACGTCGACATTGTAGGCCCCCTACCCACATCACAAGGACATCGTTATCTGTTTACCGTCATCGACCGCTCCACTCGTTGGCCTGAAGCCATTCCCATGGAAACTGCAACGTCCGCCTCATGTACATCTGCCTTACTCTCTGGATGGATTTCAAGATTCGGTATCCCTGAGCATATTACTTCTGACAGGGGAACCACCTTCACCTCTCAATTGTGGACGTCATTAGCGAATCTCCTGGGCATCACCCTACATCAGACAACAGCCTACAACCCCGCTGCCAATGGAATGGTTGAACGTTTTCATCGCACCCTCAAAGCAGCTTTGATGTCCCGCTGCATGGATTGCAACTGGTTTACTCAGCTTCCCTGGGTCCTCCTTGGACTAAGGATCACTCCTAAAGACGCCCTCGACGTCTCGGCAGCCGAAATGGTGTATGGCGACCCGTTGGTCGTCCCTGCCGAATTTTTTCCTTCTACAACCTCCTCCGACGATCTCCAGCGCATACATCACGTCGTGGGAAAATTTATTCCGTGTCGCCAGACTTACAAGCCCCCAGCGAAGCATCATATACCAACGGACTTGCACTCTGCAACGCACGTCTTCCTGCGCAACGACACCAGCAAGCCACCACTAACGCCCCCTTACACGGGCCCTTTCCTTGTGATCCGACGCAGTCCGAAAGCATTCCTCCTAAACATTTGGGACAAAGAAGACTGGGTTTCCCATTGATCGTCTAAAACCTGCTTATCTTCTGCCAGATGACCCGCCTACAGTTCGCCTCTCTAGATCAGGGCGCCCTATTTAACATATACAGTATGTCATTTTTAGGGGGGAGCCATGTACCAACTGTGTTTCACACAATTGTACATGATTCCTTTTGTATATATTATGCTTATATCTCCGCTCTTCCCTCGCACTAAAACGAATATGAAAAATTCATGTCTGGTTTTTCCTCTGTGATATTGGTTGTCTTGTGAA
>NC_090729.1:66523909-66526409 GCF_036898095.1 Palaemon carinicauda | reverse complement strand
TATATATATATATATATATATATATATATATATATATATATATGTCACTGTCCATTGCTTCAAACAGGACAAATGCCATGTCTCTATTTTTTCATATCAATTATTCAAACAACTGTCGAGACTGAGTAAGATCACAATAGATTTTATTCTGTAATAATATAGTCGAAGGAAATACTATTGAAACTGCTTTTATAAAAATTTTTAATAATTAGATATTCAATCTTAATTCTGGTTTTTTAAACTAAATTTTTACCTTGGTAATGAAATTGTAAGGAATTACAATGTAAACTTTAAGTTTATTGTTTTGTTACATTGCTGAAATTTTATTATATAAAAAATGTTATTTATTAATTTTCAAAGATTACTAATTATACACATTTATAATACTTTACTTATTTGTGCTATATATATATATATATATATATATATATATATATATATATATATATATATATATATATATATATATATATATAGCTACAACCCTAGTTGGAAAAGCACGATGCTATAAGCCCAGGGGCTCCAACCAAGAAAATAACCCAGTGAAGAAAGGAAAAAAGAAAAATTAAAATTTTTCAAGAAGAGTAATATTAAAATAAAAATCTTCTATATAAACTATATAAACTTGAACAAAACAAGAGGAAGAGAAATTAGATAGAATAGTGTGCCCAAGTGTACCCTTAAGCAAGAGAACTCTAACCCAAGAGAGTAGAAGACCATGGTACAGAGGCTATGGCACTACCCAAGACTAGAGAACAATGGTTTGATTTTAGAGTGTCCTTCTCCTAGAAGAGTTGCTTACAATATCTAAAGAGTCTCTTCTACCTTTAGCAAGAGGAAAGTGGCTACTGATCAATAGTAGTTTAGTATATATATATATACATATATATATATATATATATATATATATATATATATATATATATATATATATATATATGTGTGTGTGTGTGTGTGTGTGTTTGTGTGTGTGTGTGTGAGTGTATTCTTACGCAGATGGTCTAGTGTAGAGTAAATATTTTATTTATATATTTCATTTGTGTATTTAAGAGGTGCATAGCCAGGTCGTAAGTTGAGTTCCTCTCTTGTAAGTTTACGTAGTTGTATGTAGAATGCATAAGAGTTTCTGTCATTCATTTAATTGTATTTTTCCTTCAAGTCAGTGTATATGATTGTACGTTATTTTTAAGAATTAACATATTATTGCAAGCATTTTGTTACTGTCTTATTTAATCTCGTTAAGTGTGCTGTAAGATCTACACGAGGTATGAACGAGGGCTTATGTAATTTTTCTATATTTTTACAGGTTTTGCATCATGTTTGTGAGCAATTACCCAATTGTTATATTTTCACGATGTTGGAATGTTCTTGAAAACACCAGAGTTAGTTTTATCTTTTTTTTAGTTTTTCGAGGGGTAGGTGGGGAGAGTTAGTTGGGAGAGAGTTACCTCTTCATGTGCAATGGGATTCATCTGCTACTTGAGTAGCTGGCAACTTTGATGCCGTAAGCACTGTCCCCAAGCTTCTAGACCCCATGACCTAGAAGAATCTAGAATAATTAAGTCAATATATATCCACCCCCCCCCCGGAATGCATAGCAGCAGAAGAGATCCAGCTTGTCCCTTTGTAAGAGCCAAAGTTTGCCCCTCTCTAGCAAGAGCCTCGATTGTGTGCCCTCTCCAAAGTGAATAAGTTTTTATCCAACATATCGTATGTAGTGTGTTCAAACGTTGGTGAAACTTTGATTAATATTTCAGGTGTGTTGTGTTTATATAAGTGCTGGTGAGGCATAAAGTTTTTGTAACTGGTTTATGAGATTTAGGTTAAAACAGTGAAGTGTGTATATTGCTCTCTGTTCGGAACCTTAGTGTGAGCTAAAACTCTCAAGTATATAAGTAACTTTTCTGTAAACTTCTTTAAGTGTTCAATCATTATGGAGTTGAAGTGTTAACTACTTTCAATAATTATCAAGATTAAATATTTTTTGTACATTAATTTCCAGTGAAACCAGTGATTGCATAATTTCCTTAGAGTATTTTTTCCCTGTCTTAGTCTAAGGTTTTGTTCAGATATAATACTACGAGTGATACTTTTTGGTGATAATTTTCTGTATTAATGTTGTAAATGTTCATAGAATATATCTATTGCTGAAAAGTGTGTATTATTTTTATAACCGGTATCTCTTACAGAGCTCTCTTGTAATCATTGACTAAGAATCGAAGTGAGAGGTGGTTTTGAATAGTTCAAGTAATTGATAACTCAGTTTTGTTTTGAGTGTACCTAAGAGCTTTGGATATTCAGTGTTTTTATATATAGCCGTCTGGCCAATACGGTATATAAATGCTCATACATATACACACAAACATACACACAAACATACATACACACACACACACACACATATATATATATATATATATATATATATATATATATATATATATATATATATATATATATTTATATATATATATATATATATATATATATATATATATAT
>NC_090729.1:66516409-66518909 GCF_036898095.1 Palaemon carinicauda | reverse complement strand
AAATTCAATTTCATTTAGCCAAAATTCAGTACTGTCAATGCTCAAGACATTAAAATATCATAAAGATCCCAAAACCAGACATCGAAACTAAATAAATTGGGTGTATGTGGTCATGAATTATAAGAGCAGTAAATATGCCATAGATTATCACATATTGTAATAAAAGGTGAAGTTACATCCTACTTGATGCTTCCATTCTATTCCGTTTCGTGAATAAACAATAGGCATCTATCAAATCTGAAGTGAATCACATGTGTGGACCCTCTGCTAGAGGGGGATATCCGTAAACTATTAACAAGGGAAATCTGGTTGAAGTATGGAGGTTCTGTATAGGATAACTGTTGCAATAAATAACTTGAAGTACGTGGCAGTTCCAATAGATATATTTCAGTGAATTGTAGATGCATTTCGGACTAAAACTTAATGAATACGGATATGAGTATGATGCCCTTTCAATAGGATTCAGCTTACTTATACATAGCAAAATCTCAAAATATATTTACAAGACTTGTGAAACTTACAAAGAATCATACTTCTATATTTTGTTAGATTTTAATTAGGTCTAGTTCCATTTGCAACGTGAAATAATTCTGGCTTAACCTCCGTGATTTGATTTAGCGTTTATATAAATAAAGTATGAAAAAATAGAGCAACCTCCACGGGCAATAAGCTATGTTCCAAAATAAATCATATGCGCTCTATATCTGATATGAAAATCAATATTCCAAGAACCCATTATATGTATGTAGCTACTAAAGCCATCAACCAAAGATACCCCTTACAGCAGTTTAATGGAAGTGTCAATGATAATGCCTAAAAATAGTCTACCTACTCATATCTATCTAAGAAAATAAAAACTAGTGCTTCATGATTATCATGGTTCAAGGATCACTAACCTAAGATCAATCGTATGAAATTGATTACTTCTAAGGAATTATTAAATCAAGGGAAATTGAATGAAAGGCATCTCAAGCACCTAGATAATTTGAGAAGCCATTCTGTAAACCACGAAGCAGATAATTACTTTCACAATAAATATTTTCATGTTTCTCTTACAGATATTCGAAAGCATTAGATCATTTAGTAGATACAGAGATTAATCAAAACAGATTCCATATCTACTTAGTTTTTATGATAGTGAGAATAAATTAAAAACCCATTCCAATGAGCTATGTTTTATAAATAATAGTAGTTTTATGCTCTGAAACACTTTAGGTAACATCAAAGAAATATCAGTTCTATTTCAACTTGAAAATTGAAATTTCATTGTCTCAGCGAGCCTGTAAACTTTTATTCTTTACTATTTACATATATTTGAAGACAATTAAATTCTTTGGTCAGAGTTTATACTGCTAACACATTTTTTTCAAGAGGCATAAGATGAGAATATACTACAAAAGAAAGTAAACATAATTGCATTTTGTTTATGTTGCATATCATAATCAGAAATATACTATTACACAGAGTTCCTGGTGTCCCTTGTACCCAAAATGTGTATTTTCTTAATAAAGCAGGACACAAAAAATATACCATGATAATTTTTCTGGTATCCACATTCCCTGCTTGAATATTTTTTTATAAACGGTTTTCATAACCTGGACCGTTTTTACGTCCACCGGGGCAATCTCATCAACGTTATTTCCTCACTTGATGAGATGAAGTGGGAGTTCTGGCATATTTTATTCAGTTGAGCGCTTTTAAGAAAATTATATGATTTTTTTGTGTCATGTTTTTTAAAGTTTATAATTTCATATATTCTACAGCTTCTCACGTTGTATCATTATGAAAGGTTATTGTGTGATAACGTCATAACGTCATAGTCATTAGAAAAATAAGTAATAATATTTTCGATCTTTTGCATTATCCTGGCCTCAATACTGTATTGTTTATGTATAATCCCTACCACATCCAACACAAATGGGAAATAGAAGCAATACTACAATATTATTCCTTGTTCGAAATTCCTAATTGTGCACTTTATTGATTCAATTAATTTTCTAAGTAATATTCTGATGTACTAAGGACCCAACAAACCTTAAACAAGAGTGACTAACAAAATCAAAGTAAGATATATATATATATATATATATATATATATATATATATATATATATATATATATATATATACTATATATATATATATATATATATATATATATATATATATATATGTATATATATATATATATTTATTTATATATTGATTAGATGACTAATTGATTGATTAGATGAAACCTCCCTCCACGGACTGTAAGTTCTTTCAGATACCACCCTGGTTTTATGTAGAATACTCGGCTTTTATATGTTTTTCCCATTAATTGTTCGTTATTAATTAATCATCTTCAACCCCTTGAACAACAAACACTTTATGCTTGAAGTCTACAATCTAGCAGGAATTTTTATCATGAATATTTGTAAAAAATAGAAAAGTAATTGAACGAACTTAAGGAAAGATCTTATTACAGAGAGTTTACTGTTCACATCTAATGTTTACATTC
>NC_090729.1:66486409-66496409 GCF_036898095.1 Palaemon carinicauda | reverse complement strand
TGTTGAACACACAGACATGAGTATCTCTTTATAGATCTATGTTAATGTTGATGCTGTTATTAAAATATGTTATAGTTTCAATGTTGTTACTGCTCTCCAAATATTTTATTTAACTTTTATTTCTTTTCATATAGTTTATTTCCATATTTTATTTCCTCACTGGGCTATTGGAGACCTTGTGTTTATAGCATCCTTCTTCTCCATCTAATGTTTAGCTTGGCTAATAATAATAATAATAATAATAATAATAATAATAATAATAATAATAATAAATAGACACACTGATGTCTAATCACCGATGTATTCCGTTTCCAATTTGATATAATGATTGAGGTTTTTTTCAATCCATGATTGGACAATGAACATCTTGGTGTTTCCTTTTCAAGTAGTAATCTCAGATATGCTTCTATACTCAAATAGTTTAAAATGAGAGAGGGTAGTGTTTAGTTCAAAAACTACTTTCGTTTTACTAGTGCTAATGCCAGCTAGTCTTCCAGTTTACAGTAAAGTGGATTTCGCTGTTTCAGTTTGGATTTGTTACAGCTTTGTGGCCCTTTATGTTCCATTTATTGATATACGAGGTAATTATATAACTGCATCTTTTAATGATTGTCCTTATGAATGGTATTCCTTATAGGATAATTATTGCTCAAAAGTCTTCCATTACTTGCAGTTTTCTAATTCTACTAACGGAAGTAACAAATACCTCGAAAAGTATCCGTAAAAAAATGACACTGCAAGATATTATATCAATGTTGTATGTAAAAAGGAGAGAAATTTGGAAATGATTTTTAATTTTCCTAGTAATACAAACCTGGAGTTCTTTACTATTGAGTATTCATTTCGCGGAAACTGAAACTAGCCGATAAAGCTTTTAGTCAGGGTTTAATTATCCACCGCTAGTTAGCGGGGAAGGAACGGGAATGCTAGTCCCTCCTTCCAATCTCTCACACCATTGTCACACACCAGTGTACCACCCGTGTGTCACACGATCGTACATAGTAACGACATTCGGGGCGAAGAAATGTGCCAAGGATTGTCAGTGGCCAAAAAAAGTGTAAGTAGTCCATTGCTCGTGGCGGTGGCCTCTTTTGTTTGTAATATTTTCTTTTTACATGATGCTGGAACGGGCGTAAGATTTTTGATAGACACGGGTGCTTGTCGTTCTCTTTTGCTAAGGGAACTCTTAAGGACACGACGTAGTCTGTCTAAGTCTGCTGACGTCTACCTGGTAGCTGCCAACGGATCTGCGATACCCACCTATGGTTACAAGAACCTCAAACTATCGTTTGGAAACGGAAAATTTAATTGGAAGTTTCTCGTTGCTGACGTCACATTGACAATCCTCGGAGCGGATTTCCTCTCTCATTTTCACCTTCTGGTCGATGTCGCTCACCAACGATTGGTCAACGCAGACTCGTACTTGTCGACACCCCTTCAACCCGCCCCCTCCAACCTCACTCTCCACATCAGCACACCCACGGATGCCTATGCCCACCTTCTCATGTCGTACCTTGATGTTTTCCGTCCAGAACTTTGCCAAACGCCCACGGCTCCTGCCAAACACGGTATTTATCACCATATCAAGACGACGGGACCCCCATTCTTCGCCAAATTCAGATGTCTGGCGGCAAATCGAATGGCAGCCGACAAACAGATGTTCGCCGAAATGGAAGAAAAATGCCTTTGCCAAAAGTCCTCAAATCCATGGTCGTCAACCTTACACATCGTCCTAAAGAAAGACGGCCCCCGCTGTACGTGTGGGGATTACAGGCGCCTAAACATGCAAACCGAACCGGATCACTAACCCCTCCAAAACATCTGTTTTGGCCTTCGCAATGCTGTGGCCACTTTTCAACGTCTCATGGAGGGCATTTTAGGGGACCTCCCCTTCTGTGTATGTTCTGTGGATGACATACTTGTGTTTTCTTCCTCAAAAGAGGAAGACCTCCATTACCTGCGCAACGTGCTCGATCGCCTACAACAAAACAGCCTTATAGTCTAGTACGACAAGTGTACCTTTGGCACCAATAAAGTGTCGTTCTTAGGACACCGCATCAATCCTAAAGGAGTCCATCCCCTCCCTGAGAAGGTAGTAGCCGCTCAGAACATTCCCATGCCCTTGACCGTCAAAGCACTGCTCGAATTCTTGGCATGGTCAACTATTATCACCATTTTCTGCCAGTCATTCTCACCACTTTTGCTCCCCTCTATGCCTCCTTCAAGGGCAAGCCAAAAGACTTGAAGTGATGTCCCTTTCAAGAAGCGGCCTTCTGCAATGCAAAGAAGGGCCCATCAACTGCTGCTGCTCTCACTTTTCCTGTCCCACATGCCGCTCTCCTTCTCTCCACCAATGCCAGCAACGTTGGTATTGGTGCAGTACTTGAACAGGTGGTCAACGGCTCACCCCGCCCATTGGCCTTCTTCAGCAGAAAACTTTCCAAGTCAGAATCGGGTTATTCTACCTTTGATCGTGAAATGCTGGCAGTGCACTTGGCTGTCCGTCACTTTTGCCATTTCTAAGAAGGTACATCCTTCGTCATTTGCACAGACCACATGCCTCTGGTGCATGCCTTCACTCAACACTATTATGCCTGGTCCTCCCATCAATGCCGACATTTCGCCATGGCTGAATACAATTGCACCCTTCAACACATCCCTGGAAAAATGAATCCCATTGCTGATGCCCTGTCAAGAAACACGTTGGCCGCCGTTTAACCGGGATTCGATTACAACGCCTTGGCTGAAGCCCAACGAGAGGATCCAGAGTATCAAGGATGTAGAACATTCTGCACATCCCTCCGTTGGGAAGACGTCCCCCTTGACGACTCCAACACCACCCTCCTCTGTGATGTCAGTACTGGTATACCACGACTGTGGACTCCTGCTTCCATGTGCCAACAGGTATTTGATTTCATCCACGGCCTTGCACATCCCTCGAGCTGTTCCACTGCACAGCTGCTGAAGACGAAGTTCATTTGGCACGGCATTACTAAGGATGCTAAGGATTGGGTCTGCGCCTGTACTTCTTGCCAAACTTCCAAAGTACATCGACACACGAATTCAGGAGTGGGCACCTTTCCTCAACCTCAGTATCATTTCGCCCACATTCATGTTGACGATGTAGGCTCCCTACCCACAGCACAAGGACATCGTTACCTGTTTACTGTCATCGACTGCACCGCTCGTTGGCCTGAAGCTATTCCCATGGAAACTACAACGTTCGCCTCATGTACATCTGCCTTACTCTCAGGATGGATAGCAAGATTTGGTATCCCTGAGCATATCATTTCTGACAGGAGTACCACTTTGACCTCTCAATTTCGGACATCATTAGCGAATCTCCTGGGCATCACCCTACATCAGACAACTGCCTACAACTCCGCTGCCAATGGAATGGTTGAATGTTTTTATTGTACCCTCCAAGCTGCTTTGATGTCCCTCTGCAAGGTCTGTAAATGGTTTACTCAGCTTCCCTTTTCCACTCCTAATGGTCCCTGGACTTCTCGGCAGCTGAAATGGTGTATGGTGACCTGTTCGCCGTTGGTCGTCCCTGCCAAATGTTTTCCTTCTGCAACTTCCTCCAACGATCTCCAGCACATACATCACATCGTGGGAAAATTTACTCATTGCCGCCAGACTTACAAGCCCCCAAAGAAGCATCACATGCCGACAGACTTGCACTCTGCAACACACGTCTTCCTACACAACGACACTAGCAAGCCACCGCTAACGCCCCCTTACACAGGCCCTTTTCTTGTGATCTGACACAATCCGAAAGCATTCCTACTAAACATTCGTGGCAAAGAAGACTGGGTCTCCATTGATTGTCCAAAACCTGCTTATCTCCTGCCATATGAACCGCCTGCAGTACGCCTCTCTAGATCAGGGCGCCCTATTTAATATGTACAGTATGTCATTTTCAAGGGGAGCCATATACCACTCATGTGTCACAAGACCGTACATAGTAACGAAATTTCTCTTTTTTGTATATATTATCCTTTGTATCTTCGTTCTCCCTTCGCCCTGACAACAACTTGCATCATCCTGTCTGCCTACTTCTCATTGTTAACTGTTAACAGAACTGGTTGCCGGTTGAACCAGATATAGCATGTTGTATTTTGTGACCTTCTTGCCGGTACCTAGTGTGTATATATACTCGATGTGTCTATAATAAAGTACTCAGTTGCATTCATCTCGCCTTTGACTCACAACCTGCTCTTGGCGCGTCACACCAGCACTTGTGACTAACCGTCACTTTGGCAATTGCAGCAAGACATTACGGAGGTGGGTGCTGGCTGAACCAATATGTATTGAGTTCAAGGTTTGTATTGCTTGGACAAATACAAATTATTTCAAAATTTGTCATTTGTTCTGGTGCAAAAATACAAATCATATCAGGTTACCTAAAGACCGTGATACTCACCCGCAGATAGACGAGGTCATATGTGGAGTTCCTCTGATGCAGTGCCCCAAGAGAGGGAAAGATGAAGTAGGAAGTGGCCAGTCACTCACAAACTCACCCTAAACTTACTCACGGGTAACGTCTGCTCCCGGCCATCTGCTACTTATCCTACAAGGGATCTGAGGTGTATTTGACCACTTTTTGAACAGCCACCACAGGAACTATTGAGAATTTATCTAGGCAGGCAGTGGGCGGTAAACGTTGTTCTACATATCCACCTGCATCATTGGAAATTCTTTCAGAATGCCAGGGGAGGAACTTATTTATCTGATATCGCATGCACGGGGGTGTCTATCAGACAGCAAGCAATCTGAAGATAGTGCCCTTTCTATTACTAGCCTGATCCATGAGGAGATCGAGTTTTTCGAGACTCTCCTCTTGGTCCTCCCTGTGCTAGCAAAGAGTCCATTAATCTGGGGTTAAGCTCTTCTCATGCTCTTAATATACAACCTCAGCACTCTCACAGGGCCTAGTAAAGGTTGATCAGGAATATCAGTTACAGACTGGAGACTAATTTCGAAAAGGCCCGAATCAAGGTTCTGCTACAGACAGGTATTGAGCCTTAGTAACAAACTCAGAGACAAAACTGAGTGTCACTTGCCCCGATGCCTTTGAATGAATGACATTGCTGACTCTTCCCAGAAGCCAGCTATCTTTAAAGTCAAGTCTTTGCCTGAGGCTTGACGAAGAGGCTCAGAGCAGGTTCCTTTCCATGAACGTAATACCTTGACCACGTTCCAAGGAGGTAGTCTAACATCCGACTAAGGGCAGGAATACTCAAAGTTCTGTATGATGAGGAACACTTACGTTGGGGAAATGATGTCAACTCCATTCAGTTTGAAGACAAGGTACAAGGCTGAGCGAAAGCTTTCGCCGCCAACCATGAGTACAGATTTTCCATCCTGAGGTACAGTAAAAACTCTACTACTGTTTGAATAGAGGCACTGAGTGGATATGTACCCTGTCTATGACACCAACTTTAAAAGATGGCTCACTTTGGTTGATACACTGCAGATGATGATTCCCGGATAGGTATCCTGTCATGCGTCTCACAACTAGCTTCGATAAGCCTCTCATTGTGAGCAGTTGCTGGTTAAGCTCCAGGCGTGGAGACGTAGCAGTGGTATTACTCGGTAGAATATCTTCACGTGTGGTTGTTTGAGTAGGTCGGGAAGTGGAGGGAGCTCTCTCGGTGCCTCTGTAAGCAAATGCAGAAGATCCGAAAACCATTCAGCATGTTGCCATAACGAAGCTATGATGGTCATTGCTAGATCTGGCTATGTCCTTACCTTGTTCAATAGACATCAATCGTGTCCCATGGGTGCTGAAAAGTGTCCTGCTAAAATGATTGTGGGTCCGGGAAAAGCAAGCAGTACATTGTAAGTTTCTGGCTGAGGGACGTCGTGAACTGGTCGATTGTTGATGAACACCAGAAAGTCAAGACTTAATTGGCTATCAGTGGATTCAAGGACCATTCGAAGCCAATTGTTTGAGTCCTTCTGGTCAGATTGTTTGTGAGCACGTTCTTCTTGCTCAAAATGAAGCCGGCTGTTATGACTACCGAGTTTACTTCCATCGATCTGACAATTTTCAGAGCTAGCTGGCATGAGTGCGGTGAAAGTTTACCTTCTTGTTTGTTTATGTGGGACACTACTGTAATGTTTTCACTCATCAGCACTGTATACTGCCCTGAAAGGAGACGATGGAAGTACTTGAGGGCCAGGTAGGCTGCCCTCATTTTCAGGAGGTTTATGTGATACTGTCTTTCGGATTTGAACCAAAGCCCGGATGCCCTGAGGTGTAACAAATGATGTGTCTGTGAAGAGCAACAAATGCGGGGTAGAAGAGAGAAGATCTACTCCTTTGGGGAGGTTGGTGTCTAAAACCCACCAAATTAGGTGAGTACTTGATGGGTCTCTGCGCTGAGACCAGAAGGTCTTCAGTTACTAGTGTACAGACGGAATATGGAGACAGCCATGGGGCACTAACTTCTTGAGAGATGTTAGGTGCTCAAGCACTTCTGCCACTGGTGTGCTGGCAATTTCTCTCTCGAGAGAAAGATCTGAGGTATCTCTCTTAGTCTCTTTATCTGATCCTTGGACAGTACTCGATCCCCAGACGAAAAGACCTTGCCAAGTGTGGTCTTGACCAAAGGTGGAACTGTCTAAGGATGATTGGTCTGTGAAGAATCTACCGTTCCTTACAAAGGAACCCGGCATTCTTCTTCATAAAGTAGACCAACTGCAGGGAGACTGTTGGCAAGGCAAAGGCTAGTAAAGTACGCTGGCTTGCGCACCTCTTCCTGTTCGTCCTGCTGGGAGTGAGTGATGAAAAGTCGAGAGCTCAGTTCATACAAGTAATTGCTACCTGTGTGCGGATGTAAAAAGAATGTCCGTGTTCGAAGGGGGAAAGTTTGTAGACCATGCTGGCTTGTCCAGTTTGCCCAGCTGCGAGTGCTGGCGCGAAATGGTTTACCTGCCCTTCACAGTTGCCACAGGCAACAGATCTACGTGTACACATTTGCAATAGAACTGTGCACATTGGTGAGGCAAGATTTGATAGAGCACGCTGGCATGCTTACCTTACTCAGCTTACTCATGTAAGGTGCAGTCTAAGTGTATGCATCTGTCTCCCTGCACAAACTTGTGAGGTAGAACTTGCATTTATTCTTGACAAAGCTTCCTGCATGTGAGGGTTTTGATGGAAAGACTCGCCCAAGAAACCACTATGCATGGCAGAAGTGAGGTGTGCCTCTTAGTCCAGCAGACGAGCTTGCATGCCCACCTCGCTAAGTGGTAAGATGCGGCATGCTGTACAATAGTTCTCCGCTACATTCCGAATAGCATGCTACCTTGTAAAGGAATCTGACATTATTTGATGTAGGGTCAGAGGAAGATGTATCCCTCTTTAAGTGGAACTGAGGTTCAGTCCCTGTGAAGAATCCACTTATACCATTCAAATAATCGGTGACCTAGATCAACGGTAACCCTCCATCAGGCGAAGAAACTCACCCACCGACTGCAATAGTGCTCGGTGAATGGGTGAAAAACACTGAGCAAAACCTCCTTGCAAAACCTGCGTCTTTGTTCATGGAGAAGTAGGATGGTTCACAGTATTTTTGTGTGACCTGTCTCCCGCAGAAGCCTAGTGGGTAGCGTTATGAGCTCCTACAGGAGGAGGCATTCACTTGTAATGAGCTTTTAAGGCTGTGGGAGATAGGTACTAGAAACTTACCCATGAGGAAAAGTTTTTCCCTCCTATCATTGAAAATGCTATGGGCTCTGGTTTACCTGGTCAAATAATTACCCTGTAAGTTAGTCAACCATTCTCAGGGATTGTAATTGTTGTTCCCCAACCCTAAGGGTTAGCAAGTTCCACTTAATGGAACAAGAGACCTTGACTTTCAAGAAAAAAGTAAATTCTCCTCAGTTACTCCTGAGGAGCTGAGATTGTGTGGCAAATAACATCTCAAATTGATGTCCAGACCTGTAACCAGAAATTGATGTCAAGACCTGCAACCAGTCACAAGCAACCAGTTGTAAGCAACCAGTTACGTCCACCTGCTACGAAGGGGTTAATCCTCTCCTTAAACTACTTCTAATCCAGTGGGAGTTGTCTGAATAAGTACGCTTACAGATTGGTAAACTAAGGTAGCCAGTATTCCCAAGTGAAATCTTATTTCTCCTTGGCGATCACTGTTGGGCAAGAGACCGACCAGTTGTACACAACTACTTCCATAAGGTAAAACCGAGATGTACCTTTAATCTACTGTTGGACAGTTAATGTAGGCATAAGTCCATCCACGAATCAATAACACCGACCGGGGTGGTGGACTAACATACGGGCAGAGCCAGAATTATTATTTGGAGAACGTTGATCAACTTTCTCAATCAAGACCTCCTTCCTATGAATAAGGAAAATATTTGTATTTCTTTGTTTCTGATTGGAAAAACTGGCAATAGTTTCGAATATTCCCTTCCCGGAACCAGATTCACTGATATGAAGTTTTTGGAGTCTATGTATTTTTTAAAAAAATCCAAGACATCTAATCGGAAGTTAGGAAGAAACTGCCTGGGATGAGGGCAGGGCCTACTTGTGGGTAGACCACGTATGTTAGGTTACGGGAAGGTAGGAGGGTAATCCAATACCTGATTTCCTGTATGGAATATAGCCATCAACATTAATAATTTATTCGATCGGAATTGTAATTGTAAGATGGTCTATAGGCCTTGTCGGCCGAAAGATCGCTTGCTCGCATGCATATCCCTGTGTGTGGTTGTGCATGTGTAACTGCTTTGCCTCTGGGTAAGTATTTGAAAATGAGCTGGAGCCCGCTTGCAGGAATAATTTAGGTGCTACGAATTGCAACATTATTGCCCAAGGAATTTGATCATTGACCAGCAGTAGCATTTTTAAGTTGTGAACGTGTGTGCCCACGAAAAAAAAAATGTAGCTAGCGTAACAATCAAACCTACGTCAGTATTAAAAGTTTGCCTGCCCACCTTATAGGCAGCGCTTGCTAACATTCATAAATGTAATGAGAAGCTGACTACGTTTGAATCCCTGTCTTATGGGAGTGGCTTGTTAACATTTGTAAACGTAATGAGAAGCTTACAACTTTTGTTCGGCCTCCTTGTGGGTGGGGCGTGCTATCATTCGTAAATCTAAGCAGAATCTGATACTGTTCCCTTGGGACTAGAGCCTTGAGAAAATAATGTTGTAATGGTATGCCTAATCAGCCTATTGTGCAAGTGCTCTAAAGAGTTCCCCTTTCCATAAGGGAACAAAGCCCGAGAAAATAACCCTGAAGGATTATGGTTAATGAAACACAATGTCTAAGGAGAATTCGCTGTGGCCAGTGGCACAATGATCACATGCGGCAGATTCAAGTAATTGGTAGTAACGTTATTTGCAGCAATAACTATGAGCATGAGGTTTTGTCTTGGCGTTTTAACATATGCCTGTTCTTGTGAAAAAATTCTTAAGGAAGAGAGTTTCCCATGAAGAAGCATAGTCTCACATGTAAGGGTTTGTTGGCCAAGAATGCAAAGAACACAAACACTAGCCAGGTTCATATAGGCATACCAGCAAACAAGTGTTTACTGGCAAGCACTCATGATAGCTGGCTAGAATCAGCAAACGCAAACTGACACTAGCAAATGCTGGCGAGCGTTTATAAATGTTAGCAAGCTCTTGTGAACACCAGTGAAAATCCAGGAATGCTATTTGATACTAGCGAACACTGGCGAGAGTCTGCGAATCCTGGCAATTGCTCACGAACGCCAGCTAGAATCAGCGAACACCATCTGTAAGGCTGGACACAGGTGATGTAAGTGTGCACTACTGAAGTAGCATTCACTTGTGGTAACAGTAAGCCGAAGCTCTGTGCTCTACCAAATAGAAAGCATAGAGATAACAGCAAACTGAAGCTCTGTAGTGCATACTAGCGCTGGGGAGTAGAGTATCGCAAACTCACCATGGTTACTAGTTACTAAGGTGAGGAACCCAGGTTTCTTACAATCCTTTGTCAGTCAG
>NC_090729.1:66471409-66473909 GCF_036898095.1 Palaemon carinicauda | reverse complement strand
GTGAAATCTAACCGAGACCCTTTACGTCGATAGGCGTAGGAGGAGATTATATATATATATATATATATATATATATATATATATATATATATATATATATATATATATATACATATATATATATATATATATATATATATATATATATATATATACATATATATATATATATGTATATATATATATATATATATATATATATATATATATATATATATATATATATATATACTGTATCTATCTATCTATCTATCTATATATATATATATATATATATATATATATATATATATATATATATATATATATATATATATATATATATATATATATATATATATATATATATATTTATATGTAATGAGAGAGAGAGAGAGAGAGAGAGAGAGAGAGAGAGAGAGAGAGAGAGAGAGAGAGAGAGAGAGAGAGAGAGAGAGAGAGAGAGAGAGAGAGAGAGATTACTGATAATAATGACAAAAAAATAAAACAATATTTGCAAAACATACACTGTTATGAACCTGTATCTTCGCTCGCCAAAATATATAATCGTTTAATTGTTCGGTATTATTATTATTATTATTATTATTATTATTATTATTATTATTATTACTAGCCAAGCTACTACCGTAGTTGGAATAGCAAGATGCTATAAGCCCAAGGGTTCCAGAACGGAAAAATAGCCCACTGATGAAAGGGAATGAAAAAATACATAAAATATTTGAGAAGTAATGAATAATTAAAATAGAATATTTTAAGAATATTAACAACATTGAGACAGACCTTTCATATATAAAATATAAAAAAGATTTATGTTAGCCTGTTCAACATAAAAACATTTGCTGCAAGTTTGAACTTTTGAAGTTCTACTGATTCAACTTCCCGATTAGGAAGATCATTCTACAACTTGGTAACACCTGGAATAAACTTCTTGAATAATGTGTAGTATTGAGCCTCATTATAGAGAAGGCCTGACCCTTAGAATTAACTGCATGCTTAGTAAGATGGAGCTGTTCAGGAAGATCTCAATATAAAGGATTGACAAAATTATGAAACATCTTATGCAACATGCATAATGAACTAATTAAACGACGGTGCCAAAGATTAGTATCTAGATCAGAAATAAGAAATTTAATAAACCGTAAGTTCCTGTCTAACAAAATAATATGAGAATCACCAGCCGAAGACCAGACAGAAGAACAGACAAGGGAATGAAAGAAATAAAACACTTCTTTAGAATAGATTGATCGTAGAAAATCTTAAAAGACTTATCTCAATAAGCCATTTTTTGTGCAAATAAAGAAGGCACAGACCTAATAAGTTTCTCTTCAGTAAATTTCCGTCGAGAATCACACCTAAAATTTTAAAAGAGTCTTACAAATTTAAAGAAAAGTCATGTAAAGTTAAAGAATCATTATCAATGCTGAGATCTGGATGTTTAGGGGCCACTGTCCTTGACCTACCTACAATCATACTTTTGAGTTTTGTTAGGATTCAACTTCATACCCCTTAATTTGCACCATGCACTAATTTTAGCAAAATCTCTATTAAGGGATTCAGCAACCCCAGATCTACATTAAGGAGACGGAATTGATGCAAAGAGAGTAGCATCATTTACAAACCCAACAAGCTTGTTTTCTAGGCCAAACCACATGTCATGTGCATATAGTATGAAAGGTAATGAGCTAAGAACGATACCCTGTGGAATACCAGATATCAAATTCCTATACTCACTATAGTGCCCATCAACAACAACGCTTTGAGATCCATTACCTGAAGAGTTAATGATAATGCTAAGAAACGACCCACCCACGCACAACTGTTTGAGTTTCAAAACAAGGGCCTCAAAGACTGCACTAAAATCAAGGACAATCATACGAACTTCCTGACCACAGTCAAGGGATATCTGTACAGCATTGGAGATTGTTAGAAGGGCATCACATGATCCAAGGCCTTTACGCAAACCAAATTGCAAACTAGGGAATATGTGATTATCTTCAGCAAACGTATTAAGACGTTTACAAAGACCATCGACAACTTTACATAATATGGGTGTTATGGAAATTGGGCTGTAATCAGTGGTACTTGAGCTACCACAAGCACATTTATATAGTGGAGTAACATTACCAATTTTCGAACAAGTGCTAAAAGCTCCTCTTCTTACTAACTTGCACAAAATAGCAGATAACTTTGAAGGTATGAAATCTGTTGTCTTTATAAAAAACATAGGATAAATACCAGTTGGGGTCTACAGCTCCATAAGCATCAAGGTCCATTAAGAAACCTTTAATTTCACGGGACCAAAAAGATAAACTAGTCAGTTTAGCATCAGGAAAACAGGAATGAGGAAGTTCAAGTTTCTCATTACTCTGCATACTGTCAAATACATCAGCCAAAACGGTTGCCTTTTCATTTGAATAGTGAGTGACTGAGTTATTGCTTCAAGTAAAGGACGAACTGTTGTATCTGTGACAGAAAGGTTCTCTTTTATGGTTAGATTGTA
>NC_090729.1:66466409-66468909 GCF_036898095.1 Palaemon carinicauda | reverse complement strand
CAGATTTAGATAAGCAAAAATGCATTACTGATTTAATATTACCCATTTACGAACATCATGATTATTTAGTTCACTAAATCACCGAAACCTTTCTATGTTGTGATGCAGTTAATTGCTTAAACTTTTTTTTTTCATGTATATTTCGAATTTTTTTCTCAATATTTACGGAATAGTCTTTCTTTTCCTTCGATTTAAGATGATCTTTACCTCGAAGACAACGTCTCTCTGGTTCTGATTTTTTTTTTCTTATATAAGATTATAACTTGGCAAACAACGCTTTCACATCTCATATTCGAACGTAAGAGAATATTACTATTTTTAATTCAGATAGGAAACATAGGTGAATAAATGCTGTAATTCTGGGATTGTTAGTTAATGTATTCGAATCTGCTTGGACATTTCAAAATCTATATGAATAGCCATTTGAACTACTGTACTTTACACTTGTAAGGGTGGAAGAAGGGCACTCCAAAATCAATCCTATAGTCTCTGGTCTTGGGTAGTGCCATATTCTGTGTATCATGGATTTCCAGTGGGTTAGTTTAGATTTTTCTTCATTGAGGATACACTCAGGTTCACTATTCTATCTGTTTCCATACTTCCTTTCCTCACTGAGCTATTTATTCTTTAGCAGACCTTGGGCTTATAGCATCAGCTTTGTTAATAATAATAATAATAATAATAATAATAATAATAATAATAATCAATATATCAATACGATTGCGTGTGTTATTTATTTTGTGTGTCACGCTTTAAAGAAAACGGAAATAATTTCATGGTATACTCTTACAAATTCATGCTTTAAATGAAACGGAGATAATTTCATGGTATACTCTCACAAATTCATATTAGACTTTGATTACTTAACCAAAGCACATATTATTTAGTTTTCCCAATTTTCTCTTCAGCACCTGACTCTTTTTTTAAATATTAGACAAAAAAATTAGTTCTATCAATATCCATAACCTAGATTATAAGATTAATATCGGGACATTTTACTCAAACATGTATAGGTTAGGAACAAGATAATTCGTATGGAAAATACAATTTCGTGTAATTTACACGGGTTCCGCTAGTAATAATAATAATGATGATAATAATAGATGAGCAATCAATGTTAATTACCTAGTGAAACATTCTTTCATCTCTGACTAAAATCTAGTCATTGATTAATAAATTTATATCAAATGTGGCTGTAACCTAGTGAAACATTCTTTCATCTCTGACTAAAATCTAGTCATTGATTATCAAATTTATATCAAATGTGCTGTAACTCACTTTCTCAGTTTCTTCTTAAAAACTTGCATAAACAGTCGAGAAATTTTGGTTAATGAAACATGCCAAAGCTATGTATATTCATTAGCTCTCATTATATATTATTATTATTATTATTATAATTATTATTATTATTATTATTATTATTATTATTATTATTATTATTAATAGCTAAACTGCAACCCTAGTTGGAGAAGGCTCTAACAGGGAAAATTAGCCCAGTAAGGAAATGGAACAAGAAAATAAATACAT
The DNA here is from genome assembly GCF_036898095.1 of Palaemon carinicauda. Lineage (NCBI taxonomy): Eukaryota > Metazoa > Arthropoda > Malacostraca > Decapoda > Palaemonidae > Palaemon > Palaemon carinicauda. The sequence continues at coordinate 66,467,382 of NC_090729.1, read as the reverse complement.
TACCAGAGAAGCAATAAACCATTAAAAGATATTCTATAAACAGTAACAACATTAAAAGAGATCTTACATATACTCTATAAACTATAAAAAACTTGAAAACACTAGAGGAAGATAAATAAGAATATAGGGTAGTGTGTCCGACGTACCTTCAAGCAAGAGAACTCTGCCCCAAAGCAGTGGAAAACCATGGTACAGAGTCTATGGCACTACCAAAGACTAGATACAAAATATTTTGATTTTGGAGTGCCCCAGAAGAGTTGCTTACCAAAGCTAAAGAATCTCTTTTATCCTTAACAAGAGGAAAGTAGCCACTACACAACTATAGAACAGGAGGTAACACCTTGAGCGAAGAATAATTGTTTTGTAATCTCTGTGTTGTCAGGTCGATGAGGACAGAAGGGAATGTGGAAACAATAGGCCAGACTATTTGGTGTACGTGTAGGCAAATTAAAAATGAGCCGAAAACAGAAAGAGGGAACTAATGTAATACTATCTGGGTAGTAAAGGGACCCAATAACTTTACCGGTAGTATCTGAACGGTATATATATATATATATATATATATATATATATATATATATGTATATATATATATATATATATATATATATGTATATATATGTATATATATATATATATATATATATATATATATATATATATATATACATATACATACATATATATATATATATATATATATATATATATATATATATATATATATATATATACGTATATATATATATATATATATATATACATATATATATATATATATATATATATATATATATATATATATATATTTATTATATATACATATAAATATATATATATATATGTATATATATATATATATATATATATATATATATATATATATATATATACATATATATATATATATATATATATATATATATATATATATATATATCTATATCTATATTGTGACGGCTTTACGGCCAAG
>NC_090729.1:66421409-66453909 GCF_036898095.1 Palaemon carinicauda | reverse complement strand
TAAATTAGAGGATCCTCGTATGGGGCTACATATCAAGGTAGTTTCTTGACAGCGCTCGTAATGAAGAGGTCGGATTGCAGTTCGGGGACTTGTTCCCATCTGGGAGAGAATAGGTCTGCGTCCGTGGACCATTCTAACTCTATCAGCCTGAGCCTGAGTAGAGCATCCACTATCACATTGCGGATTGGTTGTATGTGAACTGCTGACAGGTGCCATCCCTTTAGGTAAGGGATGGCTAACTACACTTAAACTGTATGAGACGTTTCTTAGCATCGTCGATTGCAGCGTCTCGTTATCGCTTCGGAGCCCCAGATCAGCTGTAGACAATCTGATCTGCTTGGAGAGAGTTTCCCAACTCATGAATGGACCAAAATAGTCTTGGGATTTTCGGGCTTTAAATTTTGTTAGGGAAGCGATTAAGGAAGGACCGCTATCGGTCTTTTTAAGCCTCTTCGAGCGTTTTATGCTTGTTTTCTCCAGGTTCCCAGCGCATCTTGCAGCCGTGCTCTTAGCATAGGGCCTGCCTTTATTGCGAGAGAACAGGGTTCCTTCCAGTTCTCGTTTTGGAAATCCGAAATTTATCTTTCATCCACGATGTTCCGGGGACCAGATCATTTCTTCGGATGTTCATAGACCAGCCACCCCAGCCTCTTGTCCAGGAACATTGTTGCCTGAACTTTTCTTAGGCTTAGATATTTCATGACTGTGTCTGCCAATTTTATGAAGGCAGCTAGGACTCTGTCTTATCTGACGAGTATCTTTCCTAGGAAGTGCGTTAGTTTGTGTAACCTGAATCCTAGATAGGAGGGGAAAGGGTGATTGCCTTTAAGCTGCCGATAGACGACTTTCAGGTCTGGTAAGACTATAGGCACCCTTTTTTGCAGCGGGGTCATTATGTTCAGGAGGATAAACCTCCTTGACTCGTTGTTTTATTTGGACTTGTTGAGTGGCGATATGTCCTGAATGACTCTGAATTTTTTTGAGTCCTTCTCATAAACACACAACGGCCTTCCTTGGAATTCAGTGGATTAAAGTTTCCTTACCACCTGTATGCTCTAGAGCTCTCAGGTAAACTCCTCCAGGAGGGTTTTGGATAATCGGAGGAGTAGAGGAAATGGTGGTAGAGATATCTCCACCTCTCAACTTAATCCCATCTTGATTAGGCCATGGACCCAAGGATCGAAGGTCCAGCGATCCTAAAGGAATCTCCCTCCTACTAGAAGCATTTCTATGCTTCGACTGATCAGTAGGAATCTCTTTTCGACCATCTGTATGTGACGTCTCGGTCACTACAACTGTGGATCGTTGTTGAACTGCTCGAAATGGATGTCCAGATCTCTCCATCTTCCTTTTAGGTTGGGGACCCACAACCTTAGAAGATTCTCTTTTTGAAAGGATTCCCCACTTTTGGAGAAGTCCCACTTTCTCCATGGAGGCGTGCTTAATCCCTTCCTTGACTACCTCGTCTGGAAAGATAATAGCTTTCTTGTATCGTGTTTCGCTGTTGCGTTAGCTAAGACAAACTCCCTACATGTTCTTCTAGCCTTTATAAAGGCATAAAGGTCTTTTACCAAAGTAGCCATATGTATTTTGGCTAAAACCTTAAGCATGACTGGGGTATCTTGATGAGCCGAACAGAACTCTATGTAGTTTTGTAGAGATAAGGAGGCTGCAAGTCTCTCCTTTGTTTCTTGTTCGTCCTGTAAGAGAAACTCAGATAATTTTGGAAGATTTTCCTTAAATTGTCGACTGGCGACATCCGCCTCAAGTCTTCCTACTGAAAAGGTGAAATGGACCTCCTTCCAGTTCTTCTCCTGTCTGGGAAATGCTAGTGACAGAGGCTCGCACTCCTTGAGTGTAGGACATGGTTTACCTGTCTCTATTGCCTCAGTGACATATTTGAAAGCCTTCTCCGTAAAGGGGAATGAGATTGAAACAGGAGCAAGAAAGGAAGAGTGCTTGTTACCCGGTGTGGATACCTTCGACACCGAGTAGCCCGCCTTTTCTATGCTGCTTGATAGGATAGCCTGTGCTTTATCATTGTTGAGAATCATAACCTCCTTTGATTCCGTTCCTTTTTCTGATGTTAGTTCATCCTTCAGTCTAATGAAACAGTTCGGGAAAACGTCGAAGCTTGGCCAGAACTGGATTTTGTCGAAAGGAACAGCACCCATCTTCTAAGAGATGTAGAGTTTGCCGTTTAAAATCGGCATTAGCTCTGCAAATCTCCAGGGATTGGTTGTGGAGCATGTCATAAGGTCTTGATCTACGAGTCTTTTGTATGACCCTTTAGGAGCGACAAGTGGAGCTTTACCAAGCTCTACCTTGCATTTCGCTTCCTGCTTTGTGCTCTGTTTGCACAAATTTTCTACTAGATTCTTGACTTGGGCCCATAACTGGTTCATTCCATCTAAGAGAGGGATAGAAGGCAGAGATATCGATGTCAGCTCATGAGCCTGTTGGGACGGAGACAATTCCAACCCGACATTCTCCCCTTTTTCCCGTGGGCACTTTTTGCCCTACTTCCCGAAGGTTATCTGGCCATCGGGAAATGTACCTCGTGTCTGGGGTACCACTATTTCCTTACTCGCTGTTGGAAATAGTAACCTACGCATCTTGTCATTAGGCAGGTAAGGTCCCGGAGAGATTTTCTGAAAGCCTCTCACCCAGTTGCGTAGTTTGAAACGAGCTGCATCCCTAGTCTCCACCGACATGGGATTCTTGAAACCTTCGGATAATAGGGCCCAACATACTTTGCAGACCTGCGGGTTCCAATACTGCAGGTGTTCGGAAATAACATTGCAGGGGGCATGAAACCTGCATGCATTATGTCCGTAAAAACACTTACTCTTAGTTTTGCAGAAGACTGCAACACATGACCTCTGGCGTTCCTCCTGTAAAGAAAGGAAAACAAAATGAGTATACGATTGATTATCTCACTGATAACCAATAAATCAAAAGTCATATCTTAACAGAATAGCTTAGGATAGCAAGCTATAAAGGGATAGTAGAAGACACATACTTGTGTATCCCTTGCAAGCAAATGCTGGTACCTCCCCTCAGTATTAAGTGATGGGAATTTCCTTTTCGAAGGAATTCCAACTGAAAAAGGGGGTTTTCTAACCCCTAGGGATAGGGAAGTGTATACTTCACTGTCCCTTTCATACTAAATACTGTGGGGTATGGAAGGCTGATTTCTCAGTCAGCTCAATGAAGAAACAATATTCCTTCAATGTAAGAGCGGCTGCTGCATAAGCTCACATGAGGATACCCAAGATATGTTAGAAATAGTTACTGTATAATCATACTGTAGTTTTCTATTTGCAGTATGCACTATATTGCAATATACTGGCTACTGTATATTTATATATATTATGGAAAGGAAAGACATATATTTGTATATATCCCACCCAACTTATTTGCTGTGACCCCCCTTACAAAATTAAAACATAGAGTTTCTTAATCATATAGACTCGAGGATAAGGGCTCTGCCCTTTAAGGGTTCGGAGTGTAATCTCCAGTCCTTAAAATTTTAATATTGAATGGTAATCTGAAGACTGATTTCTAATCAGAATATTGAAGAATTAAATTCTTTCAATATGAGATTGGGTTCCACAAATATTTGGGTAGGATTTTCAAATATATTGGAAAAACACTACTAGATTAAAATATACAGAAGCTTTCTATTTGCAGTATATTCTATACAGCAAAAATACTAACTACCTGTATAAACATATACTGTAGTACAGCCAGCATGTCGTTGGCATAGCTAGCTAATGCTAGCACATCTAGCCAGCTAGCTAAAAGAAAAAGAGATAGTATGGAGAACAGGCTACCTAATACTGTATATATATATATATATATATATATATATATATATATATATATATATATATATATATATATATATACAGTAAAAGGAATGTAAAAGTCTACTATTACAACCTTCTCCAGAAAGAAGGTTCAAATGGGAGGGGAGAATATAAAATTCAAGCTTCCATCCAGATACAGTACTGTCGCCGGCAAGGATCTGTCAAAACCTTGCCGGCCGGCAGTACAGTCGGCGTGCTGACGGTTGAGCAGGCACCATTCTGTGCCGGCCTAGTAGGCAGCACCCCGGCAGTAGCCACTGTTGCTAGCAGTTCAAGAAAGAACTGAAGAACCTTTATAAACAGAAGGGAATTCCCACTTACAGCCAACATGGCCAGCAGCTGCCAGCCAGCAGCTGCCCTAGATGCCTGCCAGCAGTCACCATGACTGCCGGCCGGCAGCAACCATGATTGCCGGCCGGCAGTAGTCTTTACTGCCGGCCGGCAACCAAAATGGCTGGCAGCTCACAGCTGTCATTACTGCCGGCCGACAGATGTTAAGACTGCCGGCCGTCAGCTATCAACTGTAAGAGGGGGAGTCTGGTCGATCCCGGCAACCCACCGGCAACAGTAAGGTTGCCGGGATTCGCCAACATAAAGGGATAGAAGGGAAGGGAAAAGAGGGTCCTGTGAAAGGTACAGCAGGAGCCAGCCTTAGCCTTCTACCCCAACTAACAACTCCTTTCCTGTATTAGAACTATCCCAGGCGGCTAAAGAATTCTATTCCTTAGCCTAGGGTTAGTTTAATACAAATAAGAGGTTGGCAGCCCCCTCGCCACCACCTCTAAAGGAAAGGAAATGGGGTTGCAGTGCAAGTGTCCCCTAAGCATAAGAAGAATTCTATTCCTCAGCCTAGGGTCCACTAACACAGGACTAGTCTGCTAGGTCACAGGAAGAAGGGTCATATCATACAGACCCTTCAGAGGTGGCCTAGGGAGGTTCTAGCCTCCTATGTTGGCAGCCTAATGTAGCAAAAGAATTCTATTCATCTTACTAGGTAGCTACCGACCACAGACAAAATACTCTAAGATTCTGGCAAAAACCCCAAAAACCTGCATCTGCGGTTACAGAGGAAGGGCAGAAATAAAACCGTAGGAAAGTCCTGCCTTAATTAAAAATTCGAGGCCGACCCGCTAAGGTTGTAGCCTGAGGCTACACTCAGAGGGAAGAGGGATTACCCTTAAACTCACTTTTTTGAGAGGGGTAAAGTTCATCCAATTAAAAGAGATACCTATCTCTGCATAATTGAAATCACCATACACAAGGGTAACCGGGGATGTCTAAACGTATAGTAACACGCCTAGGCTAGGAACCTAGGCGAGACGAGATCTCGGTTACCTCACTCACCGCGACTCTAACTATACGATCGACATGGAAAGGAAAAATATGCACAATGTAAATATCTTTACAAGAATATATTGCCTAAATAGCTAACATAATAAAATAATTAATCATTGATATATGAAGCTATTTAAAAACCGGGAAGTCATTCTCTTAACTAAATAACATGCCCAACGAACGACAGCGCTCATAACGCCTCCGGTACAGGCTAGCTCTAAACACAATAAATTACTCAAATTTCACTGTGAAAAGGGAGCTAAAAAACTATTCATTGTTAAAGGCCCAATACTCAACTTTCCGAAGGCGAAAGAAGTTGGAGAATGCATAATAAATCCTTGAAAATTGATCGAAAAGTTAGATCAACAGGGAACACCACTGAGCAAAATCACTACAAAATTAGGAATGTCTGCCATCCTGGGAATGGCGCTGGGGTGGTGGTCAATAGTAGTACGGGAACAGGGGTAACCTTGTTACGGCCCCCTTCTATTCTTTTGCCACGTCCCCCTTCTATTCTTTTGCCACGTCCCCCTCGAAGCGTTAACGCTATTTGGGGTAGAGATCGCTATGTGACGTGTCAAGAAAGCGTCCTCTGATATTATGCGATATCCTTGAGAAAATTTTAAGGATATTCGCTCCAGGAGTTAGAATTCTGGAACCTGAAGGTTAATTCTCTGGGAATATCACTGTAGTATATAATATATCCTTTGGAAGCTACCTTAGGAACTTCCATAAGGACGACATGGCTTGAGCCCAAATATATATATATATACATATATATATATATATATATATATATATATATATATATATATATATATATATATATATATATATATATTATATATATATATATATATATATATATATATATATATATATATATATATATATATATATATATGTGTGTGTGTGTGTGTGTGTGTGTGTGTGTGTGTGTGTGTGTGTTTGCAGGATCAGCAAAGTTGTACGAGTCAGGGCCACCCAAAACAGGTTGGTTTGATGTGAGTGATCAGACTAAAGTATTCCACCATTACCAACTTGCAGTGGCCAGTGTGGTGATGAACATGGCCAAACCTCTGATATGACTTATGAGAAGTATGAAGCCTTTGTCCTGCAGTGAACTAGAATGGCTGCATCTATTATTATCGTTGTATATATTTATGTATGTACATTATATATCTAGGACAGTTTCTAAATGAATGGAAGTGGAAGACATTCATTGCATGCCTCAATATCGATTCATTGTTTGATTAATGAAATGAAAGTAATGACTATTAAGAATTATTACACTTGTACTACAGTGACATTATTCTAACCCTATTTACCTCAGTTTGAAACCATATTCAGCGATTTATGATGAAAAAAGGACATGTTTTTTTCGAATGTTCTCATGAGTCGTAACCCTCTTTATGAAACACGCAAAACTGAAACAAAGGAACTTAAATTGCATTGACCATCGGTCACTCGAAGTACTGAAAGGACCTAGCTACCAAATCAAGTCTGGTGTTGCTTTATGATATAATTATTATCAATGAAAGGATAATAGGATGCTAATGTAGTCTTGTTTTATTTTTAATTTTTAATGGATTTATCAATTTCTAAAAAGAGTAATTCCATTACTTTTGACAAATCATTCCACAGACGTTCATCATAGAATTTCATAAGTGCCATTTGAATATGTGACTATAATTCATAAAATGAGATCTATATTTGGCCGTGTTTATCCTCCTCCACAGACAATTCAGTAGGTAGTTGAATAAAAGATGCTGAGATATGTACAATGTATTGTGATTGTTTGGTTTGAAAATTTTTTGTGTCATATGTACTGTAGGGTCATTTTCTCCTTCAATAGTTCAGAAAATTAGACCAAACTTACTGGACAAGGGAAAAGAAGTTACCACCGTACGCTCTGAAAATGTTTGGAAAAGATAAATTTTCAAGATGCTCGTCAGGAAGAAAGTTCTTACTAGAAATGTAAGAAATTTTTTTTACATAACCATAGCAAAAATAAGTCATCAGCAATATATTATTACGTAATTAACGTATTCTCTGCCGGAAGTCAACTAAATCACAGAATATACTGTATATATATATATATATATATATATATATATATATATATATATATATATATATATATATATATATATATATATATATATATATATATACATACATATATATATATATATATATATATATATATATATATATGTATATATATATATATATATATATATATATATATACACACACACATATATATATATATATATATATATATATATATATATATATATATATATATATATATATATATCATAATATATTACCAAAAAATTCGAAGAATTATATAATTAACCTAGTAGGTACCGCTCCTTTATATGAAATATGAATGAGTTTAACGGATATAGCCATATTGGTTATGATATTATTTATTTCCATCAAACCTCTACAGTTATATGTTAAATTGATGCTGTACAAATTGCGATATATGAGAGTTATTCTCCAGATATTCTGATGTTAGTCAAGCTAAAAATGCCAAGAATATAAAATGTTTGGGCAAAAGGCTTTTAGATGAGGATGAGATTAGTTGACCAATCCCATGATGGTACAGCTGTTATAGCAATGAAATTTAAATACATTGTAAGCTATAAAAACTCTATTAATTTGCTCATGCTTAGTTTTGCCCATAGACCTATCCTCGTATTAAAATAACGTGCTTCACACATTCTCAAATAAAATATGACCTTTTCGCTGAATACTAATTCTTGTTTTTAGTCTCTTTTTTTTTAGTAGCTCCACAAATCGAACTCCAGTGCTTAATGATAATTCCAGAATATATTTTCCAAAACTTACTAAAACTAGATTGAATTATTTATCTAGATTATATAAAAATTATAGAAAGTAGGGGAAGAATGAACCAGTTTTTCGATGATATTAACCCTTTGACGCTTATGCCCTTACAAAGGTCGGGTGAGGTGCAGGGCATATGGCCTTCGCCAAAATGACGTTCGTGAACAGAAGTGGTTTTAAAAAATAATAGGGTCCAAACTATAACAGATTAAGGCTTTTAGTCTGTTATTATTATTATTATTATTACTATCCAAGCTACAACCCTAATTGGAAAAGCAAGATGCTATAAGCCCAGGGGCTCCAACAGGGAAAAATAGCCCAGTGAGGAAAGGAAATAAGGAAATAAATAACTGAAGAGAACAAATTAACAATAAATCATTCTAAAAAAAGTAATGTCAAAAGAGATATATCATATATAAACTATTAACAACGTCAACAACAAATATGTCATATATAAACTATAAAAAGACTCATGTCCGCCTGGTCAACAAAAAAGCATTTGCTCCAACTTTGAACTTTTGAAGTTCTACTGATTCAACAACCCGATTAGGAAGATCATTCCACAACTTGGTAACAGCTGGAATAAAACTTCTAGAGTACTGCGTAGTATTGAGTCTTATGATGGAGAAGGCCTGGCTATTAGAATTAACTGCCTGCCTAGTATTACGAACAGGATAGAATTGTCCAGGGAGATCTGAATGTAAAGGATGGTCAGAGTTATGAAAAATCTTATGCAACATGCATAATGAACTAATTGATCGACGGTGCCAGAGATTAATATCTAGATCAGGAATAAGAAATTTAATAGACCGTAAGTTTCTGTCCAACAAATTAAGATGAGAATCAGCAGCTGAAGACCAGACAGGAGAACAATACTCAAAACAAGGTAGAATAAAAGAATTAAAACATTTCTTCAGAATAGATTGATCACCGAATATCTTAAAAGACTTTCTCAATAAGCCAATTTTTTGTGCAATTGAAGAAGACACAGACCTTATATGTTTCTCAAAAGTAAATTTGCTGTCAAGAATCACGCCTAAAATTTTGAAAGAGTCATACAAATTTAAAGAAACATTATCAATACTGAGATCCGGATGTTGAGGAGCCACCGTCCGTGACCTACTTACAATCATACTTTGAGTTTTGTTAGGATTCAACTTCATACCCCATAATTTGCACCATGCACTAATTTTAGCTAAATCTCTATTAAGGGATTCACCAACCCCAGATCTACATTCAGGGGATGGAATTGATGCAAAGAGAGTAGCATCATCTGCATATGCAACAAGCTTATTTTCTAGACCAAACCACATGTCATGTGTATATAGTATGAAAAGTAATGGGCCAAGAACACTACCCTGTGGAACACCGGATATCACATTCCTATACTCACTATGGTGCCCATCAACAACAACTCTTTGAGATCTACTACTTAAAAAATCAATAATAATGCTAAGAAACGACCCACCCACTCCCAACTGTTTCAGTTTGAAAACAAGGGCCTCATGATTAACACGGTCAAAGGCAGCACTAAAATCAAGGCCAATCATACGAACTTCCCGACCACAATCAAGGGATTTCTGTACTGCATTGGAGATTGTAAGAAGGGCATCACATGCTCCAAGGCCTTTCCGAAAACCAAATTGCAAACTAGGGAATAGATGATTACCTTCAGCAAACCTATTAAGACGTTTTGCCAGAAGACGTTCAAAAACTTTAGATAATATGGGAGTTATGGAAATTGGGCGGTAATCAGTGGGACTTGAGCTACCACAAACACATTTACATAGAGGAGTAACATTACCAATTCTCCAACAAGTGCTAAAAGCTCCTCTTCTTGCTAACTTGCGTAAAATAACAGATAACTTTGGAGCTAAGAAATCTGTTGTCTTTATAAAAAACAAAGGAAAAATACCATTTGGGTCTACACCTCCATAAGCATCAAGGTCCATCAACAGAGCTTTAATCTCACGAGATCGAAAAGCTAAACTAGTTAGTTTAGCCTCAGGAAAACAGGAATGAGGAAGTTCAAGTTTTTCATTACTCTGTTTACTGTCAAAAACATCAGCCAAAAGGGTTGCCTTTTCCTTTGGACAGTGAGTGACGGAGCCATCTGGTTTAAGTAAAGGAGGAACTGTTGCATCTACACCAAAGAGTGCAGATTTAAGGGTAGACCACCATTTATGTTCCTGAGTTGTACCAGAGAGGGTTTCCTTTATGATTAAATTGTACTCCTTTTCAGTTGAGGCATAAACTCTCTGAGCAAAAGCTCGAAGCTGAGTATAGTTGTTCCAGGTCAAATCTGATCTGTTACCCTTCCAAAGGTGATAGGCCTCCTGCTTCTCCAAATAAGCACGTCTACAATCATCATTGAACCACGGTTTGTCCTTCATTCGGTACCTTAGCACACGAGAAGGGATACGCCTATCAATTATGTTGACTAGATTCTCATTCAAAGGGACAACAGGATCTACACTATTATATAATTGTGACCAATTCAAGCACAAAAGATCATGCAAAATCCCATTCCAGTCTGCTTGGGATTTCATATAAATTTTACAAGAATATGATATATCAGGGACAGGCTGCTCAGTCTTCACTAATAATGAAATCAAGGCATGATCAGAAGTCCCGACTGGAGAACCAACCTTACTAGTTATAACGCCAGGGGAGTCAGTGTATACGAGGTCCAAGCAATTACCAGACCTGTGAGTAGCTTCATTTATGATTTGCTCACAGCCTGATTCCGAGGCAAAGTCTAAAGCTCTTAAGCCATGGCGATCGGTAGGAGAGATAGAACTCAACCACTCCCTATGGTGAGCATTAAAATCACCAACAAAGACAAACGAAGCCTTTCTATCATCTTCTTGTATCTTAGCCATAATGGTAAGAAGACAATCGAAGATAGAATCATCCATGTCTGGATTCCGGTAGATTGAACACAAATAAAAGTTGTTATGCCTGCCACAAACTTTTATTACCTGAATCTCATGACATCCACATTGATAGCAGGACTTATGAGAAGCAGGGTACTCGGTCCTAATATACACCGCCATTCCCCTGGCCCTAGGAATGGAATCACGTTTCAGCATTATTGGCTTCTTAAAACCAGTTATAAGGAGCTCAGATGAGTGCCTCATATTAGAAACCAAAGTTTCTGAGCACAAAAGAATATCATACTGTCTGGACGCAACTGTAAGGTCTCGGATATTTGCATGAAGACCACGAATATTGCAATACAGAAGACGACATTGACGAAATCTAGGACGTACTGGTCCCGGATTTCGCTCAATGTCTCCAGACAGCATAAGAATTAATAGAAATAAAAAAGAGACATCATACTTAAAAACTAGATTAACAAGAATTAAAACAAAAACAATATGTACAGAATAATAATAAAAGTGATTGATGATATCCATAGACTATAGTAAAAAGTCGGAAAAACTGGTCAACATGGAGGAGCCGATACACCATGCAAGGCTAAATACCCTCCAGGATAGCCACTTCAACTGAAGGGAGGACAGTAAGGATGGTTTTGAGAAGAAAAAATCAGAAAAAGGAAAAGACAACCTCTTGATAAACCACCAGGCATCCATGGCCCTTCTATTAAGCCTGCCCAACACACCATTTCAAAAAAACAAGAGGAAGAAAAAAAAAAAAGATAGAATAGTGTGCCCGAGTGTACCCTCAAGCAAGAGAACTCTAACCCAAGACAGTGGAAGACCATGGTACAGAGGCTATGGCACTACCCAAGACTAGAGGACAATGGTTTAATTTTGGAGTGTCCTTCTCCTAGAAGAGCTGCTTACCATAGCTAAAGAGTCTCTTCTACCCTAACCAAGAGGAAAGTACACTGAACAAATTGCAGTGCAGTAATTAACCCTTTGGGTGAAGAAGTGTTAAGTATCTCATTGTTGTCAGATGAATGAGGAAAGACGAGAATATGTAAAGAATAGGCCAGACTATTCTGTGTAAGTGTAGGCAAAGAAAAATAAGCCGTGACTAGAGAGAGGGGTCCAATGCAATACTGTCTGGCCAGTCAAAGGATCCAATACCTCTCTAGTGGTAGTATCTCAACGGGCGGCTGGTGCCCTGGCCAACCTACTACCTGCATAATATTAGTAGAAGATTGATCTTTGAACTAATATACAAAAAAGAAAACATGGAAAGAATGTTAAAAAAATGATATAAAATGCGTGTTGAACGTAATATTTTTAAAAATGATTAGAGATATATTTTTAGAAATTCATAAAAAAATGCAATAATTAACTTTGAGGATTTTTGTAATACGTAATATATGTAGAAATGGTAGATCTTTTAAGTGGATGTAACTTATTTCCAATAAATGCAATAGCAACTGAAGTTTAATGAATGAAAAATAGCTTTTGTTTCGGGGGAAAATTTAAGATTATCTGATTTACTTATATCAGCGTTTTTCATTGTTACGACGTAACAACTAAAGATAAAGGAACTAAAATTATGGACAACATTGTAAAGCCAATTAAACTTTCAATAACAGGAAGAAATAAAAAGTATATGTATTGTTGAAAAATAATGAACAATTGCCGTTGGAAAACAGGCAAATCTTTGCAACTTTGTTGTAGGTTTTTACGATAATTTTCTTTTATACAAACATTGACAGTTTTATATTATTTTATATACCATATAAGAGCAAAATAAGTTTATATGTGATTTTTCATCTTGTATGAAAAAATGTATATTGCAAACACCAACAAACCCTCCTAGATTTTTTTTTTTTATTTACAAGAGCGTAAATTGGCATATGCAAAAAAACTAAGTTTGAAGCGTCGACGTGGGGAACAAGCCTATAAGAGTATTAAGAAAAACAAAATAATAATTCACAATCAGAGTTCTTACAATGACTGTGCATGCCAGCAAACACAATATAAAAAGATATATATAAGCGAAAAATACAAGCCTAAACAAAGTCAAATATAAAAGTAGGTCACGTGAGATACAAAGACCAAGCAAACTGGACCTTTTTTTTCACAGAACTCTCACAATTCATTTCTTTTCTTATTTTTATATTTACTGTGCAACGTCTTCTAATAATTTATAACGCAGTTGGAATAAAAGTAACGATAAGTTTAGGAAATATTTCGGCAAAATAAGTTGAACAAATACATAAGAAAAAAATGTCATATTGGAGATCAGCATATGCCTGCTGCGCATGCGCTGCTACTGTCCCTTTTCTTTTAGGCTCTACGTGTGCCTCAACCATTTGCCGTCTTGTGGTGTGTGTTTCGTTTTGCTTCAGTAATGGGCGTATTTACGCCGAATTCTCCCCGAAAATAAGTTACGTATAACCCAGGCAAATACCTAAAGGTCATTTGGACAGAACTGTCATTTTCAAGCCGGTCTTCGACTGTGATGTCACGCCAGCCTCAACTGGCGATTCTCTGCTGGGCGTGGCCTTGTATATTAGGGCATTGTTACAATTTCTTTTTGAGTAATTCTTGCTCCTGACTAATTCCTTTGATTCCCCAGTTATCAGAAAATTCCGAGAATTCTTAAACAATTTTGTTGATAAAATATTACTGTAGATTGATTAGCAACTATTGAAGGAAACTAGGTTGTAGTTGTATCTTTTAGTGAAAATAATTTCCACACACTTAAATACCAATAGATATAGCCTTCATCAATTTTATAATTGCCTTGATTGAGTCTTAAAATGTATAAGATAGTTACACATATAAATATTCAACTTCCATTTTTTCCTTGCCTCTCCTCGATCATTTTTAATCTTTGTCTTTCTTTTCTTCCCTTTAAAAGCATTATTTAAGAGCCTTACTGTAAAATATATAGATATCTTTGCAAAATAATCAATAATGTCTTCCGGGACCTTCACTCCTCATCGTTGTAATTCAGTAACAAGAGTTTTTCTTCATAATTTCCCTTCTAAATGCAATAAACCGTGAATTGTATTGAAGACTTCTCGTAACCCAATTAATTGAGAAGAAAATTCATTTGATGGCATATACAACTCACCTCTCTTTGCTATCTCAATCCACGATTCATTTGTATTTTTTACACTCCTTCAGCTTTCTTCCTAATTGTCGACATTTTGTTAGAATTTTTTTTTTTTTTTTTTTTTTTTTTTTTTTTTTTTTTTTTTTTTTTTTTTTTACAATGTAACCTCCAATATATTTAAGAACTTCATCTTCAATTAAAGTGGCAGCCGTTTTTTCCGTTTCCTTTGCCAAAAATTTGATTATTTATATATTTTGTTGGGCATTCAAAATCTAAATCTTTAAACAATGAGCTGGTAAAATACATTCCTAATGTTAATTATCTATCTCCACTATATTTTGAATTGGATGCAGACTCATTTGTCTACATACCATTATTGTCGCTGTTTGCAATGATATTCTTGTTTTCACTTATAATTTTTACATCTTTCTCACAGAATCTATGACATAATCCTAAACTTAAATTCAACAGCATTAGAGTGATCGTATGTACCCCCGAACAGATGCTCTAAGCAGTCTTGATTTAACCTTTGCGTCAAGATGTAATCGACATTAAAGACATCTTTAACCATATTAGAAAGACCAATAACAGACTTACTAGAAAGAATTATGCCTTTTTGAAATTTTAACATACATATTTTTTTTGTGACTTTACTTTTAAAGAAGTTAACACCTTTATGCCATTTTCCAAAGTATTTAGTTGAAATTCTTTGTTAATCCCAAAGCCATACCTCGCTGATATATCACCATATATGTTGTTTGAATTCATTATATCAAACCAGTCGTTTATCAGTGAGATGAAATCAGAGGTAGCTTGCCCGTTGTTGGATTCCAACAGACCTTTACATCTTAAATACCTTTAAACAGTTGCACAAGATGATGATAATAATTGCACTGCATGTTGGACACGCTACCTATGCTGTCCATTATCAGATAGATAAAGTTCATTAATTTTACAAGCCAGTCCACAATCTGCACTAGATTTTGCCAACATTTCACGGATGCTTGTGTCACAAATTAAATCATTGCCTAAAAAACCTTGAATCAATTAAGTTATTTCTGACTAGTTTTATCAGATGGGGGACGTTTCTACTTCCCTACAAGACCTCGTAGCAAAAAAAAAAAAAAAAAAAAAAAAAGACCGACAGACTGTTATGCGGCTTATACAATACATACATACCTTTATCGTAGTTCCATTCATTACTAATGTACATTTCATCCAAACTTAATACCGCTATTTTTTCATTTACTGTAAATTTTTCAGCTTTACACAATATTCTAAAAACACTTGTCAAAATCCCAGGCTCGCAGAAGAATCCAATCGCTCATTCTCTTAATGCAGTTTCACAAGGTAATGGAAACCCCTACTTAAGTCTTAGATACTTATAACATTTGGAACTTAGGCTTCTTAGAGTTAAAGCTGATGCAATGTCTTCACTGCCCCATTCGCTTACCGTTTTCATTGTTATAATTGCTTTTATTTGAGTTTTACTAAATAATGGTTCTGAAATATTTTCTCTTCTTTTAATCACAACCTTTCTAATAATTTGCATAACATTTTCATTCAAAGCACTTATATATTCCTTTAACCGTGCATTTTCTCCTTTTATTGATGCACATTCTTCCTTAAATTGTTTTAATATTTCCCTTAATTATTGTACTTCATTTTTTCGGTCTTCCTCATTAACATTTTCTTTCAAACATTGTTCATCTGCATTACACAGTTCTGCTTCATTAATTAATAACTCTTCCAATATTTGTCTTTGAATACGTTTCTTTGTCCTGTCTTCTCTTGCCATTGATGATTCCATATGTGTTCTCTCTGGAACAAGATCAGATAGAGCGAGTATGAGATTTACCTTTTCCCAAAATATATAACGACGAGCCATAACACAAATGCACATGCACGTATGATGTAATTTGTTCTAGAATTTTCAACTATATCGCCAGGTTATTCTAAGAAAACGGGCTCTTATTCCTTGAAAAGTAACTAAAATCTTGTATACAATGAGCTCTTTTAATATGAAAATATAACGTAAATTTCAGAGGCAATGCAGTGTAATGTTTCCTAGGTGGGATTTCAGTTACCTACATTATATAGAGTTAACTCACCTTTAGGCATATGTACAGATTGGACAGCGTTTTTCATCAATATCCTCATATTTTTAGGGCTCCCAGTGGTCAGCAACCTTGATTTCATATCAATGTAATCTTCAGGTGTGACATAAGCTTAACACACCACTGCATGTTTTGGATTGATTTCATCAGATCGGCAACAAACGTTTTTCCTCTTATCACAATAAATTTTGTCTCTAGGAAACGTAAAATACCTAATGCCTTTGTCTTTTGTTTTTCTTTTGGTATGCAGACATTCATAAACAGAACAGTTATTTGGCAGTGTCAATCAAGTGACTGCTATCGTTGTAAGCAATGCCAATATGGTCTTGGTTGTAAGCAAGGCTTTGGTTGTAGGATCACTTACGGCAAAAAATCTGTTCACGCGTTATTGCGCCATTGGATCACCAGAGGGTTAAAAAAAATATAAACAGTATTACAATAGGGCAAAACAAAAATTAATGCAAATGTTTTCATTTATCATTAAGCTCATTTGATTCATTATTCTTTACTAGAATTATTTTTCGAAATTTATAAATTTATTGAATATTTTATTCAACATATAAAAAAACGTGGATATATATTTCATATATTTCTAATTAAAATTGTTAGATAGAACTCGACTAAAATGTTTGACAGCATTTGGAGGCAACTAAAGAAGATTTGAGATTACTCTCCTCTAGAAGAAGAGTGAAAATATAAGCAGAAAGAAGCTACAATCAAATATTAATTTGATTCGCTGACAAACACACTTGTACAACTGAAAATGTTAGCCATTTTTCTGAAATCAATAACAACGAGATTACGTAGCTTCTAAAAGTGTAGTCACTTGTAAGTTTTAAAAACATTAATTAAAGCTTTGCCGGCATCTTGACGCTAAAATGGATGAAAAATATAATAGAATTTCTCTTTGTTGTCTATTGAAAGGTCTTTTTGGAGGAATTTTTTTAATACTTGTAAAATTTAGATATGTAAAAATATTACACAAAATAAATATGAGTCAAATATTAGTTTAACCATGAATACATATAGTCATTTCGACCCCCTTTATTCAAAGGTATCGTAGGGTCAAGCTTTACCCTGACTAAAGTCCTTTGTTATAAAAGATGTATATTTTTTCACAATCTTTCTAGTTTTTTCTTCTAAAAGACAATCTCTCCAGATGGTGACTTGAAGGGATTTTATGAATTATGGCTACATAGTCCAGTGTCTGGGCATGCGAGGTAATTCAGCAGCCAAGTCAAACTTAGAGAAAACTGTGAGAATAAGGACTGGAATTGTATTATATGTTTTTAAGACCTATTCAACAGTATTCACAAAATTTTATGGATTTTACTTTATATGTACTTGGGTAAGATTACAAACGAACTGACACACATTTGAAATAGAAGAGGAAAATGAGAACTGTATGGTCGGTTATATCGCTATATCAAAGATTATTTAGGAATGCACTAAACCTTCAAATAACCGATTAAGTTTTCTAGGTGTTCAACTACACGGCACTTTTGATCATAATTTTCAAATTTTTCTAATGGTACTCTAATTAACTGTGTTTAGTCTTATACATTCTCAAATATGGCTATTATTTCTGGTCTCAGTAGTAAAATATACAAATGACGATCGAGTAATTTGTTCTTCCGTAATCATGTTATTGCTTTAAAAGTATTCATGGGAAATAAATCTATCTGCATCTTTGTAAGTTTAAATTTTAAATTACGAAAGAATGATTAAATATATACTTCAATTATTAAGCGGAAAAACTCCCTATATTTCATAGCATTATTTCACTCATTAGACAAGTCTCCACTTAGGTTTTATTTTTTGTTGAATCATAAACTATGTATCACCCGTTCGACCAAGAAATGTAAAATCGTTTTAACCCATAGCAGTACTGATCATCAAAAGGAGATGATTTCTTCTAGCATCCACATTTGCTTGCATCATTCTACAATGATAATGTTACGTGTATATAAGCTAATCGTAAACAGGGATATCTGAAGCACATGTGTAGGTTTCTATTTGTAGACGCAGATGTTAAAAGACAACAAGATTGTATTCCTTTACTGGTAACAAAATTCTTCGCAAAATTGTTCCAACAATAGAAGTTGTATTCAAATGAGGCAATAACCCAAGGCTAAAGGCACGATAGCGTCCTCTCCTATCAGCGCTTACGGCTTCCAATATCTGCTTTTACCAATAATGATATTAAGCTCAAAACTTGTCCTTGAAAATGCTCTAAGAAACGTTGGGAGCTGCAGCAAGACTGCTGCTGGTGAAAATATTGGAATACTTAGTCGGATAACGGAAACGTATCGACCGGACTGAAGATATATATATATATATATATATATATATATATATATATATATATATATATATATATATATATATATATATATAAAGTATATATATATATATATATATATATATATATATATATATATACATACATACATACATATATATATATATATATATATATATATACATATATATATATATATATATATATATATATATATATATATATATATATATATATATATTTATATATATATATATATATATATATATATATATATATATGTATATATATATATATAAATTTGTACCAGTTGCTGCATTCCAATTTAAACATGGGATTTACGCTCATTCGTGAGCAGTGCATTATTTTTACCATTTGCGCCACTTAAACCAGATGAATTTTTATAATAAAAATACGTTTAATTAGCTATTATTTAAGCATTCTAACACCCTATAGTATAATATAGTTACTAGCCCTGCAGAGGTAAAATGGGATGTTTTCTTTTTTAAGCAAAGAATATTCTACCAGAGCTTGTTGAGCTTTTTCTAAGATTTGAGATACATATTCATAAACGAAGGAAGCTAAGAATCTTTATCCTTCTTAACATTTTGTTATGAGGCGGAACCTGTTTTTTATGGAAAAAGACTTTTAATTTTGGATTTTTTATATATTTTCAAGCAAATTTCCAATCTGCTGAATCTTGTAGGGTCAAAGCGTCTTTGCTGTGACTCCAATTGTGTTGAATAGAATCCTGTCACGGAAAGTAACAAGTTATATTCTTTTAAATAGATACGGTCGAGACTATAGCTTCTAAGTAACTATGTAATTTAAGTCAAAGATTCATTATTTAAATCCAACCAAAAAGTCAGGAATTTATTTCTTACTTGCATGCTAGGCGTTGTCTCTAAAAATGGCAAATTATTTAGAGTAACTCATTATATTAAAATTGTTGGAAAATATCAGGTATGATCGTTGTTGAGACTTACTACCTACATTCAACATATTTTCATAGGTATCGCCAGCTCTATTCACCAACAGTAGCCCTACCGTTTTCATTTTCGTTTTTTTCTTCTTAGCTAATACGGCTCGTTGCTATTACTATTATCAATAGCATTACCATCTTGGTAATATTGCTGCCGGCATCATCAAAATCTGCTCCGATTCCATCGTTATCCCATACCACCATGCTTTCTAAAGTTATTAACGACCGACGTTTGTGTATATCACTCGTAAAATATTTACATCTGATTCTTGTTGCTATGATTTTTCTGAATATGCTCCTTCTTTCCATTCTCCTTATCCATCTGATTCTTTTTGTTATATGTTTTTTTTTTTTCTGGATATGATCCCTCTTTCCATTCTCCTTATCCGTCTGATTCTTTTTGTTATGTTTTTTTTTTTATGAATATGCTCCCTCTTTCCATTCTCCTTATCCATCTGATTCTTTTTGTTATGTTTTTTTTTTTATGAATATGCTCCCTCTTTCCATTCTCCTTATCCATCTGATTATTTTTGTTATATATTTTTTTTGGATATGCTCCTTTTTTCCAACCTCCTTATCCATCTGATTCTTCTTCTTATTTTTTTTTCTGAATATGATCCTTCTTTCCATTGTCCCTATCAGTCTCATTCTTGTTGCTATGTTCTTTCTGAATATGCTCCTTCTTTCCATTCTCTCTATCCATCTGATGCTTTTTGTTATGTTTTTTTTTTTTTCTGAATATGCTCCTTCTTTCCATTCTCTCTATCCATCTGGTTCTTTTTAATATGTTTTTTTTTTCTGAATATGCTCCTTCTTTCCATTCTCTCTATCTATATGATACTTTTTGTTATGTTTTTTTTTTCTGAATATGCTCCTTCTTTCCATTGTCCCTATCAGTCTCATTCTTGTTGCTATGTTGTTTCTGAATATGCTCCTTCTTTCCATTGTCCCTATCCATCTGATTCTTGTTGCGATGATTTTTCTGAATATGCTCCTTCTTCCCATTGTCCCAATTCATCTGATTCTTGTTGCTAGGATTTTTCTGAATATGCTCCTTCTTTCTATCGTCCCTCTCCATCTGATACTTGCTGCTATGTTCTTTCTGAATATGCTCCTTCTTTCCATTGTCCCTATCCATGTGATGCTTGTTATGTTTTTTTTTTCTTCTGAATATGCTCCTTCTTTCCATTGTCCCTATCCATCTGATTATTGTAGCTATATTCTTTCTGAATATGCTCCTTCTTTCCATTGTCCCTATCCATCTGATTCTTGTTGCTATGATTTTTCTGACTATGCTCCTTCTTTCCTTTCTCTCTATCCATCTGATTCTTTTTGTTATGTTTTTTTTTTCTGAATATGCTCCTTCTTTCCATCGTCCCTATCAATGTGATTCTTTTTGTTATGTTTTTTTATCTGAATATGCTCCTTCTTTCCATTATCCCTATCCATCTGATTCTTGTTTCTATGATTTTTTTCTGAATATGCTCCTTCTTTCTATTCTCACTATCCATCTGATTCTTTTTGTTAAGTTTTTCTTCTGAATATGCTCCTTCTTCCCATTGTCCCAATTCATCTGATTCTTGTTGCTAGGATTTTTCTGAATATGCTCCTTCTTTCTATCGTCCCTCTCCATCTGATACTTGCTGCTATGTTCTTTCTGAGTATGCTCCTTCTTTCCATTGTCCCTATCCATGTGATGCTTGTTATGTTTTTTTTTCTTCTGAATATGCTCCTTCTTTCCATTGTCCCTATCCATCTGATTATTGTTGCTATATTCTTTCTGAATATGCTCCTTCTTTCCATTGTCCCTATCCATCTGATTCTTGTTGCTATGATTTTTCTGACTATGCTCCTTCTTTCCTTTCTCTCTATCCATCTGATTCTTTTTGTTATGTTTTTTTCTGAATATGCTCCTTCTTTCCATCGTCCCTATCAATGTGATTCTTTTTGTTATGTTTTTTTTTTTTCTGAATATGCTTCTTCTTTCCATTATCCCTATCCATCTGATTCTTGTTGCTATGATTTTTTCTGAATATGCTCCTTCTTTCTATTCTCACTATCCATCTGATTCTTCTTGTTAAGTTTTTCTTCTGAATATGCTCCTTCTTTCCATTGTCCCTATCCATCTGATTATTGTTGCCATATTCTTTCTGAATATGCTCCTTCTTTCCATTGTCCCTATCCATCTGATTCTTGTTGCTATGATTTTTCTGACTATGCTCCTTCTTTGCTTTCTCTCTATCCATCTGATTCTTTTTGTTATGTATTTTTTCTGAATATGCTCCTTCTTTCCATCGTCCCTACCAATGCGATTCTTTTTGTTATGTTTTTTTTCCGAATATGCACCTTATTCCCATTATCCCTATCCATCTGATTCCTGTTGCTATGATTTTTTTCTGAATATGCTCCTTCTTTCTATTCTCTCTATCCATCTGATTCTTTTTCTTAAGTTTTTTTTTTTTTGAATATGCTCCTTCTTTCCATTGTACCTATCCATCTGATTCTTGTTGCTACGTTCTTTCTGAATTTGCTTCTTCTTTCCATTTTCCCTATCCATCTGTTTCTTTTGGTATATTTTTTTTCTAAATATGCTCCTTCTTTCCATTATCCCTATCCATCTGATTTTTGTTGCTATGTTCTTTCTGGATATGCTCCTTCTTTTCATTTTCCCTATCTATCTGAATCTTTTGGTATGTTTTTTTTTTTTTAATATGCTCATTCTTTCCATCGTCTCTATCCATCTGATTCTTGTTGCTATGTTCTTTCTGAATATGCTCTTTGTATCTATTGTCCCTATCCATCTGATTCTTGTTGCTATGATTTTTCTGAATATGCTTCTTCTTTCCATTCTCTCTCTCCATCTGATTCTTTTTGCTAAGTTTTTTTTTTTTTTTTTGAATTTGCTCCTTCTTTTCATTGTCCTTATCCATCTGATTCTTGTTGCTATATTCTTTCTTAACCCTTTTACCCCCAAAAGACGTACTGGTACGTTTCACAAAAGCCATCCCTTTACCCCCATGGATGTACCGGTGCGTCCTTGCAAAAAAATGCTATAAATTTTTTTTTTCATATTTTTGATAATTTTTTAGAAAATTCAGGCATTTTCCAAGAGAATGAGACCAACCTGACCTCTCTATGACAAAAATTAATCCTGTTAGAGCAATTTAAAAAAAATATACTGCAAAATGTGCTGGGAAAAAAATAACCCCCTGGGGGTAAAGGGTTGGAAATTTCCAAATAGCCTGGGGGTTAAAGGGTTAATATGCTCCTTCTTTTCATTGTCCTTATCCATCTGATTCTTGTTGCTATGTTCTTTCTTAATATGCTCCTTCTTTCCTTTGTCCCTATCCATCTGATTCTTTTGCAGTGTTTTTTTTCTTTTTTTGAATATGCTCCTTCTTTCCATTGTCCCTATCCATCTGATTCTTGTTGCTATGATTTTTCAGAATTGGTTCCTTCTTTCCATTCTCTCTATCCATCTGATTCTTTGTGTTATGTTTATTTTTTCTGAATATGCTTCTTTTTTCCATTGTCCCTATCCATCTAATTCTTGTTGCTATGTTTTTTTTCTGAATATGTTCCATCTTTTCATTGCCCCTATCCATCTGATTCTTGTTGCTATGATTTTTCTGAATATGTTCCTTTTTTCTATTGTCCCTATCCATCTGATTCTTGTTGCTACGTTCTTTCTGAATATGTTCCTTTTTTTCTATTGTCCCTTTCCATCTGATTCTTGTTGTTATGTTTTTCCGAATATGGTCCTTCTTTCCATTGTCCTTAACCATGTGATTCTTGTTTTTTTTTTTTTTTTTTTTTTTTTTTTTTTTTTTTTTTTTAATATGCTAAGTCTTTCCATTGTCCCTATCCATCTGATTCTTGTTACTATGCGTTTTTTTCTGAATATGCTCTGTCTTTCCATTGTCCTTATCCATCTGATTCTTGTTGCTATGTTTTTGTTTCTGAATATACTACTTCTTTCCATTCTCCCTATCCCTTTGATTCTTGTTGCTATTTTTTTTTCTTTCCATTGTTGATGAACAATACAATAGAATATAATAAAGTTACTGGATACTCCTTATATCAAAATTTATGCTTTTATTTTCTAAACAAATCCATTTTTACTCCCGACCATGAAAGGTGCACCATCTGTTGCCAAACTATGATAAATTGGATTTTTTCATAAAATTTTTCACTTCATGAAAAATATCATCACTTGAGGTTCCTTTCATTGATTCCAATCCAAGCATTTCTTTTGTAACATTAAAATCTGAATCAACACCATGAGCAACCACTCCAAGCTAAGCATTATCAGTCAAATCAGTCCTTTCGTCGATGGCTAAAGATAAAGATTCAAATTTCAAGAATAAGTTCATTAGATTTAATTTTATATTAGCTCCTAATTCTTCAATTCATCTTGTCATAATGTTTTCGAGATGAATTGATATTTTCAGTCTCTTTAGGTTGATAGAAATGGAATGAATGTCAATAGTCATTTTTCTTAGATACCATCTATTTACAGCCATGTTGAGAATACGAAAATACGAGACGGATTAAGTATCTAAGTGACCGGTGGGCCGATTAAAAGATCGGCAAGGTCTTTCCTTTAAAATAATCCTTTCAAATGTGTTTAAATTTCATGAAGGGTCCGATGTAATCTCTCAGCTTGTAAATTAGTAGTTCAACTGATAAAGGAATTATGAAGACGAAGACTGAGCATTTGATAATTTCACTTCATTAACAGCTGAAAAGACCCTTTCCACATTAGCACTGGGAAGTGGTAAGCACAATCATGTTTGTATAAATTTTGATGAATTGGGAAACATCCACTTGTCTTATCGATGCTACGTTACTCCAAAATTCCTCTGCATTCAATGAAAATCACCACACGTGTACTCACTTTCTTCTCCCCTCCTTAACGATAACCAATCTCGTAAAGACATCTTATCAAATGTAATGACACCACAGACCATAGGCGTACTATACAGGCATTTAAGCTAGAAACCCGTCACACATATAAGTAGCAACAACCTTGAGTTCGGTATGCATATTGCATAAGATTTTTCATAATTCTAGTCATCCTTTACATTCAGACCTTTTTCGGACAGTTCCATCCTGTTCATAATACTAGGCATGCAGTTAATTCTAATAGTTGGTCCTTCTCTATCATAAGGCTCAAAACTACACGGTGTTCTTGAAGTTTTATTCCAGCTGTGACCAAGTTGTGGAATGATCTTCCTAAACAGGTGGTTGAATCGATAGAACTTCATTACTTCAAACTTGCAACAATTGTTTTTATGTTGAACAGGTTAACATGGGTCTTTTTATAGTTTATTGTTGAAATATCTGTTTTGATGCTGCTACTGTTTTTCAAATAATTGTTCATCATTTCTCAGATCGTTTACTTATTTCCTTTCCTCACTGGGCTATTTTTCCTGTTGGAGTCCTTGAGCTTATAGCATCCTGATTTCCAACTAAGGTTGTACCTTAGCTAATAATAATAATAATAATAATAATAATAATAATAATAATAATAATAATGATAATAATAATAAAAATATAAACGCACACGAAACAAGAAAGGTATGCAATCATAATGGCAAGTCGCCGGTTTTCAGCTAAGGCTTATAAGGAAACTGATGCTTATGTCTTCATAACATGGAGGTCAGAATCCATTCCATGATAATATATTTACCCAGTTTAGTGTAGCTTACGTTCACTGTAATGAAATAGATACTGTTGACAACGTGGCTTTAATATTCCTACACATAAAGGAATATTGTAGTAGTTTGTGGATTATTTTTGGTGAAAATAAATAGATTTGGTTCACTTTGAACATTTTTAGGACTTTTTTGGAATGATAAATATTTCTAGGAAAAATCTGTAGTAATCGGATTAATCTGTTGATGTGGCACCACTGCCACGAGATGAGAGATGCCTGACCGAACACTGCTTGTGAGTGGAGACATTTCAGGTACACCTACTGTCAGTGTCCTGGAATTTGTTATTGAACCTGGTACTTCTTTTCTTGAGAAGATGAAAAAGTTCAATAATTCATCTGCTCAACACCAGAAGCTTTGTTTCTTAATATCAACTTTTTATATCTAAAACTCAAGACCTACTTCTTCGTAAGAACTTATGTATATTAACTGGTTGGTGGGTTAAGATTGCCATGCCTGTAGCATGACATGGGCTCTTGTCCCTGGACAGGCCGTAAGAGGATATTATCTGGAAATATGATAACTCCAAAAGGAGCAAGGATTGGTATATTAAAAAGGAGAGGTTGTATAAAAAGGGTACTGGAACAGGAAAAAGGATAAAGGATGAGTGATTAAAGGTGGGATTTGACGAGACATGGAAAGGGGGGAAAGCAACCTGAAAAGGAAACTCCCTTTTAGGTCCCCGAAATGAAAAGTTTTAGTTAGAGAAAAAGTATTGATAGCCCCAAGCCCCAGTAAGTAGGAGAGACTGGGAGAGGAGAGAATTATTCTGCCGTAGGAGAGAAGAGGAGTAGGTTTAAGCAAAGAGGCTTATCCCTGCTCTGTAGCTGGAAAGTGGAATTGTTGCAGGAGCTGCAGGAAGGTGGGGGTTGAGGATAAGGAAAGGACTCTGGTAAGGATCTGGAAGGCGATAGGTATGAGGTCTTGTAAGGTAAGAGACTCAATTTCTTGAGCCAAGGTTTGGGATGGGATTGAGGATGAGGGTCGTTGCTGGTCCTTATGAGGAGCAGTTGTAGGTCGTTGCTGATCTTTATGAGGAACAGTTGCAGGTTGGTGCTGGTCCTTATGAGGAGCAGTTGCAGGTCGGTGCTGGTCCATATGAGGAGCAGTTGCAGGTGCAGGCGCGAGAGCAGTGGCTGGCTGGCGCTGTCTCATCTGGCGAGGAGGTCGCTGGTCTTTAGGTGGTTGGATTGGAGCTGGTTTCTTTTGGTTTGGAGAGGATGTATTCTTCATAGCTGCAATCCTCTTGAGACGTTCTGGGCAGCGCTTATTCCAAGCATGGTGTGGCCTGGAACAGTTAGGGCACGTGGATGTGGTGTGTCGTCCTTCTTTGTGGGCTTTTATGCACACTTCTGTGCAATATCGCTGGCTGCAGACACCGCAGATGACGGGGCCTCTGCATTCTTCCTTGTGATGGCCAGAACGTTGACATTTATAACATCGAAGGGGCTCAGGAGTATATACTTCGATGGGGAAAGTTCCTAAGACTCCTAGATCCAGTTTGGAGGGAACTGGACCGATGAAGGTGGCAATGAGGCGTCGAACTGAAACGTTGTCTTTGCTCATGCAGCGAACAGCACAGTCAATGTTGCTGTACGACGTTGCAAGGGTGATAGGCATCGTGGCAGGATACCTGGTAATGACAGCTTTCTTCCTGATAAAAGCAGGGTCCAGCAGCATTAAAGTTGGGTCTTACTAGAGGAATGTGGCTGTCTCAGCGTCCTTGGGTTAGATGATAAGATCACCTTTTCTGTTGGGTCTGGTAGTGAGTTGCATTCCTGGCTTATTAGCCATGGCAGCAACAGAGGCGTAGGAGAGTTCGCTGTCCATGTGTGAAAGCTGAAACTTCAGCAGAGGTTTCTTTGGGTGTGTAGCTGGGATGTTCCCTGCAATAGAAGAAGCTTCTTGCAGAAGTGTCGTAAGGCAGTCTGTGCAATTGCAGTCCTTGGATTGGGCCCCCTGTTCGGTCTCCATGGCATTGGAGGACTCTGGCACGGTGGTTGAAGGGTTGACTGCTTCTGCAAACGACTGCTGAGTAGTTGTAGAGATAGACAAGGACGAGTCTGTGCTCTCAGTCCTTGGAGTCACAAGTGGCGATGGTAGGGCTAATACTGGCGCTGGTGAAGGGCGTTTGATACTCTTCCCTCTCTTGGGAGGGGGGGGGGGGGGTAGTCCCTTCCCTGGCAGCTGCTTTCGATTTCGCGAGTCTGTGGTATTTAATTAGCTTGATAGAGGCGCCTTTGCACCCCTCACAGCGGCACCTGATATGGTGATTTATCAGGGTTTGGTCAAATACGTCGGCGGTCCAGCGGGCGATGGTATTGAACATCCAGGCACGTAGCTGTTGGTATGACATACAACAATCACAGTTGCAATCCAGATTGTTAAAATAGTTCTCGCAGAGTCTGCTTTCTTCTGGGTAGAAAGTCCATCCCGAGTCTCCGATATGAAAGACCGACATGGTGGCGAAACTCTACGGGGACCGTAATGAGAATTTTACTGAGAGCGGCCCCGAGAGCGACGGTGTTGCAGGATTTTCCAGGCGATGAACGTTGTCCGTGGTCCCGATGATGTATATTAACTATTAGTTTTGGTGTGCCATGAGTATTTGGTGGATTTTGTACAATACTGTAAATGCATATGTTAAATCTTGAATATAGTTATATTTTATGTATGCTGGTTATAATTTTCATTTGCTGTTAATGTTTTCCTATTATGAGTAGATTTTGCATCATCTACGTCATGTACAATAGCTGAACTTGCCCCTCTGTTTTATTCTCTTGCTTGAGAGTACACTCGGGCACACTATTCTATCTTATTTCTCTTCTCTTGTTTTTTTTTCCCATGATTTTATAGTTTATATACGAAAAATTAATTTAAAGTTGTTACTGTTCTTGAAATATTTAATTTTTATCTCTTGTAGTTTCCTTATTGCCCCTCTTCACTGGACTACTTTCCCTGTTGGAGCCCTTACGCTTATAGCATTCTGTTTTTCCAACTAGGATTTTAGCTTAGCATGTAATAATAATAATAATAATAATAATAATAATAATAATAATAATAATAATAATAATAACTTAAGAGAAATAAATACCAGCATTAATGAGTATAAGTCTCCTAAGTGGTTACAATTACACCAGTTCAGAAAGGTACTCTCGATTATGCAGACTGAAGTTCATGCAGACCTATTTCAAATTCATCATTTATAAACACGCTTTTGATCATTTAGGAAGAATGAGAGCCATGGCGGATAACTAGTTAGCATTTTGGCATTCATATTCTACAGATACAACTATATACTGATTTGTAATGATTGAAAAAAGAAAATGTAACACCCGAGTGCTGCTTTTGATACACTTGTGCATGAACTACAACTAAAGGGTTTCCGATCTATTGTTATTGATGACGAAGCCTCAGAGTATCTGATGATTACCTGCATGGCAGACTGAACCATTCAGAAGAGAGGTGTCCCATGGAAGTGTACAGTAAGCTACAAGACCTTATTCCATTTCATATTTATACTATTGGTCTATCGAAACCACTACAGAAACATAGAGTGAGGCTCAAGCTTTTGGCAGATGATACACAATTTTCTTTTTCCTTAAATGGCTTTGATGATATAGCTAAGAATATAATCTAAATTCTTACTAGAATAGGATTAGGTTACAAACAAAAACTTAAAACTAAATTGAATAAAGTTGAGGTTATGCGTTAGGAAAGAAGAAACAATTTAAGCAACCCTGGTTACATACCAATAAATATCTACGACAACTTGGTACAGCTTGCCCCTCTCTTTTATATACTGGTTCGCAATTTGTCTCTCAATGCTCAAAGAAATAATGTGGTTAGAATCTGCATGGGAGTGCTGTCAGGAAATTTATGATTAGCTGTTAATACTAGTATTGAATACTGTAACTATGTGGCCACTTAAAAAGAAAAAAGAAAAGAAAAGTGAGAAAGACCGATAAAAGGTGCTCCCCATCCCTAAAAAGAGATTACCTAGCACTGATTGAACTACACTGACTGCTTATTGAAGCTAGAATAGATTTTAGGGCATGCGAAATTACTCCTCAAGTTATCAGAGCTTGACACACCAAAAATGTAAAAGAATTGTTACACATCGTACAGCCAATAAATGATGTTAACACGATGATAATTATGGACCGTTAAAGTTATCAGAACAAAAAAGCACATTTACTGTACGTTTAAGACTTTTCGAATACGCCGCTCTAAGATTATATCAGAAGATCCCACTAGAAGTGCGAAGAACTTATAATATAAAAGGGTTTCAAGAAAAAGCTAGTGAGCCTTTTTTCATGAAATGTTGTGATATTTAAAGTAATTTTGGTAGTTTTCAAATTCAGAACAGGAATGTATTAGGTATCGAATGAGAAGTATTTCTATCATATGTCTGGGGCTTAGTTTGGTGTGCTGAATTAATAATTTCCTACATGGGTTGCACAGATGTTTTCTTATGTTCAGCCACATTCGTCTTTTTATATTTTTCAAAATTTAGGTTACAAATATTATTTCCTAGATTACAAGGGTCTTTTGACCGATTTTCGTCCATAATGACTGTGCTGGGTACAGGATTACGAACTAGCATTTTCTTTCCTCTACTCTAGAAAGGGAGATGGCGTGTTGCAACAAATATATAATAATAATAAAAATAAAAATAATAATAATAATAATAATAATAATAATAATAATAATAATAATAATAATAATAATAATAATAATAATAATTCGAGGGGTTACAGTCGGTAGTATTTATTATGCGTTATGGAGGTTTTTGATATATGGTGAAAATACCAATGAACAGATGGTTTTTAAAAACCAAAGACCAAGAAAATTGAAGTTCATACATTGAAAAATAAGAGAAAAAAGATCCAATTACTCAGAATAGGTTCCTCACAAAAGATTTCAATACCGTGTTTGAAAGAAGACCTCATGCTCCGCTCTTTAACTATTATTATTATTATTATTATTATTATTATTTCTTGATATGCTAAAACCATAGATGGAAAAGTGAGATATTAACTCAAGGAATCCAACAGGAAAAAATACCCAGTCAGGAAACAAATTATGAAAACTTGAGTCTACCCTCAGGTAAGAGAACTCTAACCCAAAGCAGTGGAAAACCATTTGCCAGAGGCTATGGCACTACCCAAGACTAGAGAACAATGTTTTGGTTTTGAAGTGTAGACCTAGAGGAGTTTCTCACCATAGCTAAATAGTCTCTTCTACCCTAACCTAGGGGAAAGTAGCCACTGAACAAAGAAGAATTGCTTGGTGAGAGTGGGTTGCGTGTGCATGTGTTTGCATATATAAATAAACGATGGGTTACTTACGCTAGTATGTATATATATGTATGATGCCAGAAGACTTGTATAAGCAATGATTGGCAAAGAGACAAACCCCTAATGGAGGGATGAGCAATATGACGTACCAAGAATATGTTGTGACTCAAAAGGCACGATGAAAGTAACTGAGTAACTTTATTACAGAACATCGAGTTCATATACACACCAAATCCAGGCAAGAAGGTCACAAAATACAACAGACTATTTCTTGTCTATCCGGCAACCGGTTCTGTTAACAGTTAACAATAAGAAAAGCAAACAGGTTGATGCAAGTTGCTATCAGTGCGAAGGGAGAGCTAAGATGCAAAGGGTAATATATACAAAAAAGAGAAATGACGTTACTATGTACGATCGTGGGACACACAGGAGGCACATGGGTCGCCCCCTAAAAATGACATACTGTACATGTTAAATAGGGTGCCCTGATCTAGAGAGGCGAACTGCAGGCGGGTCATCTGGCAGGAGATAAGCAGGTTTTAGGCGATCAAAGGAGACCCAGTCTTCTTTGCCACGAACGTTTAGTAGGAATGCTTCCGGAATGTGTCGGATCACAAGGAAAGGGCCCGTGTAAGGGGCCGTTAGCCGTGGCTTGCTAGTGTCGTTGCTTAGGAAGACGTGCGTTGCAGGGTGCAAGTCTGTCAGTATGTGATGCTTTGCTGGGGGCTTGTATGTCTGGCGGCATGGAATAAATTTTCCCACGACGTGACGTATGAGCTGGAAATTGTCGGAGGAGGTTGCAAAAGGAAAACATTCGGCAGGGACGACCAACGGGTCGCCACAAACCATTTCAGCTGCCGAGACGTCCAGGGCGTCTTTAGAAGTGGTCCATAGTCCCAGGAGGTCCCAGGGAAGCTGAGTAAACCAGTTGGAGTCCTTGCAGCCGGACATCAAAGCTGCTTTGAGGGTGCGATGAAAACGTTCAACCATTCCATTAGCAGTGGGGATGTAGGCAGTTGTCTGATGTAGGTTGATGCCCTGGAGATTTGCTAATGATGTCCACAATTGAGAGGTGAAAGTGGTACTCTGTCAGAAGTGATATGCTCAGGGATACCAAATCTTACAATCCATCCTGGGAGTAAGGAAGATATACATGAGGTGGACATTGCAGTTTCCATGGGAATGGCTTCAGGCCAACGAGTCAAGCGGTTGATGATGGTAAACAGGTAATAGCGTCTTTGTGATGTGGGTAGGGGTGAATGTGGGTGAAACGACGCTGAGGTTGAATAAAGGTGTCCACTCCTGAATCAGTGTGTCGATGTACTTTGGAAGTTTGGCAAGAAGTACAGGCACGTACCCAATCCTTAGCATCCTTAGAAATGTCATGCCAAATGAACTTCGTCTTCAGTAGCTATGCAGTAGAACGGCACAAGGGATGTAAAAGACCGTGAATGATATCAAACACCTTTCGGTGAAAGGGAGCAGGAAACAAAGGTCTCGGTCTACCAGTACTGAGGTCACAGAGGAGGGTGGTGTTGGAGTCGTCGAGAGAGACGTCTTCCCAATGGAGGAATATGCAGGATGTCCTATATGCTTGATACTCTGGAACCTGTTGTTGGGCTTCAGCCATGGCGTTGTAATCCAATTCCAGTTGAACAGAGGCCAACGTATTTCTTGACAGGGCATCAGCAATGGGATTCATTTTCCCAGGGACGTGTTGAAGGGTGCAATTGTATTTAGCCACGGCGGAGAGACGTCGGCGCTGACGGGCGGACCAGGCGTCAGACTGTCTAGTGAAGGTGTGCTCTGGAGGTATATGGTCTGGCAAAAGTGACGGACAGCAAAGTGCACCGCCAGTAATTCGCGATCGAAGGTAGAATAACCCGATTCTTCCTTGGACAGTTTTCTGCTGAAGAAGGCCAATGATGGTGGGGCAAGCCATTGACCACCTGTTCGAGTACTGCACCAATAGCGACATCAATGGCATCGGTGGAGAGAAGGAGAGGGGCATGTGGGACGGGAAAA
>NC_090729.1:66413909-66416409 GCF_036898095.1 Palaemon carinicauda | reverse complement strand
TTAATTAATGTAAATATCACCCACGAAATGCATTTAATACCGAATTCTATCTTGGGAAATACATATCCACTTGGAATTCATTTTATGGTAACAGCTTCTGGCCGGGTGGTGATTCGAACCACCACCTGTACGGCCAGAAACTATGCTTGGCAGGGACCCTACCGACTCAGCTATCAAGAGAGACTAAAAGTTTATGACAAGTCCCCCTACATATTCCTGTCGAATTCAGGATTCTGTTCATAGACTTGAAATAGACCCATCTCCACCATGACAGCCGAATCGTGAGTTTGCAACACGTGGTTATTTTAATGAACATATATCACAAGCACACGTGATTTTAATTAATGTAAATATCACCCACGAAATGCATTTAATACCGAATTCTATCTTGTTACCATAAAATGAATTCCAAGTGGATATGTATTTCCCAAGATAGAATTCGGTATTAAATGCATTTCGTGGGTGATATTTACATTAATTAAAATCACGTGTGCTTGTGATATATGTTCATTAAAATAACCACGTGTTGCAAACTCACGATTCGGCTGTCATGGTGGAGATGGGTCTATTTCAAGTCTATGAACAGAATCCTGAATTCGACAG
The DNA here is from genome assembly GCF_036898095.1 of Palaemon carinicauda. NCBI lineage: Eukaryota > Metazoa > Arthropoda > Malacostraca > Decapoda > Palaemonidae > Palaemon > Palaemon carinicauda. The sequence continues at coordinate 66,415,806 of NC_090729.1, read as the reverse complement.
GAATATGTAGGGGGACTTGTCATAAACTTTTAGTCTCTCTTGATAGCTGAGTCGGTAGGGTCCCTGCCAAGCATAGTTTCTGGCCGTACAGGTGGTGGTTCGAATCACCACCCGGCCAGAAGCTGTTACCATAAAATGAATTCCAAGTGGATATGTATTTCCCAAGATAGAATTCGGTATTAAATGCATTTCGTGGGTGATATTTACATTAATTAAAATCACGTGTGCTTGTGATATATGTTCATTAAAATAACCACGTGTTGCAAACTCACGATTCGGCTGTCATGGTGGAGATGGGTCTATTTCAAGTCTATGAACAGAATCCTGAATTCGACAGGAATATGTAGGGGGACTTGTCATAAACTTTTAGTCTCTCTTGATAGCTGAGTCGGTAGGGTCCCTGCCAAGCATAGTTTCTGGCCGTACAGGTGGTGGTTCGAATCACCACCCGGCCAGAAGCTGTTACCATAAAATGAATTCCAAGTGGATATGTATTTCCCAAGATAGAATTCGGTATTAAATGCATTTCGTGGGTGATATTTACATTAATTAAAATCACGTGTGCTTGTGATATATGTTCATTAAAATAACCACGTGTTGCAAACTCACGATTCGGCTGTCATGGTGGAGATGGGTCTATTTCAAGTCTATGAACAGAATCCTGAATTCGACAGGAATATGTAGGGGGACTTGTCATAAACTTTTAGTCTCTCTTGATAGCTGAGTCGGTAGGGTCCCTGCCAAGCATAGTTTCTGGCCGTACAGGTGGTGGTTCGAATCACCACCCGGCCAGAAGCTGTTACCATAAAATGAATTCCAAGTGGATATGTATTTCCCAAGATAGAATTCGGTATTAAATGCATTTCGTGGGTGATATTTACATTAATTAAAATCACGTGTGCTTGTGATATATGTTCATTAAAATAACCACGTGTTGCAAACTCACGATTCGGCTGTCATGGTGGAGATGGGTCTATTTCAAGTCTATGAACAGAATCCTGAATTCGACAGGAATATGTAGGGGGACTTGTCATAAACTTTTAGTCTCTCTTGATAGCTGAGTCGGTAGGGTCCCTGCCAAGCATAGTTTCTGGCCGTACAGGTGGTGGTTCGAATCACCACCCGGCCAGAAGCTGTTACCATAAAATGAATTCCAAGTGGATATGTATTTCCCAAGATAGAATTCGGTATTAAATGCATTTCGTGGGTGATATTTACATTAATTAAAATCACGTGTGCTTGTGATATATGTTCATATATATATATATATATATATATATATGTGTATATATATATATATATATACACATATATACATATATATATATATACATATATATATATATATATATATATATATATATATATGCAGAAAATAAATTCAATTTGATTTATAAACATCTGAAGCTACTTAATATGAATAACATTGCTTTGGAGAAAGTAGCTAGAAAATAGATCGGTAGCTGAAGATATGGAAAATATTTTATTTTTTTTTCGTGTTTTTCGAGATCATAAAGCTGCATCGATCTTATAAGAAAAATTCCTTTTGCCTTCGGTAATGACCACATCAAATGGGGTCTGCGGAAAAAACCCTCAGTCACGCTTCAAGTATTCAGAAAGTTCGAATGACCAGAATAGGAAAAGGAAATGTATTTTTTTTCCCCCAAATATTATCAGCCAGAAACTCTTATTATTCTTGATTACAATTCATGTATTGTAATAATTACAGAAACATGAAAATAATTTAGCAAATATATCTTATTTTATGATTAAACATCTTGAATAGGCGAATTATCTTTCCTGCGAATATCATTCATCAGCTTCCCTCGTAAATCCTTCATAGAGGAGAAGTGGGCGAAGCGTTGTGAGAGAAATAATCCAATGAGCCGAGAAATCT
>NC_090729.1:66378909-66408909 GCF_036898095.1 Palaemon carinicauda | reverse complement strand
AAATTTCTCTTAGGGATATCACACAATATCGGGGGAAGTATATCTTGATACGACACATGGCAATCTTCACACCGAAGATCGTTTTCACTTCGTGGGGGAAGAGTGGCGAAATTGAAGGGGAGCCGTTATCAAGGTTACCCTTCCTCCCCTACTATTACAAGGCTCCAAGATGGCGCTCATTCCTGGTAGCATTGAGCATGGTGCTACAGATATAGTAGTTTCGGGAGGGATTATTACCTAATCCTTTTCTTTAGAAAAGGAGGGTGGGTCCATCAGGATGACATGGCCATCTCACCCAAAAATAGATTTTTCGCTTTGCTTCAAAATCCATTTTTTGGGCTCAAGCCATGTCGTCCTGATGGAAGTTTACCAGAGAATTACTTGAAAGTACTGTATCTGTGGATTTGTATAAGTGCCTAAACATTAGGACAGTTCATAAATGGTGATCCAGACCATTTAGAAATATGACGTTACCGTTATACGCCATTACCATTAATCATGGATCAATGTTAGGGCTTCCTGCCCCCTGCAGGGAAGTGTCTTGCTAGCCAATAAAAAAGGCTCAAGGTTTGTATACGTGTAAGAACAAATATAAGTATCAACTAGATCTATTTGTTTCTATGTATCACTACAATAAGTATAACATTTACTTAGGAAAATAAGTAAGAGAACTTTGGCTAAGTTTTATTTTGCTACTTGCGGGGTGAAATAAGACGCAATTACACTCTTTTATTAATCTATTTAGGCTAAAAGAGTAAATGGAATAACATGTGTAATAAACATAAAAGAGAATTATACATTTAACATATACAGACAATGTTTTTTTACCTGAAAGGGAAGAAAAGGGTTAATGCCACTCAAAATAATTGAAAAAACTTTTCTGTAAATGTCGGATACTATCAACACTGTGTACAATGTACACATGGCACAAGTGGTATTTGTATAATTCTGTACCGGAAAATTTGAACAGTCCTAGTGTCACCAGGGTGACACTCACATTAAAGGATATTGCACCAGAAGGTGTCAACATCTTTTCACCCGAATTGAGAGTCCCAGTCAATTCTCTGTTCATTGCAGCACTAGATGACAGGTTTTACTACACTAGCTGCCGCCATCACATAACGTTTGATTTCATGCACTTGCTTCGCATAATGTTTGTAAAACACTCTGGATTACTTCCAGCCAGCGTATGAGTGAAGAAGCCTAAAGTCCATTTACTGAAAAAATTTCAGTGAGGGAGCAATTTTTCTCGGATCATGACCTGCGGGTGTACTGTCAGGATCTGCTCTGTGAAGGAAGTAGGTGAACTTCGCCCTCACCTGAAGTCTGAAGTTCTACAAAGATAGACCTTCAGACATTCTATTGGTCATAGAGAGACATCTTCCTTCAGAGGGCAGATTCTCCAGGGACCCCATCTTTTGGTGGGTAGCTTGTTCTTGGTGAGAAAGGTAGGATCAGGAAGGAGATTCAGTTCTCCCGCTTCTGTGAACTGAATATGGCCCTCGTCTCTTGATAGGGCTACTATTTCACTGACTCTAGCCCCAGAGGCTATAGCGAACAGAAAAATCACTTTTTGGGTTAGATTCTTAAGAGACCAATCTTCATTGTTCAAGGCTGAAGCAAAGTGTAAGACCTTGTCCAGGGACCATGAAATGGGTTTTGGAGGGGCTGCCTTCGGTATCTTGTTAAAGGTTTCGTTTGCCAGGTACACCTGGAAGGCATATAGAAGAGGTCTAGTCAAGGCTGACTTGCACGTAGTTATCGTGTTGGCAGCCAAGCCTTATTCATGAAGGTGGATGAACAAGGACAGGCAGAAGTCTAATGAGATTTCTTTCGGCCTTTTTGCTTTAATGAAAGCAACCCACTTTTTCCAAGACGATTCGTATTGTCTTCTGGTTGACTTTGACTTGTATTCTTCTAAGAATTCTATACTGCCTTTCGAGATCCCAAATCTTTTCTTTACTGCTACGGCGAGAAAATCAGGAGATGAAGGTTTTAGGTTCTCTGTGATGAAGCAAAGACAGTCGACTTCTGAACCAGTTGAGATAGAGCTGGGTTCGGTAGAGGGACAAGCCTAAACTTCAGTTCCATCACCAGAGGGAACCAATTGCTCCTGGGCCACTTGGGGGCCACTAGAGCTGCAGTTCCCTTCAAGGATCTCAGCTTTTCGAGGACTTTCAGCAGGAGATTCGTTGGAGGGAACAGGTAAATCCGGGTCCATTTGGTCCAGTCGAGGGACATGGCATCCGTCTCCTCTGCTAGAGGGAGCTCGTATGGGGCTACATATCGAGGTAGTTTCATGTTGTCGCTCGTCGCGAAGAGGTTGATCTTCAGTTCCGGGACTTGTTCTAAGATGAGGGAGAATGAGTCTGCGTCTAGGGACCATTCTGACTCTATCTGCTATAGCTTGGATAGAGCGTCCGCTGTCACATTGCGGAACCCTTGTAGGTGAACTGCTGATAAGTGCCATCTCTTCTTTTTCGCTAAACGGTAAGATGGCTAACATCACATGGTTGATGTGGGGCGATCTCGAGCTTGGTCGGTTCAGACATCTCAATATCACTTCTCTGTCCAAGACCAGTCCGATATGGGCTGATCTGTTAGGGGATAGTTTCTACAGCGTCAAGAGGACTGCCATTGCCTCCAGAATATTGATGTGAAAGGTCTTGAACAGGGATGACCAAGTCCCTTGGGCTTTCCTTTGATGGGAGTGACCTCCCCATCCCTCCGTCGAGGCATCAGTGTGAATGGTGACCGATGGGGTAGGTGGTTGCAAGGGAATGGTCCTCGTTAGGCTTTGACCTTCGACCACGGCTTGAGAAGTGATCGTAGTAAGGTTGGTACCGGTCTTTGTAGATTTCTTCGAGCTTTTGATGTGTATCTTCTCCAGACTCCTGATGCATCCTTCAGCTGTGCTCTTAGCACTGGGTCTGCTACTGCTGCAAACTGGAGACACCCCAGTACTCTTTCCTGTTGGTGTCTTGAGATCCTGTCTGATTTTAGTAGTCTCTTGACAGACCATGCGATCTCTCTCCTCTTCCTTGGAGGAATGGAGAGGCGGTGTGACTTCAAGTTCCAATGGATTCCCAGTCATTGAAACTCTTGAGCTGGACAGAGTCGAGACTTCTTGAAGTTGATCTTGAATCCCAGATGTTCCAGGAACTGGATCACTTTCTTGGATGCTTACAGACAAGCAGTCTTGGATACTGCCCACACCAGCCAGTCATCCAGGTACGCTGCTACCTTAACACCTTCTAAGCGTAGTTGTTGTACGACTGCGTCTGCAAGTTTCGTGAATATCCTTGGGGCTATGTTTAGTCCAAAGGGCACAGCTCTGAAGACATACTTTTTCTTCCGTAACTTTAATCCTAGGTAGGAGGAGAGGGGGCGCTGACTGGGAGGTGCCAATAAGCATGTGCCAGGTTTATTGAGACTGTGTATTCCCCTTTTGGTAACAGGGTCCTTATGTGTTGAAGGGTTAACATCCTGAACCTACTGTTCTTGATGAACTTGTTGAGTGGCGACAAGTCCAGAATTACTCTGAGTTTGTCTGAGTCTTTCCTGGGAACACAAAACATCCTTCCCTGGAATTTGATGGACTTTGCTTTCCTTATAACCCTTTTTCTCAAGAGTTTTAAGGTATATTCTTCCAGTAAGGGGGTGGAGTGTTTGAAGAATTGAGGGGAGGAAGGTGAAGACTTGTTCCATTTCCATCCTAATCCATTGTTGATTAGGCTGTGGGCCCAGGGATCAAAGGTCCAATGATCTCGAAAGTGTTGGAGCGTCCCTCCTACCTGAAGCATCTCATTGCTTAGGTTGGCCGGAAGGTTTGCCACCCTGACCGCGTCCTCCCCTGCCTTGGGAGGGGTGTCTTGAGGAGCCCCTTCGAGAACATATTCCTTTCGGACAAAAGGTAGTGGTTTGCCTCTCAAACTCGGGTTTGAAAGCTGGTGACTGGGCAACCAGCTGTTGAGGTACCACTGGAATGTGGTCTGTGGCTGAGCAACCACTTGGGGCATCGCGGTCATGGTGACTCTGGGATGTTGCTGGGCAGGCCGAGATGGTAGTCTTGGCTTCTTTGACTTCCGTATAGGTTGGGGACCCGCATCCGGGGAAGACTTCCTCTTTGAAGAGATGCCCCACTTCTGGAGAAGGTTCCTATTCTCCATGGCGGCTTTCTCGACTACCTCTTTGACCGCTTCACTCCGGAAGAGGTCTTTACCCCAGATGCTGGATGAAATCAGCTTCCTGCGTTCATGTTTTACTGTTGCAGCAGCAAACACAAACTCCGTGCAGGCTCTCCTAGCCTTCATGAAGGCGTGCAGGTCCTTCACTAAAGTGGCCGTATGCATTTTGGATAGGACCGTGAGTATGTCTGGGGTGCTTCTGTGGCCTGCACACATCTCGATGCAGTTCTGTAGGGACAGGGAGGCGGTAAGCCTCTCTTTCGTCTCTTCCTCTCTAAGCAAGAGAAATTCTGACAGCATAGGGAGATTCTCGCTGAACTGCCGTCCCCCGATATCTGCATCTAGCTTCCCTAGTGACAAGGTTAGGAGGACCTCCTTCCATTTTTCCTCATCTGTGGGTAGGGCTAATGACAGAGGCCTATGCTCCTCTAGTGTGGGTCGTGGTTTGCCTACCTCTATTGCCTTGGCAACAGCCTGGAATGCCTTTGACATAAAGGGGAAGGCTCTGGAAGCAGGAGCAAGAAAGGTAGGGTGTTTTTTGTTCAATGCACACAATTTCGAGTTGGTATAACCCGTTTTCTTCAGGCTGCCCGACAAGAGAGCCTGTGCTTTGTCTTGGTAGAAAACCATGACCTCCTTTGACGCTGGCTCATGCTTCAGTCGAATGAAGCAGTCAGGGTAGGCATGGAAGCTCGGCTAGAACTGAATGTTGTCTAGGGGGACAGCTCCCATCTTCTCTGAGATGTAGAGTTTGCAGATGGTAATCGGCATATACTCCGCGTACCTCCAGGGATTAGTCTCGGAGCAGGATGGCAGGTCTTGAAATCTGGGTGGCCTGTAAGACCCTCAAGAGGCGGTGATCCGTGCTTCACGGAGCTCTCTTTCGAGCTTCGCTTCCCTTGCCTCGCCTTCTTTGCGAAGATTCTCCATTAGTGTAGTGATATGAGCCAAAACTGCCCGGCTCATGGCATCCACTGGAGGGGTAGGAGCTGAAAATGTAGATGGTGTCAGCTCTAGTGCCGGCAAGTGTGGAAAGGACTCCTCCCCTTCCGACGACTCAACTTTTTCTTCTCCTTTGAGAGGTAGAGTAGACTCTTCCTCGGGATCGTCCTTAAGGAGATCCTTCTCCGTGCCCGTAGACACTTCAGACATCCTTTCCTCCTGGTGGATGTCCATGCCTTGCATCGCCTCACTGACGTCCACCTCGATTGCAATCTGGACGCAGGGAGGTCCGGGTTGTGTTTGGGGAATGACAGCTCCTTTAATCGCTTTGGGGAACAGCAAGCTACGCATCCTGTCGTTGGGCAGGTACAGTCCCGGAGTGTTCTTTTGGAACCCCCATACCCATTTGCGCAGCTTTTCTCGTGCTGCATCCCTCGACTCCACTGACTTGGGATCGTTGAAACCTTCGACCACCATGGCTGAGCAGATGTTGCAGTCCTGGGGGTCCCAGTACCGCAAGGTTTCAGTGGTAATGGCGCAAGCGGCATGAGTCCTGCACATAGTGTGACCACAAAAGTTCCTAGTTTTGTGGTTGTAGTATATCACCTCGCACTTCATTTTGAGCTCCTCCTGTAAAGAAAGGAAATATAAATGAGTATGCAGTTATTTATCACACTTGATAAACAGGTTACATACAATAAATATATTGGTATCTTAACCATTATAGCTTAGGATAGTAAGCTAGAATGGAAATAGGAATGACACATACCTGTGTCTCCTATCCAGCCAATTGCTGTCACCTCCCCCAGTATTAATTTAAGAATTTCCTTATTAAGGGAAACTCAATAGAGAAGGGTTCTATCCTCTAGGGATAAAATTAGTTTATACTAACGCTAGTCCTTCCCTTAAAGAATTAATATTGTGGGATAAGTTATAAACTGATGACTTTATCAGTGTATTGAAGGAATACTTCACTTCAATATAAAATTGGTCTCAACAATAGACTGTGAAAGGAAACATTAGGTATGTTGGAAATATAAACTACTGTATAATATATACTATAGTTTTCTGTCTGTAGTATATACTATACTGCAAAATATACTGGCTACTGTATAATCATATAATGTAGTTCAGCCGGCGTGTTGCCAGCTAGGCTAGTAACTGACGGCACCAGTCCAGCCGGCAGTACCTGACGGTTCTAGACGGCAGAAAGAGAGAAAGCATGGAGTAAATGGCTGCCTTATTAATGTAGTTTTGTACAATAAATAAGGGTGTAGGTATATTAACCCTGGATAGGTACGGTCCTCGGACATCCCTTTAAGGGTATACTCGGACGCGAACGACCCCGACGCCAAAAAAAATTCTTGAAAAATCAGTTTTTGCAGTAACCTCCTTTTTTCTTTTGCCAAAAAAAACTTCAATGAATGCTTAAAACAACTGTAAAGATAAATACTACTCATCTGCAGAAAAACTATTTATTATAAATATTTAAAAAATTAAGTAGAAAACAAAAAAGACCTGACATAAAAATTCATAAAAAAAAAGTTTATACATATATACACAAATCCTTTTAGGAATTGATTCTTGAATGTTTAGGACACATCTTGATGTATTTTGGATGAAGTCAGACCCATGGAGGTGAAGATCTGAAATGAGAAAAAAAGGGTAACTTTTTTTGGCCAAAAAAAATTGTCCAAATTTCATGAATTTTTTTGGGTACCCAAATGAAATAGGAAGTGGCTAATTTTTTTAGGGAATAAACATATGTTATCCTAAAATAGAAATATGTAAAAAAATCTTCATTATTTTGTAAATTACATTTATATCAGGTGCCATATCTAAAGGTAATTTTTTGAGTACTTGGAAATTTCGTAAAAAAATACATATATTTAATATATAATATGATATTTATGCAGGTAAAAATATACCAAAATATCACAAATTCTATAGGGAACAAGAATATATATAGATAGGGCAGCTTACGCTTCGGATATGTCCACAAAATGGCCGCCAACAACACTGACTCAGACTCCCTAATCTGCCACTTGAAATGTAGGAAGGGTATGTCAATTTCAAGGTGTTATTTACTAATCTAATTATTATTGGATATGCATAAAAATTGTATGGTGGGTTGCTGGATAATTGTCGATTATTTTACGACTATAAAATTAAAATTCTGACCCAAAAAAATTTTTTTGAAAGGAAATAAAATCGAAAAAAAAAATGTAAAACAATATTTTAGCTAAAAAAATTTGATGATATTCAATCAAAAAAAAAAGTAAACAAAATTTTCCGACAAATAAACATCTAGAGGAATCATTACTCTGTGATAGTTCCTTAGTACGTAGTAATTTTGAAAGAATTGGGAAAAAACGAAAAAATGGCAATCACCGGAAAATCGAACACATACCTATATATACGCCATATCTGGCTAAAAAAAAGATAGGCATGGGTAGCCAGATCATCTAGAAACACTTTCCAACACTATAAAAATATAAGTTTTGCGACACTACTTGCCAATTCCTTACGGTAACATGACTAAGCAAAAAAATGCAAAACAAATAAAAAGGGGCACTCGTGGAAAAATGGCCATTCTAATATACGGCATTTCAGAAAAAAAAAATTTCAGCCACGTGCTAGGCAAACCATCAAGGCATATTTTCCGACAAATAAACATATAAATGAAATATTACTCTGTGATAGTTCCTTAGTACGTAGTAATTTTGAAAGAAATGGGAAAAAACGAAAAAATGGCAATCACAGGAAAATCGAACACATACTTATATATACGCCATATCTGGCTAAAAAAAAATAGGCATGGGTAGCCAGATCATCTAGAAACACTTTCCAACACTATAAAAATATAAGTTTTGCGACACTACTTGCCAATTCCTTACGGTAACATGACTAAGCAAAAAAATGCAAAACAAATAAAAAGGGGCACTCGCGGAAAAATGCCCAACATTCTAATATACGGCATCTCAGATAAAAAAAAAAGACATGCACGTGTTAGCCCAACCATCAAGGCACACTTTCTAACACATAAACATGAAAAAAAATCAATAATATACGGCAATTCCTTACTACGTAGTAAATTTTTACAAATATTGAAAAAAAACAGAAATTGGCAACCGCAGTTAAATACCCAATATACCAATAACTACGTCGTATCTGACAAAAACAAAATCACGCATGGGTAGCCAGATCATCTAGACACACTTTCCAACATTAAAAAAGCAAAAGTTTTACGACACTATTTCGCAATATCTTACGGAAAAATGACTTGGCAAAAAAATGAAAAAAAATGAAAAAGGGACACTCGCGGTAAAATGCCCGACATTCTAATATACGACATCTCAGATAAAAAAAAAGACATGCACGTGTTAGCCCAACCATCAAGGCACACTTTCTAACACATAAACATGAAAAAAAAATGAATAATATACGGCAATTCCTTACTACGTAGTAATTTTTACAAATATTGAAAAAAAACAGAAATTGGTAACCGCAGTTAAATACCCAATATACCAATAACTACGTCGTATCTGACAAAAACAAAGTCATGCATGGGTAGCCAGATCATCTAGACACACTTTCCAACACTAAACAAGCAAAAGTTTTACGACACTATTTGGCAATATCTTACGGAAAAATGACTTGGCAAAAAAATGAAAAAAAAATGAAAAAGGGGCACTCGCGGTAAAATGGTCCTCGTGGTGATGAACGACATTTTAACTAAAAAAAAAAGCATGCACATGGTAGCCAAACAATCCACCAAGACTTTCCACAACTGATAACCTATACAAGTTGCACCATTCTACGACAATTTCATAATACGTAATAACTTTGATAATTATGCAAACTACCTCAGAAGGGTAAACTCGTACGCGAACGACCCCGACGCGTCTCAGAAATCGGGGAAGGAGTACAGCTACAGCAATGCACATCTGGACACTACTAGAGCGTGTAGGGGAGACACCTCCTGCAGGTCGATCACCCACAAATTCAGTCACAGGGGTGAGTCACGTGAGAAAAACCTGTTTTTTTTTGACGCTCGGGGTCGCAAACGACCCACCGTACCTATCCAGGGTTAATCCTACTGCCTTCCTCCAGAATGAGGGTTCAAATGGAAGTGGAGAATGAATCATTCAAGCTTCCATCCAGCCACAAGATCTGTTGTCGGTCGCTGCCGGTTTCAGGGATGTGGATGACAGTCCAAGGGAGGACTGAAGAACACTCAATGTTGTACGACTGCGTCTGCAAGTTTCGTGAATATCTTTGGGGCTATGTTTAGTCCAAAGGGCACAGCTCTGAAGACATACTTTTTCTTCCGTAACTTTAATCCTAGGTAGGAGGAGAGGGGGCGCTGACTGGGAGGTGCCAATAAGCATGTGCCAGGTTTATTGAGACTGTGTATGCCCCTTTTGGTAACAGGGTCATTATGTGTTGAAGGGTTAACATCCTGAACCTACTGTTCTTGATGAACTTGTTGAGTGGTGACAAGTCCAGAATTACTCTGAGTTTGTCCGAGTCTTTCTTGGGAACACAAAACATCCTTCCCTGGAATTTGATGGACTTTGCTTTCCTTATAACCCTTTTTCTCAAGAGTTTTAAGGTATATTCTTCCAGTAAGGGGGTGGAGTGTTTGAAGAATTGAGGGGATGAAGGTGAAGACTTGTTCCATTTCCATCCTAATCCATTGTTGATTAGGCTGTGGGCCCAGGGATCAAAGGTCCAATGATCTCGAAAGTGTTGGAGCGTCCCTCCTACCTGAAGCATCTCATTGCTTAGGTTGGCCGGAGGGGTGTCTTGAGGAGCCCCTTCGAGAACATATTCCTTTCGGATAAAAGGTAGTGGTTTGCCTCTCAAACTCGGGTTTGAAAGCTGGTGACTGGGCAACCAGCTGTTGAGGTACCACTTGGAATGTGGTTTGGGGCTGAGCAACCACTTGGGGCATCGCGGTCATGGTGACTCTGGGATGTTGCTGGGCAGGCCGAGATGGTAGTCTTGGCTTCTTTGACTTCCGTTTAGGTTGGGGACCCGCATCCGGGGAAGACTTCCTCTTTGAAGAGATGCCCCACTTCTGGAGAAGGTTCCTATTCTCTATGGCGGCTTTCTCGACTACCTCTTTGACCGCTTCACTCCGGAAGAGGTCTTTAACCCAGATGCTGGAAGAAATCAGCTTCCTGCGTTCATGTTTTACTGTTGCAGCAGCAAACACAAACTCCGTGCAGGCTCTCCTAGCCTTCATGAAGGCGTGCAGGTCCTTCACTAAAGTGGCCATATGCATTTTGGATAGGACCGTGAGTATGTCTGGGGTGCTTCTGTGGCCTGCACACATCTCGATGCAGTTCTGTAGGGACAGGAAGGCGGTAAGCCTCTCTTTCGTCTCTTTATCCCTACACAAGAGAAATTCTGACAGCATAGGGAGATTCTCGCTGAACTGCCGTCCCCCGATATCTGCATCTAGCTTCCCTAGTGACAAGGTTAGGAGGACCTCCTTCCATTTTTTCTCATCTTTGGGCAGGGCTAATGACAGAGGCCTATGCTCCTCTAGTGTGGGGCGTGGTTTGCCTACCTCTACTGCCTTGGCAACAGCCTGGAATGTCTTTGGCATAAAGGGGAAGGCTCTGGAAGCAGGAGCAAGAAAGGTAGGGTGTTTTTTGTTCAATGCACACAATTTCGAGTTGGTATAACCCGTTTTCTTTAGGCTGCCCGACAAGAGAGCCTGTGCTTTGTCTTGGTAGAAAACCATGACCTCCTTTGACGCTGGCTCATGCTTCAGTCGAATGAAGCATTCAGGGTAGGCGTTGAAGCTCGGCTAGAACTGAATGTCGTCTAGGGGGACAGCTCCCATCTTCTCTGAGATGTAGAGTTTGCAGTTGGTAATCGGCATATACTCCGCGTACCTCCAGGGATTAGTCTCGGAGCAGGATGGCAGGTCTTGAACTCTGGGTGACCTGTAAGACCCTCGGGAGGCAGAGATCCGTGTTTCACGGAGCTCTCTTTCGAGCTTCGCTTCCCTTGCTTCACCTTCTTTGCGAAGATTCTCCATTAGTGTAGTGATATGAGCCAAAACTGTCCGGCTCATGGCATCCACTGGAGGGGTAGAAGCTGAAAATGTAGATAGTTTCAGCTCTAGTGCCGGCAAGTGTAGAAAGGACTCCCCCCCTTCCGACGACTCAACTTTTTCTTCTCCTTTGGGAGGTAGAGTAGACTCTTCCTCGGGATCGTCCTTAAGGAGATCCTTCTCCGTGCCCGTAGACACTTCAGACATCCTTTCCTCCTGGTGGATGTCCATGCCTTGCATCGTCTCACTGACGTCCACCTCGATTGCAATCTGGACGCAGGGAGGTCCGGGTTGTGTTTGGGGCATGACAGCTCCATTAACCGCTTTGGGGAACAGCAAGCTACGCACCCTGTCGTTGGGCAGGTACAGTCCCGGAGTGTTCTTTTGGAACCCCCATACCCATTTGCGTAGCTTTTCTCGTGCTGCATCCCTCGACTCCACTGACTTGGGATCGTTGAAACCTTCGACCACCATGGCTGAGCAGATGTTGCAGTCCTGGGGGTCCCAGTACCGCAAGGTTTCAGTGGTAATGGCGCAAGCGGCATGAGTCCTGCACATAGTGTGACCACAAAAGTTCCTAGTTTTGTGGTTGCAGTATATCACCTCGCACTTCATTTTGACCTCCTCCTGTAAAGAAAGGAAATATAAATGAGTATGCAGTTATTTATCACACTTGATAAACAGGTTACATACAATAAATATATTGGTATCTTAACCATTATAGCTTAGGATAGTAAGCTAGAATGGAAATAGGAATGACACATACCTGTGTCTCCTATCCAGCCAATTGCTGTAACCTCCCCCAGTATTAATTTAAGAATTTCCTTATTAAGGGAAACTCAATAGAGAAGGGTTCTATCCTCTAGGGATAAAATTAGTTTATACTAACGCTAGTCCTTCCCTTAAAGAATTAATATTGTGGGATAAGTTATAAACTGATGACTTTATCAGTGTATTGAAGGAATACTTCACTTCAATATAAAATTGGTCTCAACAATAGACTGTGAAAGGACACATTAGGTATGTTGGAAATATAAACTACTGTATAATATATACTATAGTTTTCTGTCTGTAGTATATACTATACTGCAAAATATACTGGCTACTGTATAATCATATAATGTAGTTCAGCCGGCGTGTTGCGAGCTAGGCTAGTAACTGACGGCACCGGTCCAGCCGGCAGTACCTGACGGTTCTAGACGGTAGAAAGAGAGAAAGCATGGAGTAAATGGCTGCCTTATTAATGTAGTTTTGTACAATAAATAAGGGTGTAGGTATATTAATCGTACTGCCTTCCTCCAGAATGAGGGTTCAAATGGAAGTGGAGAATGAATCATTTAAGCTTCCATCTAGCCACAAGATCTGTTGTCGGTCGCTGCCGGTTTCAGGGATGTGGATGACAGTCCAAGGGAGGACTGAAGAACACTCAAAGGCAAAAAGGGTCTCCCACCAGGAGCCGTCACAGCCGGCACAACCTTTCCCGGAGCCTTGCGTCCGTAGGGGAAAGTCGGAGCGGCTATCAAGCTGCCTATGTAGGAGATCGGACCGCGCCACGATCTACCCGGTAAGCGGGGAGAATGTAGGACGATGGCCACAGATATGCGATGGCTAGGCTATCGCTAAAGGACAGAAAGGGGCAGTGAAAGGGTCTTGTATGTTGTGTTAGGAGAAGGCGGCAGGATTGCCTCCATTTCCAAACAAGGATGAAACTTTGTTTCAATATTGGGTCCATCTTAGGCAGCAGAAAAATATATATTCTTCAACCTAGGGTCTGCCGGAACAAGACTTGTCTTTTATACCGCAGGGAGAAGGTGGCAGCACTATACTACCACTTCAGGTGTGGCCTAGAAAAGCTAAGCTTCCTATGCCTGACAACTGTAAGCCGGCAGGGGAGTGACTACTCTCCCGGCAGCTAAGCCGTTGGCATAAAGACTGAATACTCTTGAGTTACTGTCTAAAACCCAAGCCGGGATACTCACCGGCAAAGGGGGAAGACAGAAAACACTAGCCTAGTCAAGCCGGAGTGTACTACTCTATTGCAAGACCAAGATATGGTTGTCGCCTATGGCGGCACTCAGAGGGAAGGAGGGATTACCCTTAAATCTCCGCAGGAGACGAGTATCGAGTTATATAAATAATTCTAGGATATATACTATCTCCCGTTGAATTGATAAAACGATACACGAGGGTAAACTGGGATAATGTATGAAAGTATACTAAAGTGCATAGGCTAAGTGGCCTAGCGTAGGGCGAGATCTCGGCTACCTATATCACCGAGACTCTAACGTATATGATTGACACATGTAAGAAGAGGAAAATCGTATGCATGATCATATCTTCACAAGTATAATTTTGCCCAAATAGCTATAATTCATTAAAGCTAAATACTGGGAATATCGCTCTGCTGACTGAATAAAGCATGCATGACGAACGACAGCACCCAAAATAGCGCCTCTGGTGACCGGCCAAACTCCACAAAACTCATTAAGTTATTCTATTTTCATTGTGATGCAGGAGCTAAAAATTATACACTGTAAAGATTAAATACTGAACTTTCCAGAGGCCGAATATGCTGGAAAATGTATGATAAATCCTCTAAAGAAACGATCTAGGACGCCAGATGAACAGGGAGAACATCGTGCAAAATCGCTACCAAAATAGGAATGAGCACCTTCTTGGAGCCCTGTAATAGTAGGGGAGAAGGGTAACCTTAATAACGGCTCCCCTTCAATTTCACCACTCTTCCCCCTAGGAGTGAAAACGCTATTCGGGGTGAAGATTGACATGCGATATCCTTAAGAGAAATTTTAAGGATACTCGCGCCAGGAGTTAGAATTTTGGAGACCTATGGTCAATTCTTTGGGAGTATCACTATAGCCAAATATCCCTTAGAAAGCTGTCTATAGGAAGCTTCCATCAGGAAGACATGGCTAGAGTTCAAAAAGAAAGCTTAGCATTTACCCTTTGTTTACTAGTCTCATTCAGCTTCTCCGCTTTTGTATATCGACACTATCTTAGGATTGTCCTAGACGGCGTCCCTGTGATATATTAGCCTGTAGATCTGGGTTAATAAAAACATTCTCATTTTCTTTCTTCTCACCCTGTCTCCACTTACATCTTGCCATCTGTTAGTTAAATCTTAAATTTATTTTTGAAATAGAAATATAGAAAACAAGTGGGGCTCTTGTTTATTCGGTAGAAGGCTTTAACCCTTATAAATTTTATTTTTGACCTTCTGTTAGAATTAGATTACATTTATCGCCTCTTGCTATATCATTGATTGGAATAACATCACAATAATTTCATCAAATAAAATTATATATGAACCTTCAAACATATTTCCAGCCTGCTTTTAATAGGGTAAGTGTTTCCATAATTAATCTTATAAGTTATTTTGTTAAGCCTTTTATAGATTGTGTATGTTAGGGTTAATAATTTGACACAGAGTTTTTACGATCGCTTGCCCTTGCAGTAATCAACCACTTATTGGTGATGAGCCTAACCTCTGACTAAATAGTCCACTTGCAAGGTCGCAGTTTCCACAATAGTGGTCCTAGCCTTTTGCTAAAAAGCTAGAATGTAAGGCAGCAGCTGTCCTTTCTGTTGCTTTCTATGACACACAGGATATAGCAGTAGTATTCTTATACCCCTTCCATAGGAAAAAGGCAAAGAGAGGATTTTAGGGAGCTGGAAGTCATAAAAAATAGAGATGGAAATATATTACATAGGGAGGAAGACATTAGTTAGAGGCGGAGAGAGTATTTTGAACAACTATTAAATACTGAAAATTAGATGCGCTTGAAGAAATATAAAGGGTTGAGGGACCAGTGATATGGATACGGAATACAGAAGTAAAGCGAGAGTTTCAAAGAGTTACAAGAATTTTGGATGTCTCAAAAACTTCTTAGTCCATCTGAAAGCATAATCACACTTTGAAGACTGGTTGGTCTCTATAGCTGCCCCGCAGCCAATCAACTGCCTGATAGCACAGCCAGTGCTTACATCATGGCTCACTTGGCTATGGATGTTTCCAAGTAATATATATATATATATATATATATATATATATATATATTATTTATTTATTTATAAAATGTTTATGCTTGTTTATTTCTCCTAACTATTGCTACCTATGCAATTGCTAACAGAAATAACTGTGTATGAAAATAAAATGTTTTACAGAGCGTTTCTTCCTACAATAGCACATATTTTGACAAAAATTATGATGAGTTACCATGTAGGCTAATAATAAGCCATACATTTAAGTCTTCATCAAGGGCAATGTTATATGGGTTTTGAATGTTTATTAGGACCGTAGGGTGCTCACAAGGTTGTAGACGAATGGGAAGGATATTGAATCTTAAGGTATTACACACACTTTAAGCTATTACACACACACACAAACACACTCACACACCATCTCGTCTATCTCCCTCTTTCTCTCTGTCACACCTAGATATAGTTATAAATGTACACAAATACACGCACACGCACACACACACATACACACACACACACACACACACACACACACACATATATATATATATATATATATATATATATATATATATATATATATATATATATATATATATATATATATATGTTTGGGCTCAAGCCATGTCATCCTGATGGAAGGTTCCTATTGGTAGCTTTCCAAGGGATATTTGGCAACAGTGATATTCCAAGAGAATTAACCTTTAGGTCTCCTGAATTCTAACCCCTGGCGATAATATCCTTAAAATTTCAGTTAAGGATATCGCATAATATCAGGGAACGTATATCTTGATACGACACATAGCAATCTTCACCTCGAATAGCGTTTTCATTTTGAGGGGGAAGAATGGTTACCCTTCCTCCCGTACTATTACAAGTATCCAAGATGGCGCTCATTCCTATTATAGTAGCGATTCGCTGCTGCAACAGTGAAACACGAACCCAGGAAGCTGATATCTTCTAACATCTGGGGTAAAGACCTCTTTCCGAACGAAGTAGTCAAAGAGGTAGTTGAGAAAGCCTCCACGGAGAATAGGAACTTTCTCCAGAAGTGAGGCATCTCCTCAAAGAGGAAGTCTTCCCCGGATGCGGGTCCCCAACCTAAAAGGAAGACGAAGAAGCCTAGACTTCCTTCTCGGCCTGCTCAAAAACATCCCACAGTCACCATAACCGCAGTGCCCTAAGTGGTGGTCCAAACACAGACCACCTTCCAAGTGCCTCAACAGCTGGTTGCCTAGTCACCAGCGTTCAACTCCCGGTTTGAGAGGCAAACCACTACCTTTCGGCCGAAAGGTAAAGAATCCAGATGGGGCTCCTCTAGACATATCTCAAGAGGTAGGTAAACCGTCCGGACAATCGAAGCAAGGAGATGCTTACGGTAGGAGGGAGGCTCCAACATTTTTAGGATCGTTGGACCTTCGATCCTTGGGTCCACGGTCTAATCAAGATTGGACTAGGACGGAAACGGAACAAGTCTCCACCATAATTTTTTCAATTCTTCCATTACTCCACCCCCTCATTAGAAGAATATACCCTAGAGCTCTTGAGAAAAGGGGCTATAAGGAAAGCAAAGTCCATCAAATTCCAGGGAAGGCTTTTTTGTGTTCCCAAGAAGGACTCAGACAAACTCAGAGCCATATTCTGAACTTGTCACCACTCAACAAGTTCATAGAAAACGGCAAGATCAGGATGTTAATCCTTCAACACATATGGACCCTGTTACCCAAAGGGGCGTTCACAGTCTCGATAGACCTGGCAGATGCCTATTGGCACATTCTAGTCAGTCGCCCCCTCTCCTCCTACCTAGGATTCAAGTTACAGAAGATAAAGTACGTTCTCAGAGCCATACCCTTCGGACTAAATATAGCCCCAAAAATCTTCACGAAACTCGTGCAACAACTACGCCTAGAGGGCATTCAGGTAGCAGCGTACCTGGACTACTAGCTGGTGTGGGTAGCATCTGAAATGGCTTGTCTGCAAGCATCTAAAGAAGTTATCCAGTTCCTGGGACTTCCGGGATGCAAGATCACCTTCAAAAAGTCTTGACTCTCTCTCCAGCTCAAGGGTTTCAATGGCTGAATATGCATTGGAACCTGAAGTCACACCGCCTCTCCATTCCCTCAGGGAAGAGGAGGGCGATCGCGGGGTCTGTCAAGAGACTACTGAAATCCGACAGGATCTCAAGAAGCCAACAGAAAAGAGTACTGTGCTCTCTCCAGTTCGCAGCAGTAACAGACCCAGTGCTAAGAGCACAGCTGAAAGATGCATCAAATGCTCGAATAGATCTAAAATGACCGATACCGGCCTTATTGCGATCACTTCTCAAGCCGTGGTTGAAGGCCAAGAGCCTAACGAGGACTGAGCCCTTGCAACCACCTCTGCCGTCGGTGACGATCAACACGGATGCCTCGACGGAAAGATGGGAAGTTCTCTCCCATCAAAGGAAAGTCCAAGGGACTTGGTTATCTCTGTTCAAGGCCTCTCACATAAATATTTTTGGAGGCCATGGCAGTCCTCTTGACGTTGGGAAAACTCTCCCCTCACAGATCAGTCCACATCAGGCTCATCGTGGACAGCGAAGTGATAATAATATGTCTGAACCGACAAGACTCGAGATAGTCCCATATCAAACATGTGATATTAGCCATCCTTTGTCTAGAGAGATGGCTATTATCAGCAGTTCACTCACTAGGGTTCCACAATGTGACAGCTGACGCTCTATCCAGGCTCAGGCCGATAGAGTCAGAATGGCCCCTAGACGCAGACTCATTTTCCTTCATCTTGGAACAAGTCTCAGAACTGCAAATTGACCTCTTTGCGACAAGCAACATCAAAAAACTACCTCGATATGTAGCCCCATTCGAGGACCCTCTAGCGGAGACAACGGGTGACATGTCCCTCGGTTGGAACGAATGGACCCGGATTTGCCTGCTCCTTCCATCCAACCTCCTGCTGAAGGTCCTTAACGAGCTGAAATCCTTCCAGGGAACGGCAGCTCTAGTGGCCTCCAAGTGGCCCAAGAGCAACTGGTTCCCTCTAGTAATGGAACTGAGGCTGAGGCCGGCCCCTCTACCGAACCCAGCACTATCTAAACGGGTTCGGAAGTCGACTGTCTTCGCTTCATCAGAGAGAACCCAAAACCTTCATCTCATGATTTTCTTGTCTTAGCAGTTAAGAAAATATTTGGGACCCCAAGAGGCAGTATAGACTTCTTAGAAGAATACAGGTCTAAGTCAACTAGAAGACTATATGAATCGTCTTGGAAAGAGTGGGTAGCTTTCGTTAAAGAAAAAGGACTGAGAGAAATTTCAATGGACTTCTGTCAGTCCTTCTTTATCCACCTCCATGAACAAGGTCTGGCCGCCAACACGATAACTACGTGTAAGTCAGCCTTGACTAGACCTCTTCTATATGCCTTTCAAGTGGACTTGACGAACGAAATCTTTAACAAGATCCCGAAGGCATGCACTAAACTTAGGCCTGCAGCTCCCCCGAAGCCCATTTTACAGTCCTTGGACAAGGTCTTACATCATGCTTCATCTGTGAACAATGAAGATTGTTCTCTGATTGATCTAACCCAAAAGGTTATTTTCCTATTCGTTATAGCCTCAGGTGCTAGAGTTAGTGAAATAGTAGCCCTATCAATGTGGCGGGATGTTGCAAGGACAACCCACACACCCTTGAATCACTAATTGACAAATGTCCCAACAAAACAAACTTTCCCCTTACATTATCTAAAACCAGACTCTTAGACAAAAGGAAAAAAAAAAACAAAACATGACCATAATACTACATTTTTTACAAACTAAAACAATTACAAAAAAAAAAAAACATTCAAATAACCAAAAAAAAAATGTCTATCATGAAACCTTAATACTAAACACAGACAAACAAATCACCAAACCTAAATCTTCAAAAACAAAATATACAGTAAATATATGTGTGAGCACGGACACCGTCGCCAATACTCAAAATAACCCTCACAAACTCGACACCAACACAGTTCACAAACAGTACAAAAA
Source organism: Palaemon carinicauda (assembly GCF_036898095.1). NCBI lineage: Eukaryota > Metazoa > Arthropoda > Malacostraca > Decapoda > Palaemonidae > Palaemon > Palaemon carinicauda. The sequence continues at coordinate 66,389,689 of NC_090729.1, read as the reverse complement.
AAAAAAAAAAAAAAAAAAAAACACAACCTAAACTAATAATCACAGTATGAAGGATTGTGTGTGGACACCGTTGTCCATACAAGGACCAAGAGACCTTCACAGCCCACTGCCACAACTTATTGGCAAACGGTAGTACCCCGAGTCAAACTACCACACTCACTTCGTATATTGGGGCTAATTAATCATAATCATCATCATCATGATCTTTATCAACAGTGATCCAAACGGAAAATCCTTCAAACAGGCTGGGTCATTATGGCATCAATATCAATAAAACCGTTAAGAGCAATCAAATCATAATCATAATTGTAGTCCAGGTCATCAAGTAAATAAATCTGAACAGTCATATCAAGTTCTATTACAGGCCAAGTCGTCAACAATCAAGTAAACATTCAAGGGAACTCTCTCCAAAGGAGGAATTACGGCCTGCAAAAAAAAAAAAAAAAAAAAAAAAAAAAAAAAAAAAAAAAAAAACTTACGAACACTCCTAACTAACTAATTTATCGTACTATGATCAAGATAAATGATGAATTGTTTCTATCATTAACAATCACGACAAGCAAAGATAAACAAAACTGGACATACTCAAAAATAAACATAACACTTCCAACGCTGGTAAGAAAAATAATAGTAAATCCAGCACTCACAAACGCAACTGCCTCAAGCTGCAGTCAAATCAAAATAAGCATCCACCCAAGACATTCACCACTGCCATAACCTAACTAAAAACATAAACAATCTCATTTATACCAACTGTCATTCTCACAACAAACAATCGATACACTAACTACCCCCCCCCTCTCTCTCTCTCTCTCTCTCTCTCTCTCTCTCTCTCTCTCTCTCTCTCTCTCTCTCTCTCTCTCTTTCTCGATTTGGCAAACAAAATAATAAAAATTCAAACAATAATTAATCCTCCACATTCCTCCCCCTTACTTATATCATTTTTCTCATTACCCAGTCGCAGTCAGGAACGGGACCTCTACTCCGAGTAACTGGGCCTTCATATACTCTCTCATTTACTTCTTCCTTATCACAATCATTCGCTAGATTAACACTATTTCCTTCTAAATCCCTATCATCTAATATATCATTTATAATCATATCTACCTCGTTCTCATCTGGCCCTAAAATTACACTCATTTCTGTAAACAGTTCATCCATTTCATCAAAAATATTCTCAACTTTAGCAAAAGATTCTCTCATACTACTTATCATTCTCCGATCTCTCATTCTCGCATTTGTCATCCTTTCTTTTACATCATCACTTTAGGTATCATTCATACTCAGCCATGATTTATCTGTATTAACACATTTATCTTCCATACACACTTGCACATTTACACCCTTGTCATATTTATTTCTATTCACACTTTTACTTATAAAATTTCCCCTTCTTTCATCCTTACTTAAAGCTCTCGTATTCTTCCTTTTCATATATTCTACTAACACCAACTGTTTACCTTCTAGACCTAATTCCTCATACATACTAGGTTCACACTTGTTCCTTTTCAACCATTTACTCATCCCGTTCCCTTGGATATACTTAGGTACCTCCTTCCTTTTACGCAAATGGTTGTGGTGTGCCCTAACTCTTTCCACACTACCATCCACACACAACTTACCCAAAACATAACTTAATCCACTCGAACTAACTACTAACACCTCATAGGGGCCTTCAAATTTATCATGCACTTTATTTACATTCATTCTACCCTTTTCAATTACTTCTTTCATCACTCTCACACCAACTTTAAAGCTTTCAAACCTCTCATTTGCTTTCCTCCACACATCTCTATCATCCTCTGATACACCCAACCTCTATCTTACTATCTTTTCAAAATTTAACACAAACTTACATGGAGACATGCCCAAACTCTTATGCACTGTTGCATTATAAGCCTACAACACTCTACCAACATACAAATCCCAATCATTATCACATGTACTCATCATTAGCAAAATTTCAGTTAATGCTCTTACAGTCCTTTCAGCTAACCCATTCGCACTTGGCATACAAGGAGTCGAATACACATGTTCAATACCAAATTCTCTTAACATCTGCTCAAACTCCCATCCAACAAACTCAGGGCCATTATCACTTAACATTCTCGCAGGCTTACACACACACATCGGCAACATCACTTGACCAACCATTTTTGCAACAGTCTCACTCCTTTAATTCTTTATAGGCACTGCATATGTAAACTTACTCATTTGATCTACCATAATAATCATTCCCATGTGTCCCCTCGCAGTCACAAGTAACGAAACACAATAAATCACAAACATCTCAAACGGTTCTTTCATACGTAATCTCAAAACAGGCGGATTAGCATGCACTCTCTGATACTTCCCTTTCTGGCAATCTTCCCACGTAGGCTACATCCTTACATATCTGACTCAACCCAGTTGCAAACAATCTCTCACGCATGCATTCCCACAATTTATTCTTACCCATATGCCCATATCTGTCATGCACTAACATACACATACTTACAGCTGCATGCATCGGAAACACAGGAACATATATATCTTCATCCATTCCTTTATGGAGAAAATAAACAATATTCTTACACACAACAAGTCTATTACTAATTTTCTTATACACCTCTAAATCTGACGGCCATTCTTCTACCTCAATACTATTCAACATACATTCACGTAACATTTTAATTTCCACACATTCATCTTGCATTTCTTCCACCTCCTCTTTAGTTAATAGATCATCCTCACTCCTCGTAATATCAACCATGCCAATAAAATTCGCCATAAATACACTATTATCTTCTATCACAACCACTTCACATCCATTGTTCAGAAGCAAACCACTACCAATATCAACTGATAAATCATGCAATCTTAAAAAGTCAATTCCTATCAAAAAACAACTAGGCATCTCATTCTCTCCCATTACAATGAAATTATGTTCCACCTCCATACTTTCCAGTTTTACTTTTAAATGCACTTCTTCCCAAACTAGCAAACTTCCTTTACCTATCCCATGAATTCTCACACTTGTACATTGCCTTTTCACTTCCCAATTGTACCGCTCTATTTCCTTGATAACAGACATATTCACTAATGACACCTGTGCGTCTGTATCAATTAAACTAAAGTATACATTCTCATTTATTCCCACATACGTCATCGTTCTTCCTTTTACACCATGCAAACAAATGTTTATTCGCCTATCAATAGGGTCATTCTTGTCACGCCTATGTTCATCTTCGCTATCTTCCATGCTCATACTACTCAGATTCAAGTTACTCGGACAATCCTCCTTCTCACTCAACAACTTGCAACATCTTTCTTTACATTGTAACCTTAATATATATTCCCTTTCAGTCTCCTTATTTGCCCGGTATTGCATCGGACGATTCCACCCAAAATAAAAATAAATAGTGACACCATACAACATACTTACTACCAACAATACTTTTGATAACAATTCACCCTCAAGCACACTATCCTCCTCCTTATATGCCATTTCTTTTGATACTTCATTCCTAACACTCATTCTAAGCTCATCTACACTAGCAGGTATATCCCTATTCAAACCCTTCAATTTCAACTTATTCAACCCACTCAAAATACATTTTTAAACCATGTCATTCCCTTCAAAACTTTGTACCACCACTAAATCTTCCGGCAACCTTTCAAAATTACTATCATTCTCGCTACTATCTTCTATCTTACCATGCATTCTTGACATCGCATCTGGTATCATGTTCTTACTCCCAGGTACATATTCTAGCTTAAAGTCAAATTCATTCAAATCCTCTATTGTTCTTGCAACCCTAGCATTCACAGACTCTTTCCTATTCATGTACACTAGGGGCTGATGGTCAGTATGCACAATAAATTTCCCACCATACAAAAATACCTTCAACGCTTTCACGCAAAACTTTATCGCAGCCAACTCCCTTTCAATCGTGGAATTCTTCTGCTAAGCCTTACTAAATGCTTTACTTACATACGCTATCACTCTCAACCGTTCGTCTCCATTTATTCTTTGCATTTGAACCAAGCAACCACCCATACTAATCCCACTAGCATCCGTATATAACTCTAGCATATGTTCATTCTCACTATAGTCGGGAAAGGCCAAAGTGACGTCTCTTGCAGCCTCTTCTTTCAACTTTTTCAATGCTTCTATCATACGCTCCTCCCATTTCAGTCTCGTACTATTTCTCTTTCCTGTCCACTCATTCAAAGGCTTCCCTATTCCCGAACAATCTCTGACAAACTTCCGACCAAATTCAATCAACCCAAGAAAACCTCTCAACTCACGCACCGTACGAGGACGTGGAAATTCTCTCACCTTACTCACAAACTTATCACTCTTCCTTATACCCAATTCACTCACCACATGCCCAAGAAATTCCACCTCCCCGGCCAACCATGTACACTTTTCAAGCTTAACTTTCACACCAACTTCTATCAAACGTTCTAATACTGCTTCAAGCAACTGCATGTGTTCCTCAACAGTCTCACTAGCAATCAAAATATCATCTATAAAAACAGTCACCTTCTGTCGATCAAACCCAGCCAAAACTACATTCACCGCCCTCTGGAAGGCAGCAGGCGCATTAGCAAGGCCAAAACTTAATCTACTAAACTGATAATGACAATTACTTCTTGAAAATGCCCTAAAAGGCCTGCTCCCCTCTGTCAGAGGCATCTGGTAATAGCCCCTAACTAAATCTTACTTTGTAAAAACTTTCATACCATGCATCGAATACACAGTCAGACACTACATTCATCGGGAAACGTTCTTTAACAGTTACTTTATTCACCTTCCTATAATCAATACACATACGCAAACTTCCATCCGGCTTTCTCACAGGTACAATAGGGCTATTCCAGGCACTCTCACTCCTTTCTATCACACCCATTTCCTCTAACTCCTGGCACTGCTCTTCTATTTCTCTTGCAATAGGCGGAGAAAAATGTCGGGGACGCTGATATATGGGGGTATCATTACTAAGAACTATCTTAAATTCAGGCAGCTTTGACACCCCCCACAATCCTCGTCACCACGACTCAAAACTCTCTGTCTATCCCATAACATCCTATACAATTGTTCCCTTTCACCCTCACTTATATTCTCATCTACATTAATTCTTTTTTTCAAACTTAAACAGTCCCAATCGTTATCCTGCTTTATCTTACCCGTCATAACATATCTCAATTTAAGATACCTTTCATTCTCTACATTGACCAATGAATACATACATCCCATGCAATGACCCTCACGTATACCCCCGTATTCTCTTCCTCCTTATAGTCGGCAACAAGCTCACATACACCTTCGGCTCCTGCAAATTCAAAATACCATCATACTCATGCACACTTGTTTTCACTAAATTACTTGCTTCCGAACCTTCCATTACGTATTCACAATTGTCGCTATTGGCAATTCCCAGACTATTCGGCCATGCAACTTTTACACTGACAACCTCACTCGCATCTCCTGAGAACTTAACACCTTCTTTCACTATTTATGGCGCACCTTTCCATACCTTTGTACATACACTACCATCTTCATTCAAATAAAATTCCCCACAAAATTTACCCTTAACGTTTATCTCTATCATATTTACACTAGGATGTACAATCATACCACACTTTTTCAAGAAGTTATAACCTAACAACACATCATATTTGTCGTTTACTCCCTCAACCACATAAAAATTATTATCTTCCATCATCAGCCCACCAATCATGACATTTTCACGTAACTTTCCTTGCACAGACATACTTAAATTACCGATGCCTTTCACTTCACCTTTACACCACCTAAATTCACAAACATCCCTTACCTTATTGTACGCATTCCTAAACATTAAATTGACACCACAACCAGTATCAATCGAACCAACTAGCTCTATTCCATTAAAATTTACTTTTGCACTCATGCAGTCATAAGCTCTTTCACCCATCACGTCTTCATGCAGTAAACCTTCACGAACATGCATCACATTCACTCCGCACACACTCGAGGACTCACCCAGCTGAAACCTCTTACACTCTAGTTTCCCGAACATCCTGGCTGACTTAATCCCTTCTTCCTATATACCCTAGCTACATGCCCATCTGCACCACATTTAGTACACTTACCCCGCGGCTCCTTGCACATTCTAGCATAATGACCATCCATTCCACAATTACCACAAATCACATTTATACGATTACTACGACATCCACTCGCTATATGCCCAGTCATACCACACCGATAACATTTTACCCCTTTCTCTTTCTTGCATTCACTAATTCTATGCCCTACCTTACCACATCCAAAACGAGCACCTAAAGCCCATCTACATTCATTCTTCTTATGCCCTACTTTCCCACATCTATAACAGTTTTCATCATGGACACGACTATCTGACATAACTCGCTGCGCACTAGCACTCCTATCCCTCCAAATCTGATTCCCTTGCCTAAACCCTTCATTTGTCTTTATAGGTACTCCCACATCACTCGCCCTAACACTCCTATCTACCACACTATCAGTTACCCTCATCGGTCCACTCATAACAGCATCTCTAAAACTAACAAATTCTGGCACACTTTCTTCCATTCCAGTTCTTACACTCACAGATTTACTTTCTTTCATGCACCTATCCAACTCATAATCCTCAACTATCTCTAGTATATCATTCCATGTCAATCTCTCTTGCGTCCACCTCATTTTTTTCTTCCGTTTCAAATTAATAAATTCACACACATTCTCAGGTATGGTGGCCAAAAACTTTCTCATTAACTCCTTATTTTCATTTATACCTTCATCCCCATACTTCTTCCTAGCTAAAGTTTCCAACCTACATACATACATCGATATCGCTTCTCCTGCATTCATCCGTGCCTCATCAAAATCATTCTTACGCTTATACCTAACACTCCCTTTCATACGTTTTACCTGCTCAATTATTCTCTTTTTCACACTTGCATAATCAATGTCACCAACACTCATTATCACACCATACATCGTCAACAAATACCCAGTCAAATATTCCCCTAACTTCCTAGCCCAAACTCTCTTACTATCACCATACTTATCCTGATAATACCTCTCATACTACTTGAAAAATTTGTATACATCCCTACTACTATGCTCATTGAACCTTTCACACCGAGGTACCTCTCTCATAAACACAGTCTTACACACATCACGTTCATTCTCACTGTTATCATTACTGCTACCTTCCTTCTTGTTTCCTACTTCCTCGCTAGAATATAAGGAATCTAATTCCCCACTCATACTCCTATCCTTCATTATATTCTTTCTAGCCTTTTTCTTACTCACCACTTTCACCCATTCACAATCATCCTCTCTCTCATCCTGACATTTCTCCTTTTCCCTCTTCATATTACTTTTACCTTTCTTCTCATTCTTCCTATCACATTTCTGTTCATCCTTACTATGCCTAGTCCCTTTAACTTCACTATCACTATTACTATCACTATCACTTCATTTCCCATTATCACTTACCTTAACCTTTCTTCCACCAGCAACCCTTTACCTGTAGCAGAGGTCACTCCTTAGACTGCGCCTTCACCCATGAAAGTTTTCATCATTCCCATTATTTGCCCCATCATAGCTTCCATTCGTTCCTCATTGTCAAGCATCCTTATCTCAACACCCTATTCCACTCTCTCTACAGTTCCCTGAATTTCCCTTAGTTTCCTATAGCCTACATATCCTCATTCTCACACCTTAACCACTTATTCTCTATTAGCAACCTCTCTTGCTCAACTATCAACTTCTGCTCCCGTTCTTTAACCAACCGCAATTCCTCCCTTAATAACTTGTTCTGATCTTCCATTTTCTTCAGTCTTAAATCTAATTTCGTAATTTATCAGTCCTTCGTCTAAGAGTCCAGTTTTATCAATTTCATCTCGGCAGTCCCTGTTAGGGCGCCAAAATAATGTGGTGGTAGGTTGCAAGGACTACCCCCACACCCTTGAATCACTCTAATGACAAATGTCCCAACAAAACAATCTTTCCCCTTACGTTATCTAAAACCAGACTCTTAGACAAAAGGACAAAAAACAAAACATTACCTTAATAATATATTTCTTACAAACTAAAATAATTACAAAAAAAAAAACATTCAAATAACCCCCCAAAAAAAAAATGTCAATCACAAAACCTTAATACTAAAGACAGACAAACAAATCACCAAACCTAAATCTTCAGAAACAAAATATACTCTAAATACATGTGTGAGCACGGACACCGTCGCCAATACTTAAAATAACCTTCACAAACCAGACACCGACACAGTTCACAAACAGTACAAAAAAAAAAAACACAACCTAAAATAATAATCATAGTATGTATGGTTTTGTGTGGACACCGTTGTCCATACAAGGCCCAAGAGACCTTCACAGCCCAATGCCACAACTTATTGGCAAACGGTAGTACCCCGAGTCAAACTACCCCTCTCACTTCATATATCGGGGCTAATTAATCATAGTCATCATCATCGCAATCTTTATCATCAGTGATCCAAACGGAAAATCCTTCAAACAGGCTGGGTCATTATGGAATCAATATCAATAAAATCATTAAGAGCAATCAAAACATAATCATAATCCTAGTCCAGGTCATCAACAAGTAAATAAATCTGAACAGTCGTATCAAGTTCTGTTAAAGGCCAAGTCGTCAACAAGCAAGTAAAAATTCAAGGGAACTCTCTCCAAAGGAGGAATTACGGCCTGCAAAAAAGAAAAAAAAGAATACTTACGAACACTCCTAACTAACTAATCTATCGTACTATAATCAAGATAAATAATAAATTGTTCCTATCAGTCACAATCACGACAAGCAGAGATAAACAAAACTGTACTTACTCAAAAATAACTAAAACACTTCCAACGCTGGTAAGAAAAATAATAGTAAATCCAGCACTCACAAATGCAACTGCCTCAAGCTGCAGTAAAATCAAAATAAGCATTCACCCATGACATTCACCACTGCCGTAAACTAACGAAAAACATAAACAAACAATCTCATTTATACCAACAGTCTTTCTCACAACAAATAATCGATCCACTAACTACCTCTCTCTCTCTCTCTCTCTCTCTCTCTCTCTCTCTCTCTCTCTCTCTCTCTCTCTCTCAATCTGGCAAACAAAAAAATAAAAATGAAACAAAAATTAATCCTCCACATCAAAAAAATGAGGGCCACACTCAGTTCACAGAAGTGGGAGAACTGAATCTCTTTCCTGATCCAACCTTTCTCGCCAAGAACGAGCTACCCACTAAAAGATGGAGTCCCTGGAGAATCTGCCCTCTGAAGCAAGATGTCTTTCTGTGTCCAGTAGAGTGTCTATAGGTCTATCTTCGAAGAACTTCAGACTTCACGGGAGGAGAGCTCTTCAAAGGAGAAACTTCAGGATGAAACTTATCCCTAAAACAACTAAGGGCTAAGCTTACCTACTTCATTGGCAGAGCGGATCCTGACAGTACACCCGCAGGTCATGATCCAAGAAAAATTGCTTCATCACTGAACTTCTTTCAGTATATGGACTTTGAGCGTCTTCGCTCATATACTAGATGGAAGTCATCTAGATTGTTCTACAAACACTATGCAAAGCAAGTGCACGAACTGAAGCATTACGTGGTGGCGGCAGGTAGTGTATTAAAACCTGTCCTCTAGTGCTGCGATGAACAGTGAATTGATTGGGACTATCGATTAGGTTGAAAAAGTGTTGACACTTCCAGTGCAATACCTTTTAAGTGGGGGTCACCATGGTGACACTAAGCCTGTTCAAAATCTCAAGTGTAGAAATATACAGATAACACTTGCGGTGTTTGTACATAGTACACAGTGTTGATCATATACAACATTTACAGAAAATTATATTGGAAAATTTTATCAAAATTTTAAAATTTCAGATTGGCACTGATCATTTCTTCCCTCTCAGGGAGAAAAATGTTTACTGTATATGTTGTACGTGTAATTCTGGTAACATGTTACACTTATTCCATTTGGTCATTTGATTTAAATAAATATCTATTTGAGTGTAATTGCGTCTTATTTCGCCCTGCAATTACCACAATAGATGTGGCCAGAGTTCTCTTACTTATTTAACTAAGTAAACCTCATATTATTGTATGCTTACAAACTATGGATATAGTTGATACTTAGTTTTTCCGACAATATATACAAACCATAAGACCTTTGTATATCTAGTTGATACTTATGTTTGTTCATACAATATATGCAAACCTTGAGACCTCTTTTCTACTGTCTAGTATGACTCTTCCCTGCAGGTGGCAGGAAGCCCTAACATTGTCCATGATTAGTGGTAATGACGTATAACGGTAACGTCATATGTCTCGATGGTCAGGATGACCATAAAATATTTGTCCCAAGGTTAAGGCAACTATGAAAATCCTCAGATACAGTACTTTTTAGTAATTCTCTGGTAAACTTCCATCAGGACGACATGGCTTGAGCCCAAAAAACGGATTTTGAGGTGAACCAAAAAATCTATTTTTGGGTGAGATAGCCATGTCGTCCTGATGGACCCGCCCTCCTTTTCCATAGAAAAGGCATAGGCAAGATCCCTCCTGAAAACTGCTATATCTGTAGCACCATGCTTAATGCTACAAGGAATGAGCGCCATCTTGGATACTCGTAATAGTACAGGAAGAAGGGTAACCTTGATAACAGCTCCCCTTCTATTTTCGCCACTCTTCCCCCTCGAAACGAAAACGCTATTCGGGGGGAAGATTGCTATGTGTCGTATCAAGATATACATCCCAT
>NC_090729.1:66333909-66373909 GCF_036898095.1 Palaemon carinicauda | reverse complement strand
TAAAAAAATTCTCATGGGGCACATTCAGAAATGATGGATAACTCTCTGATTCCCCTTTAATCACTGCTCGCACTCTCTCCATCCATTCCTCTTTTTTCTGTCCCTCTCGACTTCCTTTTTGCCTCAACCTCCCAAGTCAAGTACACCTGCATCATCAGGGCACTCATTCCCGACACATCTGATTATGTCCTCGGCCACCCACACACATTCACGTTCACTATTCCCCCCTTACCTCTCTCTCTCTCTCTCTCTCTCTCTCTCTCTCTCTCTCTCTCTCTCTCTCTCTCTCTCTCTCTCTATGGCAGATCTCATTTTCCGATTGCTCCTCGCTTGAATTCACATCCCGTTTTCTATTTTGATGGGGACTTCAATATTTTGGTTTTGTTCTGCGTTCCTCTTTTGCGCCCGAATTGTTACTCCTACTGTATTACTGCACCTCTAGAGAGGGCCTCAGCTACCTTGTTAGCCTTACCTTCTCTGTGGTCAAACCCCTTTATGTAAAACTCTAACACTTGTTTGTCTAGATGTCAAGTCTTCTTTGTAAAATAAATCACGTAAGTGGCGACGATCACTTTGCAACTCAATCGGCTGACCTAATAAAAAGAACCGATGCCTCTCTAGAACCCAAAGAATAGCCAATGCCTCTCTATCAAATGTACTATAATTCTTTTCTGCCCGTTTTAATGGCCTGGAAGCAAAATAAATGGGTCACTCTCTACCTTTATCATCTCGTTGAGAAATTACGTCACAAAAAGCTATGCTACTTGTATCTGTTGTCACTAAAACCGGGCCATCAAATACAAGATATACGAGTAATTCATTGCTAGTTAAGGCAACTTGGTTAAATGCCCTTTCTTCTTCCACTCCCAAATTTATTACTTGTTTTTTCTTTAAAGCATCTAAGGGTCTCGCTATCTCTCCAAAACCTCTTATGAATATACGGTAATACCAAGCAAGCCCAAGGAATCCAGCTACTTCCTTAGGGGTAAGTGTCCTGGGAAAATCTCTAATAGCTTCTACTTTACTGGGACAGGGCTGGTTAACTTCTGAGGTTATTTTATGACCTAAAAATTCAACCTGTTACCGAAAATTTGCACTTCGACAAATTTATTTTCATACCATTACGTCGCAATGCTTCTAAAACTTTACAAATATTGTTATTATGTTCTTCAGCTGTCTTCCCTGTAATTATGATATTGTCTAAATAAACAAGAACATTATAGCCAATTAAGGGAGAAAACACCGCCATCATCACTCTAGAAAAATGACTTAGAGCTTTTTTAACACCATAAGGAAGAAAATTTAACTGAAATAGTTGATCATTGGCTATAAATGCTGTTTTACATTTACTGTCTTCCTGAATGGGTATTTGATAGTATCCAGATTTTAAATCAACAGTTGTAAAATGTTTACTATCCCGTACCTTCACAAGTAATTCTTCGATCGACGGCAATGGAAATTTATTATCCTTAATGATTGCCTTCAACTTCCTATAATGAACCCACAATCTTACTGAGCCATCCTTTTCCTAACAATTACAATTGGAGAAATCTAGGGCGATTCACTCTCCTTGATAATCCCTTGTTCCCATAATTTACTAATTTCCCTTTCTATTTCTCCCAGGAAAAGGATGGGAACCCTATAAGGCCTTGACCTGATCAACTCTGCCTGCCCAGTTTCAATGCTAAAGGGAAATCGATCAATTCTCCAGGGTGGCTCATCCATAATTGCAATTATATCAGAATAACTATTAACAATGTCACTAACTACAGGTTGATATTCTAGCATACATAGTTTTCGTGCTTGTATAATCAGGTTCTAAGAGAGTTTATCTGTGTGGGCTGTAGTTATGGCTCCCAATATCGCATTATTAGTAATTTCACATAACTCTAATTCAAACAGAGAATCACTTCCTAACACAACTCTTTTAATTGACAAATGAACTATCGTAGTGTCTGCTCTGTTCTTTTTTATTTCTAACAAGCCCTCTAAGACTATGTGTGCCTATTTGTCATGGTTTTTTTTGGGCTTAGGCCATATCGTGCTGATGGAAGTTCCTTCATAAGTAGCTTCCTAGGTTATATGTGACTACAGTGATATATCCCAGAGAATTTACCGAAGGTATCCAGAATTCTAACTCCTGGAGTGAGTATCCCTTAAAAATTCACAAAGGGATATCAAGTAAGGACGTATCTTGACACATCTCACAGCTATTTACACCCCAAATAGCAATTTTCACTTTGAGAGGGAAAAGTGGCAAAAAAATAGGAGAGTCGTTAAAAAGGTAAACACTCGATTCTCCTAATGTACTGTAATAGTTCGCCCAATCGCCACCGTGAGGCGCCACCTAAGCCATTCTTTCGTTCGTAGCTTCAGTGACCATTGTTCTCCCGAGTTATCTCGCTATTTTGAAAGCTTTTTTCATCGTTGTGATGGATTCCCCCGCTTCATCAGCATCTGGAAAGTTAAGTAATATCTTTGAATTGTGTAAATGTAAGCTCTTGCTAGTTTTGCTTATCAATTGAGATCGTGTTTAACGTAACAAGAGCTGTTTCCAGCCGGATGGCGTCATGGACGCGATCGTTCTTTTGTTCATTTAGTTAGCAAGAACGATATTCCCTGCATTAATTGATTAAATAACTTTAGCTATATAGTTTTCTTATCTAGGGATTTTTATATTATGTCATTGTTGTCGTGGTTTTGGCTATTATGATCGAGCCTCACGAGTGCCAGGCTTCCTAGCCTAGGCACCTTCACACTTCATGCATGATATAACCTTCCTGGTGAAGTTTTATTGAAGCTCAAGCAATATTTTATACAATTAAGATATTACTGTGTATTTTTTCCTCTTCCTTTTTAGTATACTAGAGTTTTGATGATCGTCTCTCTATGCTCTTTGGCTTAATAGCCTAAGAGCTTTAGTATACAGGATTTTTGGGCTTAGGCCATGTCGTGCTGATGGAAGTTCCTTCGTTGGTAGCTTCCTAAGTTATAGGTGACTATAGTGATATATCCCAGAGAATTTACCGAAGGTACCCAGAATTCTAACTCCTGGAGCAAGTATCCCTTAAATCTCTCCAAGGGATATCGCGTAAGGACGTATCTTGACACGTCTCATAGCTATTTACACCCCAAATAGCCTTTCATTAGGAGAGGGGATGTGGCAATAAAAATAGGAGAGTCGTTAGCGAGGTAAACACTCGACTCTCCTAATGTACTGTAAATAGTTCGGGCTTCTGCCGCTACGCGGCGCCACCAAACATTCTTTTGTTTGTAGCTTTTGGTGACGGTATTTTCCAGTGTTATCTCGCTATTTTTGAGGAATTTCTTTGCTAATGATGGATTCTCCCGCTTCATCAGCATCTGGAAAGTTAAGTAATATTTTTAGATTGTGTAAATGTAAGCTCTTGCCAGTTTTTGCTCTCGATTGATATCGTAATTAACGTAACAAGAGCCGTTGGCAGCCGGATGGTGTCATGAACGCGATCGTTCTTTTGTTCATTTAGTTAGCAAGAACGATATTCTCGGCATTATTGCTTTAATAACTTTAGCTATCTAGAAGTTTAGCTAGGGATTTTTATATTATGTCATTGTTGTCGTGTTTTTGGCCTTTGATAAGAGCCTCACGGGTGCTAGGCTAGTAGCCTAGGCACTCTCACACCTATTGCATGATATAACCTTCCTGGTAAGTTTTATTGAAGCTCAGGCAATATTTTATACAATTAAGATATTACTATTTCTTTTTCCTCTCCATAATAGTATACTAGAGTTACGTAGAATGTTTCTCTAAGCTCTTTAGCTTAATAGCTTTAGTGCTTTGGTATACTTTATATGTCCCCATTACTCTTGTATTGTCTTTAGGGGTAAGATAGACATCATTGCCCCTTTAAGTCAATACTATCGCTATGAGATATAGGAGTAATTCCCTTTCCCTCTGATTAGCCTAGGCTATCCTCAGTGAATTTGCTGTTACCTATGGTTTGGTAAATTCTCTGGGGCGTTTCGCTTCTCTCTCCTTTTCTCTGAGCTGGCAACTGAGTAGCTTGTCAGCATTGAGTTTGGTGTGGAGGATGGGACATCAGAGTAAAGTCTGTGTTAGGCATCTAGCTACCTGGATTTATACTGGCAACTAAGTTAGCTTGTCGGTATTCCAGTAGGGATGGTTGCTGTTCAGGAGGCTAGCCTCCCTAGACCTTGGTGGTTATTGTTTCGCATTTTCCGCGCCATATGGTCTAGCAGACAGTCCTGTATTAGAGGTTCTTAACTAGAAGATAGGTTTCTTCCCTGTTTTGATCCCTGGTACGAGATTCTGTTCTCTTAGAGTTCGTTTTCGGACGTTCTCTCATTGCCTAACCCAACCTGGGGAATTGAATTCCCCTATTTGAGGTTACTATGAGGACAGAATCCTTCAGGTTAGGTAAGGCCCTAGGGTATTACCTTTCTTATGGAATATTCACCCCTGCCCCGCTATCTCTTTCGTGTTGAATGATCCAACACCCTTATGGCCATGGTTCTACACATGCTCCTATGGACGTCTGTGGACCTGGCTTGAGTTTTTCTGTCCGTAGCTAGTACGCTGCTGGCAGATAACCTCATATCTTTGAGTGTACCTCATAGTCCTCCCTTGGACTGCCTTCCATTTGCCTTAAGATGGGATATGGTTGAGTGGAAGCCCGAATTTATTTCCCTCTTCCACTGGCACACTCTTTCAGGATGTAGACGTCTTAGTTGATCTTTGCCGTCTTCTATCCTTATCTTTTTCTCCTACTATCAATCATGGGCTACGTCAGCAGTTAATTCTGCAGACAGTTTTGGATGGCTAGGCTAACAGTTCGCTGTTAACCCTTTCCTTGGACATCGTAGACCGATGCCGCTGGTTAGGTCCTAGGTATGTCTGCCGGCAACTGAGTAGCTTGCCGGCAACTATCCTATGCCTTCTATCCAAATATTAAACAGTATTTTGCCGGCGATTGGCGGCAGGTCTGGTAGATACCAGCTTTCCGGCATATGCCGGACTAGCCCAATATGCTGACAATGCCGGCAAGGCTGACGTTGTCGGCAGGACCGACTTTGTCGGCCACTTATAATATTTTATTGCCGGCAATTGCCGGCAGGTTCGACTAGATGTTGGCCTGCCGGTATAAGCTAGGTAGCCCATCATGCCGACGTTGCCGGCGGGGCTGGCAGTGTCGGCGAGGTTGGCAGTGTCGGTAGGACCGGCATTGCCGGGAAGCCTGGCATTGCCGGCAGGCCCGGCAGTGTCGGCGGGGCCGGCAGTGTCGGCAGGGACAGCAGTGTCGGCGGCGTCGGCAATGTCGGCAAGGCCGGCAACATTGACGGCATACTGCCGCCGGCAACTGCTTTACCCAGAAGAAATTATTATTTTTTCCAGCCTACAAGTATTTCTTGTACAGCCATTTGTGAGACCATCATATAGAGAGATGATTCTCTTCTATAATAATGGTTATATCCATTTAATATTATCCACTATATTGAACATTTTAAGAGGATGTGTCAAGAAGACACTAAATATCTTAGATATTTCCTCTATTATTATTCAATTCTCTATGAATATTTTAGTTCAATATGGGGGGGGGGGCGGTCATAGCAAATGGCTGATCGGGAAACGCATGTAGGTGTCTTTCCTTCTATAGCTTACCCTATTCAAGCTAAATATAATAACTGTTGTTATGTTGAAATCAGAAGATTTCACAGAAAACTCATTTGCTTTTCTTTTATTTACAGGAGGAGCATCCCAAGTCCGGGAACAACTTTTGTAAGGTCCGCAGCAAGGACTTCTACGGACATGGCGTGTGTAGGTGTTACGCCCGCTGTTCCATCACCAAAGGGGCTCTCAAGTACTGGGACCCGAAGGTATGTACCGTGTGTGAGAAGTTGGTTAAGGAGGCTTTTGATGAACAAAAGTCTACTGAGTCTAGGGATGCAGCTAGGGCTGCACTGCGTAAATGGGTAAGAGGTTTTCAAAAGAACACCTCGGGCCCATACCTTCCTAATGCTAGGATGAAGGACTGTCTCTTCCCCGGAGGGAGTGATGACGCTATCATCCCCCAGACGAAACCTGCAATCCCTTTGGTGCAGATTCAGGTTCAGAAGCCTAAAGAACCTGATGCTGCGGATACTTTGGAAAGTATTCATTTAGACGACAATATGTCTGTCGTCTCTGAGGAGACCGAGAAGAATCTCCTTGTAGAAGAGTTAGACCAGGAGGCAGTTGTCCCTCCTGCTAGTGATATGGAGAACGTCGAAGTGGCTTCGGTTTCTTCGGCTGCGGTGGTTGAGCCAGCACCCTCAACATCTTCACAACCGCCTCATCTGGAGACGATTACTAGTACTCTCCAGTCCTTAATGTCAATGGTTTATGACTTACAGAAGAAGTCTACCAAGGTAGAGACCACTTTCCGGACAGAAATTGAGCAGTTAGTTCCTTCGCGCCTAGCCCCGAAGAAGCTAAACGTTAAGGACCTTCCTGCATTCTCCGACGTTAACCCGTGGGGGTATGCGGAACATATGCCTATGTCAGCAGGCAGGATCTTCCTCTCGGAAAAACTGGGTACCGTTCCAGTGGAGGAGATTGAGTTTTGGCCCAGCAGAGGGGCCTACCCGGACTGTTATGTCCGACTCAAAAATGAACCGGTAGCCAAAGAAGAGACGGAGCCCAAAGAAGTAATTGTCTTTGAGCTCGCTAAGGTGCAAGCTATGCTTACGTCAAACCTAAAAGAGAGGGCATTCACTAGCTCAAAGGTGCCGGCTTTGAGGAGGAAATACCCATCATTTATTGCTGACCCTCAACGTGCTTTTCCCTTTATGGATAAAGGGCTTAAAGCAGCCCTGAAGGCATCGAGGGTAGGAAAACCCTGTCCCACGCTAGAAAAATGCAAGCCTTTCTCCCTTGCTTTCCCTTCAGATGATAAAGACTGGAAGGACGTCCATGTTACCTTCTCAGTCGGGAAGCTGGAGGCCGATATCGCTGGACGACAGTTCAATTACGACCTCCCAAAGCTATCAGTTTCTCTTAAAAAGAGAACACAAAACTAAAGAACGCCTGGCTGCGTCTATGTCTCTCCAAACAGGGCTAGAAACAATGGCTAGCATTCCTGATATCCCAGACATGGATATGGTCTTTGCCAAGGCTCATTTGGCTACAGTAACTAAGGACCTGTACAACTTTGTCAGAGCCAGGACGGCTTGTAGAGAGTTCGTGCTTGCTTCCGCCTCCGTAAAATACGAACCCAGGAAGCTCATAGCTTCTAATATCTGGGGAAAAGATCTCTCTCCTAGTGATGTGGTCAAAGAGGTCATAGATAAGGCTGCCTCGGAGAACAGAAATCTGCTCTCCAAGTGGGGCTTATCCTCAAAGAGGAAATCTTCGGTTGAAGGAGGTCCCCAGCCGAAGAACAAGTCTAAATGACCTCGGTTGCCCTCTCAACCAAGACAGCAACACCAACAGCTTTCTGTGGCAACGGTGTCCCACACAGTGGCACAACCTACCACCACCTTTCAACTGGTGCCCCAAACACTGAGTTTTCCCCCCAGCCTTTGAAAAGCAATCGGCTTCTTTTAAGCCAAAGTCTCGAGGATCCTTTCGAGGTGGACGTGGCCAAGGAGGTAAATCCTCCAACCAGCAGTCAAAGTGAGATGCTGCCGGTAGGAGGGAGACTTCTCCATTTTCAGGATCAGTGGACCTTCGATCCTTGGGCCCACAGCCTGATCAAGATGGGACTAGGGTGGAGTTGGAACCCGACTCTACCAAGCTTTCATCATTTCTTCCAACCCTCAACCCCTGTTTCGGAAGAATATGTTCAGGAATTACTGGACAAGAAAGTAATACAGAAAGCAAAGTCCATCAAGTTTCAAGGAAGGCTATTCTGTGTTCCGAAAAAGGATTCGGAAAAGCTCAGAGTCTTTCTGGACTTATCTCAACTCAACAAGTTCGTTGTGAACTACAAGTTCAGAATGCTGATGCTTCAGCACATAAGGACCCCTCTGCCCAATAGGTCATACACAGTCTCCATAGACATGACGGATGCGTACTGGCATGTACCAATTAACGGTCAGGTTTCCCCCTACCTAGGGTTCAAGCTCCAGAAAAAGAAGATATGTCTTCAGAGCCATGCCCTTCGGAATGAACATCGCACCGAGAATATTTACAAAGCTTGCAAACGCAGTTACTCGACAACTACGCCTCAAGGGTGTTCAGGTAATGGCTTACCTAGACGACTGGCTGGTGTGGGCAGCATCCAAGGAAGAATCCGTGCAAGCCTCCATAAAGGTGATCCCGTTCCTAGAGTATCTAAGGTTCAAGATAAACTTGAAAAAGTCTCGGCTGTCTCCAGCTCAAAAGTTCCAGTGGCTGGGAGATCACTGGGACTTACAGTCACATTGGCTCTCGTTGCCGATGGCAAAGAGAAAGGAGATGGCAGGGGCCGTCAAAAATCTTCTTCATTCTCGAAAAATATCAAGACAACAGGAGAGAGTGTTGGGGTCTCTCCAGTTTGCCTCTTTGACGGACCCACTTTTGAGAGCACGATTAAAAGATCTGGAGAAAATTCGCTTACAACGATCGAAGAGATCTACTAAGACCACTACCAAGTCGTCTACGATCAATTCTCAAGCCATGGTCGGAAGTGAAGAGCTTAAGAGGAAAAGTACCATTGCAACCACCCCCTCCTGCAGTCACCGTCCACACGGATGCCTCAAAGGAAGGATGGGGGGGTCATTCTCATCATCGAAAGGTACAGGGAACTTGGTCCCCCCTTTCAAGTCCTTCCACATCAATTACCTGGAAGCCATGGCAGTGTTTCTTTCCCTGAAGAAACTGAAACTTCGCCACTCTATCCACATTCGTCTGGTTCTAGACAGCAAAGTGGTTATGAGATGCATAAATCGACAAGGTTCGAGATCGCCTAAGCTAAATCATGTGATACTAGCAATCTTTCATCTGTCCAAAAAGATGAAATGGCACTTATCAGCAGTCCACCTTCAAGGATTCCGCAATGTGACAGCTGACGCTCTATCCAGGTTCAGCCTGATAGAGTCTGAATGGTCCCTAGACGCAGGATCATTCTCGTTCATATTGAACAAATTCCCATGATTGCAAGTAGATCTCTTTGCAACAAGCGACAACAAGAAGTTGGCCCGGTACGTAGCCCCGTACGAGGATCCTCTAGTGGAAGCAACGGACGCATTGTCCCTGGATTGGAACACGTGGTCCAGGATTTACCTGTTCCCACCAACCAACCTGTTGTTGAAAGACATCGACAAACTGAGATCCTTTCGGGGGAGGGCAGCGATAGTGGCCCACAAGTGGCCAGGCAGTGTATGATTTCCGTTGATAACAGAACTACGCCTGAAGCTGATCCCGTTGCCGGACCCAGTTCTGACTCAGCTAGTACAGAAATCGACTGTCTCTGCTTCATCAGAGTAAACCCAGAACCTTCATCTCATGATTTTCTCACCCTAGCGGTCAAGAAAAGGTTCGGGATTTCGGCAGACAGTATTAACTTCTTAGAATAGTACAAGTCAAAGTCAACGAGAAGACAATACGAATCCTCCTGGAAGAAATGGGTAGCCTTTGTTAAGGTGAAGAAACCTCAAGAGATTTCTACGGATTTTTGCTTGTCCTTCTTCATCCATCTTCACAGACAAGGACTAGCGGCTAATACGATTACGACATGCAAATCTGCCTTGGCTAGACCGATTCTTTATGCCTTCCAAGTGGACTTTTTTAATGAAATCTTCAATAAAATTCCGAAAGCCTGTGCTAAACTTCAACCTGCAGCCTCTCCTAGGCCTATTTCATGGTCCTTGGATAGGTGCTTCATCTGGCTTTGACCTTGAACAATGAAGATTGCTCGCTAAAAGACTTGACTCAGAAAGTGATATTTTTATTTGCACTAGCTTCAGGAGCCAGAGTTAGTGAAATAGTGGCCCTCTTGAGGGATGATGGCCACATACAGTTTACACCAAATGGTGAACTTAATCTCTTTCCGGATCCGACATTTCTCGCCAAGAATGAGCTACCCACTAAGAGATGGGGCCCCTGGAGAGTCTGCCCTCTGAAGGAAGAAGCATGTCTCTGTCCAGTGGAATGCTTAAAGGTCTATCTTCGTAGAACTTCAGACTTTAGGGAAGGCCAACTTTTTAGGGGAGAGACTTCTGGTTCGACATTATCTTTGAAACAGATAAGGGCGAAAATCACTTACTTTATTCGCAGAGCTGATCCTGATAGTACACCCGCAGGTCATGATCCAAGAAAGGTTGCCTCGTCTCTCAATTTTTTCCAAACTATGTCGTTTGATAATCTGCGTGCTTATACTGGTTGGAAGTCCTCCAGAGTATTTTTCAAGCACTATGCGAAGCAACTGCAACAAATAAAGCTTCATGTGGTGGCTGCAGGCTGTGTAATAAAGCCTGTAGTTTGATTACTGCGAAGGACAGTGCACTAATTGGGACTGTTAGTGAAGGGTGTACATGATAGACTTCGGTATACTGTTTCATGATATTGAGTGTCGATATGGACATTATATACTGCCTTACTCAGTTAAGTGAACTTAAGCATAATATTTGACATGTGTGCCAGCATATTTATGCGTGATGTTTTTAGTAATAACATTTATTGAAATTTCCTATTTCATAGAGTGGCAATGTTTCTCTTGTAGACGAAACCTATTTATTTTGTTATTACCATTATGCTTTTTATGTCTATGTATAGCATAAAATATATGATTTAATCATAACTTCTGTGTTTCTTGTTA
Source organism: Palaemon carinicauda (assembly GCF_036898095.1). NCBI lineage: Eukaryota > Metazoa > Arthropoda > Malacostraca > Decapoda > Palaemonidae > Palaemon > Palaemon carinicauda. The sequence continues at coordinate 66,363,134 of NC_090729.1, read as the reverse complement.
ATAAACTATGGAAGGAATCTTTGCGTCTATCTCGCCTTAAGATTTTTTTATTATATTCAGAGCATCCTTGATCCTCTTGAGATCTTGAGGGACAAGATCCCTTGTTATGCAAACAGATAAGTTTGGTTGTACTATGTTTGTTACCGTATTATGATTTCTACACGAACATAAACTTGTCTGATTGGTAGACTTGGGAGGTACAGTACTCTATTCAGTACCCGATACAAACTTCTCTTTACGTATATATGACACAATATACTTCTGCTTGCTAAATTGTTCCTTGAACTCACAATCATCGGGTTTTTTCCTAGAGTCTATACAGACTTTCCCTGTAGGGGGCAGGAAGAACTGGCATATGACATGCTCAGTTGATTGATGTATTGCGGTAACATCAAGTGTCTTTGGTCTTTATGTCCAATTAGGAAATAGTCAACTCGAGATAACGGCACAATTAAATCCACAGATACATTAATGCTCTGGTAAACTTCCATTAGCACGACATGGCCTAAGCCCAAAAAAGAGATTTTGAGCCTAGTGAAAAATCTATTTTTGGGTGAAAGAGCCATGTCGTCCTAATGGACCCACCATCCTTTGGTTAAAGGGTGTTTATCCCTCCCTATGGTACTGTATCTGTAATAAATACTTTAAAAGCTACGGAACAATGTTTGGTGGCGCCGCGTAGTCAAACTATTTACAGTACATCAGGAGAGTCGAGTGTTTACCTCGCTAACGACTCTCCTATTTTTCTTGCCACATTCCCTCTCGTAATAAAAGGCTATTTGGGGTGTAAATAGCTATGAGACGTGTCAAGATATGTCCTTACGTATTCTCCCTTGGAGAGATTTAAGGAATACTCGCTCCAGGAGTTAGAATACTGGGTACCTTCTGTAAATTCTCTGGGATATATCACTGTAGTCACATATAACTTAGGAAGCTACCAACGAAGGAACTTCCATCAGGACGACAGGGCACTTTCACCCAAAAATAGATTTTTCACTACGCTCAAAATCCGTTATATGTCCCTGACTGCTCTTGTATTGTCTTTTAAGGGGAGATTGATATCTACTATACCTTTTAAGTCAATACTATCTCTACGAGATTAAAGAATAATTCCCTTTCCCTCTGATTAGCCTAGGCTATCCTTAGTTAATTTTGCTTTGACCTTGGTTTCAGGCAAAATTTACTAGGGTGTTTCGTTTCTCTCTCCTTTCCTTGTACTAGCATAGCTGATTCTTTGCCAATCCTCGGGTTTGGAGTGGAGGATGGGATATCAGAGTAAGTCTGTGTTAGGCATCTAGCTTCTGGGAAATGACTTCCTAGTTAGCCTAGTTGCTGTTCAGAAGGCTAGTCCTCCCTAGGCCACTTTAAAGGTATTGTTTTACAGTTTCTTTTTCCTGGCCTAGCAGACAGTCCTGTTCTAAGGTTTTCTAACCGGAAGATAGGTTTCTTCCTTAGTGGAAATCCTTAGTACGTGATTCTGTTCTCTAAGAATGCGTTCTCTTTACCTAACCCTTTCTGGGGAATTGATTTCCCCTATTTGAGGTTACTTTTGAGATCAGAATCACTCAGGTTAGGTAATTCCTTAGGGTATTATCCTACTTATGGACTTTTACCCCCTACCCCGCTATCTCTTTTGTGTTGGATGAACCTTCACCCTTGGCCGTGGTCCTACATAGTCCCTATGGGGGTCTGTAGAACTGGCCTGAGTTTCCCTGTCGACTGCCAGCTAGGCCGGCTGCCGGCAGGTAACCTCATATCTTTGAGTGTGCCCTCGAGTCCTCCCTTGGACTGCCTTCCATATTCCTTATGATGGGATATGGTTGAGTGGAAGCCCAAATTCAATTCCCTCTTCCACTGGCTCACTCTTTCGGGATGCTGGCCGGCATAGCTGATCCTTTGCCGTCCTTTATCCTTGCCTTTTTCTCTGACTTTCTTTATGGACTGGCCCCCGGCAGTTAGTTCTGCCGGCGTCTATATGGATGGTTAGGCCGGTAGTTCGCTGCCTCCTCTTGCCTTGGTCATCGCTAATCGATGTGCCGACGGCAGGTATCCTATGACCGGCTGCCGGCAACTATGCTGTTGCCGGCAGCCGGCCTGTGCCTTCCATCCACTATATTATAAGATAGTAACTGAGCCCAGTCAGGCCGGCATGCCCGGCAGGTGCCGGCTAGCCGGGCGAGTGCCGACCGGGCCGGCAGTGTCGGCGGGGCCGGCAATGCCTGCGGTCCGATGCTGTCGCTGAGGCCAGCAGTGTCGGCGGGGCCGGCAGTTCTGGCGGGGCCGGCAGTTCCGGCGGGGCCGGCAGTTCCGGCGGGGCCGGCAGTTCCGGCGGGGCCGGCTGAGCCGGCCGGGCCGGCGATGTCGGCGGGACCGGCAGTGCCGGCCAGGCCGGCGATGTCGGCGGGACCGGCATTACTGGCGGCATACTGCCGCCAGCTACTGCTGTGCCCTGGAAAACCAATTTTTTCCAACCTACATGTGGTTCTTGGGCAGCCATTTGTGAGACCATCATTTAGGAGAAATGATTCTCTCTTTTATTATTGGTTAAATTCCATTAGATTTATCCACCATATTGTGCATAATGAAAGATGTGTCATGAGGACACTTAATATATCTTGGATAATATCTTCCAGTAATTAATTCCTAGGAATTGCCTAGTTCAATATGGCAGGAGGTCATAGCAAATGGCTGGGCAGGAGGCACATGTAGGTGTCTTTCCTATCTATAGCTTGCCCTATCCAAGCTAAATATAATGCTTAATTTAAGTCGAAATCTGAAGATTTCACATAAAACTCATTTGCTTTTCTTTCTTTACAGGAGGAGCATCCCGAGTGCGGGAACAACTTTCATAGAGTCCGTAGCAAGAGCTTCTACGGACATGGAGTATGCAGGGCTCGCGCTCGCTGCTCTATCACCAAAGGGGCTCTCAAGTATTGGGACCCGCAGGTATGTGCCTTTTGTGAGAATTTGGTAAAGGAGGCTTTTGTTGACCAAAAGTCTCTGGAGTCTAGGGATGCAGCTAGGGACACGCTGCTTAAATGGGTCAGGGGCTTTCAAAAGAATGCTTCGGGCCCATACCTTCCTAATGCTAGGATGAGGGATTGTCTCTTCCCCAGAGCTCATGATGATGCTATCATTCCCCAGACAAAACCTGAGATCCCCTTGGTTCAACTTCAGGTCCAGTAGACCCAGGACCCTGACGTTGCGGACACATTGGAGGGTATCCATTTGGACAACAACATGTCTGTCGTCTCCAAGGAGACAGAGAAGAATCTCCTCGTGGAAGAGTTGGATCAGGAGGCAGTTGCCCCTCCTGAAGAGAATGTTGAGCATGCCGAAGTAGCTTCGGTTTCTTCAGCTGTAGCGGCCGATCCGGCACCATCAACTTCTTCTCAACCACCTCAGCTCGATTCGGTCACGAGCACTCTTCATTTCTTGATCTCCATGGTGCAGGACCTACAGAAGAAGTCGTCCGAGAAGGGAGGCACCTTTTTGGACGGAGATTGAGCAGTTGGTGTCTTCACGTATGGCCCCGAAGAGGCTGAACGTGAAGGACCTTCCCGTTTTCTCTGACGTTAACCCTTGGAGGTACGCAGAGCATATGCCTATGTCAGCAGGCAAAATTTTCCTCTCGGAGAAACTGGGCACAGTACCAGTGGAGGAATAGAGTTCTGGCCCAGGAGAGGGGCCTACCCGGACTGTTACGTCCGCCTTAGGAATGAACCGGCGTCTAAAGAAGAGATGGAGCCCAAGGAGACAATTGTCCTTGAGCTTGCTAGGGCACAAGCCTTATTTTCCAAAATTTTGAAGGAGAGGGCTTTCATTAGTTCGAAGGTGCCGGCTCTTAGCAAAAAACACCCATCGTTTGTTTTTGACCCTCAACGCGCTTTTCCCTTTATGGACAAAGGGTTTAAAGCAGCTCTGAAGGCCGTGGAAGCAGGTAAACCTTGCCCCACATTAGAAGAAAGCAAGCCTTTTTCCCTTGCTTTCCCATCAGACGACAAGGACTGGAAGGATGTTCACGTCACCTTCACAGTCGGGAAGCTGGAGGCCGATATTGCTTGACGTCAGTTCAACGAAGACCTCCCCAAGCTGACTGATTTTCTCTTAAAGAGAGAACACGAGACTAAAGAACGCCTGGCTGCTTCCATGTCTCTCCAAACAGGGCTAGAGACGATGGCTAGTATCCCTGACACCCCGGATATGTACATGGTCTTCGCCAAGGCTCACTTGGCTACGGTAACGAGGGATCTGTACAACTTCATCAAGGCCAGAAGGGCCTGTAGGGAGTTCGTGTTTGCTTCCGCTTCCGTTAAACACGAACCTAGGAAGCTGATAGCTTCTAACATCTGGGGAAAAGACCTCTTCCCGAGTGAAGTGGTCAAGGAGGTTGTAGACAAAGCCGCCTCGGAGAATAGAAATCTCCTCTCCAAATGGGGCTTGTCTTCAAAACGAAAATCTTCAGCTGACGAGGGTCCCCAGCCGAAGAACAAGTCTAAACGACCTCACTTGCCCTCTCGACCAAAGCAGCAACAGCTTCCCATGGCCACGGTGCCCCAGACGGTAGCACAACCCACCACCACCTTTCAACTGGTGCCCCAAACTCTGGCTTCTCAGTCGCCAGTGTTCACCCCAGTTTACGAAAGGCAGGCTACTACTTTTAAGCCAAAGTCTCGAGGTTCATTTCGGGGTTCCTCAAGGCGCCCCTTCAGAGGCAGGGGCAACAAGAAAATATCCCGGTATGTTGCCCCGTACGAGGATCCTCTAGCGGAAGCAATGGACGCGATGTCCGTGGATTGGAACAGATGGTCCATGATTTACCTGTTCCCACCAACCAACCTGTTGTTGAAAGACATCGACAAATTGAGATCCTTTCGGGGCAGGGCAGCGATAGTGGCCCACAAGTGGCCAGGCAGCATCTGGTTCCCTCTGATAACAGAACTATGCCTGAAGCTGATCCCGTTGCTGGAACCAGTTCTGACTCAGCAAGTGCAGAAATTGACTGTCTCTGCTTCATCAGAGAAAACTCAGAACCTTCATCTCATGATTTTCTCACCCTAGCGGTTAAGAAAAGGTTTGGGATTTCTGCAGACAGTATTAACTTCTTAGAAGAATATAAGTCAAAGTCTACAAGAAGACAATACGAGTCTTCCTGGAAGAAATGGGTAGCCTTTGTTAAGGGGAAGAAACCGCAAGAGATTTCTACAGACTTCTGTTTGTCCTTCTTCATCCATCTTCACGGACAAGGATTAGCAGCTAATACAATTACTACTTGTAAATCTGCATTGGCTTGGCCGATTCTATACGCCTTCCAGGTGGACTTTTCTAATGAAATCTTCAACAAGATTCCAAAAGCCTGCGCCAAACTTCGACCTGCAGCTCCTCAAAAGCCCATTTCATGGTCTTTGGATAAGGTTCTTCATCTAGCTTCAACTTTGAACAATGAAGAATGCTCACTGAAAGACTTGACTCAGAAGGTGATATTTCTTTTTGCACTAGCTTCAGGAGCCAGAGTTAGTGAAACAGTGGCCCTCTCGAGGGATGATGGCCACATTCAGTTTACAACGAACAGAGATTTAAATCTCTTTCCGGATCGTCGTTTCTCGCCAAGAACGAGCTACCCACTAAGAGATTGGGTCCCTGGAGAATCTGCCCTCTGAAGGAAGAAGCATCCCTCTGCCCAGTGGAATGCCTAAAGGTCTATCTTCGTATAACTTCAGACTTTAAGGGAGGTCAGATTTTCAGGGGAGAGACTTCTGGTTCGACGTTATCTTTGAAACAGATAAGGGGAGAAAATCACCTACTTTATTCGCAGAGCTGATCCTGACAGTACAACCGCAGGTCACGATCCGAGAAAAGTTGCCTCGTCTCTAAACTTCTTTCAGACTATGTCGTTTGAAAACCTGCGTGCCTATACTGGTTGGAAGTCTTCCAGGGTATTTTTGAAGCACTATGTGAAGCAATTACAGGAAATCAAGTTTCATGTGGTAGCTGCAGGTAGTGTAATAAAACCTGCTGCTTGATTACTGCGAAGGACAGTGCAATAATTGGGACTTTTAGTGAAGGGTGTACATGATAGACTTAGGTGTATCATGATAAGTATTGTGTTGTTAGAGACACTATGAACTGTTTTATCTAACTAGGTGACCTCAAGCATGATAATTTGACACAAGTGCCATCATTTTATATGCTAGTATTCCTGGTAATAACATTATGCAGTAAAATACTTCATTTCTTTGAGTGGCTTTTGTTTTTCTTTCAGATGAAACTTATTTATTTTGTTATTACTGTTATGCTTTTTTATGCAATATGTTCAGCATAAATATATTAATTCAAATCATGATTTCTGTGTTTCTTGTAAATAAACATTAGAGGGAATCTTTGCATCTCTTTCGCCTCAAGATTTTATAGATCATGTATATCAGAGCATTTTTGATCCTCTTAGGACTTTGTAAGACTAATGTTTTCTCTTTTGCAAACAGGTAAGTTTGGTTGTACCATGTCTATTTTACTGTTTTATGATCCCTACGTGAACATAAACCTATCTGTCTAGATCCGGACCTGGGAGGTACAGTATTCTATTCATTGCCTATTAGTACAAACTATGCTTTACGTATATAAGGACACAATATACTTCTGCTTGCTAATTGTTCTTTGAACTCACAATTTTCAGATTTTTTCCTATAGTCTATATAGACTTTTCCCTGTAGGGGGCAGGAAGAGTTGTCATTTGGTATGCTCAGTTGATTGATGTATTACGGTAATATCAAATTTCTTTGGTCTTGACGACCAGATAGGAAATAGTTAATTCGAGATAACGGCACTATTATAAATCCACAGATACACTAATGCTCTGGTAAACTTCCAACAGCACGACATGGCCTAAGCCCAAAAAACGGATTTTGAGCGAAGTGAAAAATCGATTTTTGGGTGAAAGAGCCATGTCATCCTGATGGACCCACCCTCCTTTAGTAAAAGGATATGAATCCCTCCCTTTGGTACTGTATCTGCAACACCCACAAAGCTACAAAGAAAGGCTTAGGTGGCGCCTCGCGGTGGCGATTGGGTGAACTATTTGTGTACATTAGGAGAATCGAGTGTTTACCTTTTTAACGACTCTCCTATTTTCTTGCTACTTTTCCCTCTCGAAGTGAAAATCGCTATTTGGGGTGTAAATAGCTGTGAGATGTGTCAAGATACGTCCTTACGCGATATCCCTTTGTGAATTTTAAAGGGATACTCGCTCCAGGAGTTAGAATTCTGGATACCTTCGGTAAATTCTCTGGGATATATCACTGTAGTCACATATAACCTAGGAAGCTACTTATGAAGGAACTTCCATTAGGATGACATGGCTCTTTCACCCAAAAAAAGATTTTTCACTTCGCTCAAAATCCGTTAACTATGACCTTGGTTCCCACCTGGGGAGGCTGACACAGGGTCACTGATATGCTAGTAAGTGTCTGGTGAGGCAATACTTCTCCTTTTTCAGGTACATCTTTTACCTTACTTAATTGTCTCTCCTTTTCTGCACAAGCACTTACTCTCATGATTTTCTATCGGCAAAATGCACTTCCCGGCTTTTACTGTTATTCTATCTTTTTTCCCATAAATGTATATTTGATTACTCATTATAAAATCCAAACCAAGTGTAACCATGATTTCTGTGATTTCCAAGGTGGGTAAGACAAAAAAATCATGTGTAAACTTTACAGATCCGACCTTAAAGTTGATGATCGTTGTATGCGTTGCCTTTAGTTTATTTTCTCCTGGTGTGTCGAGGATGATGGATGCCCCTGACTGTGGTAAGTTTGATGAGATTCCTTTTTCGAAGAAGCGAAATGCTGGCTCCTGTGTTGATCATCGCTCGAATGGACTTATCTGGTAGGTCAATCCTGACTGCTAAAATTACGAGCAGCCCATTCAGATATTTAGGGAACATGCCAATGACCTCGCTTGCAGTACCGCTGCCCCCTGCTCCTGTCTCTAGTGCTGCTTGGGTGGGGTCTTTGGGACTAATAGGGGCCCCACTGTCCACTTGACTGCTTCTGTTGTCATGCAGGAGGAGGGGGGCATTGATCTCCCTTGTCTCCCCCTTCCTCTTTTTCCATTTCCTTGGATGTTTGGTGGGGGTGGTGTGCGTGTGGCTCAGCCCGCCCACCCTTGGCACTTTTTGCTGGGCAATCTCGAGATAGATGACCTTCAGCTTGACAAGTGTAACAGCGCGGGGATCCTTGGGTGGGGTACTCCACTCACCGATGCCCCTCTCTCACACACTGACAACATCTCACGACTCTTCACTTGCTGACTTTGTTCTCCCCTCTCCCGGTTTGGGGGTTGGTTAGTGCCTCTCATGTCTACCACCTTTCTGGAATCGGGGCAGTTATTCTCTGTCCTGTATTCTTCTAGCAAACCTTCTAATGTTTTGTATTGCCATCACTATGTCTACTAATGAGCGATTATCTTCGAACAAATAACCACATATATACTGGTTTACTAATCTGTGAATATGTTTACGGGCAATTGATTTTTTATCACCTTCTGGGAGAATGGCACTCCATGTAGCTAACGAGTCACAATATCGAAAAATACAAGCTGCAAAACTGAGAATTGACTCCCCCTCACAAATTTTTGGTTTGTAATTTTCTTTCTCATCCCCTTTTCTTGCATTGGGCAAGACGTATTTCTCAATTAAACATCCTTTAATATCAGTAAAACCTCTTAAACTGTGTTGTGGCCAACCCATTACCTCTATTGCCAGATCATCTTTCAGCAACCTAATTACTGAAATTGCTTTTTCTCTTTCTGGCCACCCATATGTGGCTACTTCAAACTCTCTCAGAAATACTTCAATCAATTGAAACCCTTCATTATGCCGTTGGTCATCAAAAGGCCTAACACTTGCCTGGAGTTCTGGCATTTTTTGAACTATGATGTTTTGTGCATCTTTACCAGGCTGTACATGTGTGCTTTCACTTGTGTGCATTTCAACTTCATTTATGTACGTCAGATATGCTGTGGTTGCACACTGCTACTCTTCTGGTTCAACTAATAATCTTTTTTATTAACTCAGCTAGGTCATCTAACATATTTTCTAAGTCCTGCGTTCTTTGCTTTCATCTATATTCTTCATCGGCATCACTATAACCAGCTGCTCATTCGTTTTCATCTACTGCAGCAGCAATGTCTGCTATGTTAGCTATCACATATATAGGCATCTTGAACTTTTATTTTACTGCTTAAAGAACAACTTCACTCACAGCATACGCAAACACACATTCCTTCACCTGACACCAATCATGTCCCACGTTGACGAATAATGAGACATCTGAACAATTTATTACCAAAAGTTTGCGAATACATTTTATACAGCCCGATACTCTTCAGACAAGTACCTACTTGTTCTCATGATCGCTTGAGTGGTACTGGTTATCCCTTGGGTAAGCAAATGCATTGTTGCTCTGTCAATGTGCTGAACTGTTAGATTTTGTGGAAATCTCCATTGTGATGGAAATATACTGCCACCAAAAAAGGTTACAACTAGTCACCTATCAGACTTAACACAAATCACCTATAACAGAGTTCAGTGATCACTCACAATAATTTGTGATAGTCATAGTACTCTTTTAAAGTCATTAATCTCACTATATAAAACAAATACTTCTACATATTTCTCACACAAAGATTAGGACATATATATATATATATATATATATATATATATATATATATATATATATATATATATATACATATATATATATATATATATATATATATATATATATATATATATATATATATATATCCAAATAAGCCATATATATTTTTGATACATTAATGTCTGGATTCTCTTAACGACCTCGGGATCAGAGCCCCAGGCGAAATCACACAAAGACAAAAGCTTGTGACCGGCCGGGAATCGAACCCTGGTCGGCAAGCTTGTATAGACAGTGACTAAACCAAGAATTACAGAAGACGTTAAAGGTGATTTCAATTTATTGTGTCATTATGCGTGCTGGTCTTATATAAATTTTTGTAACTGGCCTGTGGAAGTAAGATACATGAAGTGTATTTATATTAGCTTTATTTTGTGTGAGAAAAAACTTGTAAGTTTATTTATATATTTTTTGTAATTTTAATCCTTATAGTGTTGAAGGTTACCTATTTCCATTAAGTATCAGGATTAAATATTGGTGTAAATTTAATTTCCAGTGAAACGAATGATTGTATAATTTTCATGAGTATTAATTTCTTTTGTCTTAGTCTAGACTTTGTTCAGACTTAATATTTTGAGTGATAAATTCTTTCAGTGTTGTAATTTTTATAGAACATATTTATTTTTGTAAAGAGTATTATTTCGATCACCTGTCTTCATTACAGAACTGTCTTGTATCCCTGTTAAAAAATCGAAGTAAACGGTGGTTGTGAATAGTTCTTAATAATGATTACCCAGTGTTGTTTTGAGTGTACTGAAGAGACTTTTGGATATTCAGTGTTTTTAGGCATTTCAGTCCGGGAGTTATATAATTTTTCTCAGAGTTCGGTATTATTCAAGTAAAACAGAATTATGTAAAAACAAAATAGGTGAGTTTAGAACTCAAGAGGTTTTGTAGCTTTCGTGCCATAATATATATATATATATATATATATATATATATATATATATATATATATATATATATATATATATACATATATTTATATAATATATATATATATATATATATATAAATATATATATATATATATATATATATATATATATATATATATATATATATATATATATATGTATATATATATATATATATATATATATATATATATATATATATATATATATATATATATATATATATATATATATATATATACACACACACACACACACACACACATATATATATATATATATATATATATATATATATATATATATATATATATATATATATATTTTGGACCATAATATATGTTTTTGGTGCCTGGACCCTTGTGATAGAGCAAGTCTGTTTTAAATATTGGTGATAACAGGGCCATGCTTTGATTAAATGTTTGAACAATTTAGTGTTGATAGGATTTTGTGAATCATTAGGATATATTTTTTTGGGAGAGGTAAAAATATTTGTAAAGTATAAGATAGAACAGTTAAGTATCCAACAGGTTTTGAAAAACCCAAATGTTTACGAATTATCAGAAGCTAATGCAACTACAGCTCAGTGGCTCTCTATCTGAATGGCATGCGGGGGCCATGCAAACAAGTGGAATGATTAAAGCCCAAATCAAGTGTCTAGCCTTAGAAGCGTTGTTAAACTCCAGGAAATTACTGGAAGAAGATATTGTAGCAGCTCGTGAACTGTTGGAGGAAGCTGAAAAAGAATTTGCTGCAACGCAAGGACCAGTTGATCCACAAACTGAAGACATGAAAGCAGAAAGGGATGTAGAGTCTGAGATTCGACGAATTGCAGCTGAAGAAAATTTGATTAAGTTGAAGATGATGGAAAGAGAGAGAGAAATGGAAGCAAGACGAGAAGAAGAAGAGGGGGAAGAAGCCTGACGTGTGAGGGAAATAGAAGCAAGACGGGAAGCAAGACATGTGAAGGAATTGTAGCTGGTGAATGCTTGTGCACGGTTGGCAACGCAGTCAGAGGCAACCCATACTATGCACGATCCTCTGTTTAATGTGACGAACGCCCAGAGGTTGATTCCAAAGTTCACAGAAGAGGCAAATGGCCTGTATTAGTGCAGAGTTTTCTTACTGGGAAGGGAAGCAGTGCATATCTTTCCCTATCTCAGGACTAGAGAAAGGAATATCAAGAAGTAAAGAGGAGCATCCTGCAAGTGTACCATATGACCCCTGAATATTATAAAGAAAATTTCCGAAGTTTCTGGAAGGACGAGGAAACGACTTTCCTGGATTACGCTTATCAGGTACGACAATGTTTTAAGAGATGGATAAAGGCTGCTAACGTGAGGGATATGGATGATTTAGAAGAATTGAGAGTACTAGAACAATATCTACGAGGAATTCCTGAACATTTTCAAACGTACTTGAGACAGAGGTGAAGAAACTTGATAAAGCCGCTTCACTGAGTGAAGATTATAATATTATCAGTCCTAAACCCTCCTCGGGTATGAAGTTCAAACTGTCGTTCCAACCAAGTGTCAAGTATTTGCCGAACCATGGAAACCAGTTCAGTGATAAGTATTTGAACAAGTTCAATAGTTGGAGCAGAAGTAGCACTGGTACAGAATGCGATAGTACCACAGCAACAATCGTCAAATAGTCCTCCTTCAAGTATCGTGAAAGATATGAAGAAAGTTAATATTTTCTGTTTCAAGTGTGGCAAGAGAGCCCTTATCAGTAAGAAATGTTGGTCGAACCAACCAAAAGCAGTTGCCCAAGTGATTAGGGATAATTCGATTTCACAGAATATGAGGCGAAGAAACTATCGGGGAAGGACAAAGCAGAAAATAAACCAGCCAACATTTACACGACAGACATGACAAACCCTAACAGTGTGGATATTTTTAAACCATATATTTATGAAGGTATGTTAGGAGCAATAGACAGGAGCGAGCAAACCCCAGTCAAGATATTGTGCGACACAGGCTGCAACTATGGTGTGGGGATAAGAGGAGTACACTCGTTGGTGGAACGTTCTCTCACAGGAGACTCAGTTATTTTGAAGGGAATAGGAGGTGAAGAGGTTACCCCTATTTGCCGTTTGAAACTGTCATGTGATTTGGTAGCAGGTAATTTTGAATCTACGGTAAAGGATTCATTGTCTGTCAAAGGAGTAGTAGTCCTGCTGGGTCTTGAGGTTAGGGAAGGGCAGTTTGTGCCTTGTCCCATTGTAACAGAGAAACCACTGAACTCGAGAAGAACTACCCATATCTGTCTCCTATTTGTGTGACGATTAGGAGTATGACGAAGAAAGTGGCTGGAAAAGAAGAAACAGAAATAGAAGGAGCTATGAACTTTGGGGTTTTGTTTTCCAAAAAAGAAGAGAACTCCCGAGAAAGCCTGAGCAAAGAGGAACGATAGCCGAGTAGACAAGAAGACAAAGAAGGAATGGACTTAGAAGGAATAGAAAACTCAGCGTTAGATGTAGTACTAGTGAGTAGGAAAAAGCTGATAGGATTACAATGGAAGGATGCAACGTTAACAGAGTTATTGTACCGTATGGTGGATGAGAGGGGCACAGTAGTTTCTGACCTGTTATTACCTTAAGGATGGGTTGCTTATGAGGAAGCATAGTCCCGCCAATATCTCTGGGAATGCCAAATGGAGGATATTCCATCAGATATTGATTCCCGCACCGTTGAGAAGACAGGTGATCGCTGTAGCGTGCGAGATGGGACACAGGGGGATAAGGAAGAAGACGAAGATTACAAAACACTTTTTCTGGCCTAGCATGCATAAGGACGTGAGGCAGTTTTGCCGCACATGTCACATATGTCAGATGGCTAGAAAGCCAAATGAGTACATTAAGAAAGCTCCCTTACACCTGATAGAAGTGAGAGAAGAACTTTTCAGCAAGGTAATGTATCCAATGACGAGTTACCCAGGAGCCATACCCGTCAGAAGCATCAATGCCAAAATAATTGCCGTGAAGTTACTACATTTTTCTTACTAAGTTTGGTATTCCGGAAATCGCTCAAAATGACCAACGAATGATTTTCACATCAAAACTGTTTCAAAACGTAATGAAACTGTTGGATGTGAAACAACAACTATTAACTGCTTATCATCAGTAGACCCAAGGTGCATTAGAGAGGTTTCATTAAACTTTGAAAAGTATGGTATTGAAGTTCAGCAATGAAACGAGGAATGAATGGGATATCGGACTACCGTTGATGTTATTTGAGGTACGTAATGCTTATCAAGAAAGCATAGGATGTAGCCCAAATGAAATGATATTTGGACGAGAAGTACGAGGACCGATTAGAATGGTAGCAGAAAAATGGAAGGACCAAGAAGAAACGGATGGAGAATATGTCAAGAATTTGAGGAAAAGATCGGCAAGATAAGGAAATTTTACCTACCTCAAAACCAGTCAAGATAAAATGAAGTAAATGTTCGATATGAAAAGTAAGGCAGAAAGGTTTCAGTAGGATATCAGGTATTGGTCTTCTTGCCGATAAGGAGATTCCCACTAACCAACATGTTCCAAGGACGATTCAAGATTTTGGAGAAGATCGGTGACCTAACATACGTTATCGAAGCCCTAGCAGGAAGGAAAAGTCAAAGGAAATACACGTTAACCTACTGAAACCCTACTTATGCGAAAAAGAGACTGAAGCTTCACAGGTGTGTATAGCGCACACCATACCATTCACGGAAGACGACGACGGATATGATGTAGGGGCGGTAAGCAAAGTGAATAATTCGTCTATCATTCAGAACTTGGAAGGGAAATTAACTCATTTGAACCGGGAGCAACAAGAGGAATTAAGCCGATTAATTAGAAGTTTCACCGAAATTGTCTCAGACGTCCCGAAACGAACCAACCTGCCGAAACATGAGATACACCTCAAAACAACAGAAAGACTATTTAATCAAGGACCTTATCGACTGTGGCCGTATCAGCGAGAAGTCATGAGAAAAGAAGTGGACTATTTGTTAAAAAACGGATTAGCTGATCAAAGTTCTAGCCCTTACAGTTCTCCATGCTTGCTCGTGAATAAAAACACGTACTGATCTTTCAGGATGTGTATGGACTATTGAAAGTTGAATTCCATCAGTGTGGCCGATAATTTTCCATTGTCGCTCATCGACCAACTACTCAACCATGTCAGACAAGCGAGGTTCGTCTCCAAGATCGACTTGTTAAAAGGCTTTTATTAAATTCCTTTGGACAACAACGCAAAATTGTTAACAGCTCCTAAAACCCCGTTTGTGTTATATCAATACACCGTCTCTCTCTCTCTCTCTCTCTCTCTCACTCTCTCTCTCTCTCTCTCTCTCTCTCTCTCTCTCTCTCTCTGCCAAAGTACGGCAACGTCATCATACAACAACCAGCAGAAAATCAACTTTAATGAGAATAACTCCAGGAAGACTAACCAACTTCCTCTTATGACGTAAGAGGAAGGAGAAACTTATCACTAAATGCCAGATAATTCAACTCACGAGCCTACACCAGGCATTACGAGGACCCATCTTCTAGAACATCCCACAGAAGATAACGGGATGCTATTCCCAATAATAATTGCTCTGAATTTGATGGTCAAAACAACTAGTTGGACTCGCAAAACTATAGATACTCCCATCGACAATACCAACATTTGGCTAACCAGCAATTATCTATCAATGATTGTGCGTTTAGATGTTCAGATTGTCATACTTCATTATGGGATTCGTTGGTTGCTATGCTTTATAGGGGCACAGTCTGGTTTTATGCCCATACTCGCTGCACTCATTTCATTTATCTCTGTGGCCCTATCTGCAATTTGATAAAGCGTGAACATTCTCTCCACATTTTGAGCAAGGCTGAGGAGTTTGTGTGTATGTGAGGGAGGATTTTAAGGTGAACCTTTTAACTCTTACTCTTGATAGACCTGAGGGTGACGAGGATATTTGGTTGAATGTACAATAGGATCTTTCATTCTTTTGCAATTGGTTGTTTGTATCGTCATTCATATTCCGCCAATAATTTTTACTTATTTGTTTGAAGTTTTTACAACAATGTGTTTACGTAATAAACCTCTGTTAATCTTGGGTAATTTCAACCATGATTAGTTTCTCCCAGATAAAAAAAAATTGGAAAAATAACCCAATCCTTATATCTAACCGAGAAAGGACACTTTTAACATCTACTTCCTAAACATTAATATATCTTGCAATCAGAGATAATTAGATTTTGTTATCCATTTTGGTGTTATGCCCCGTGGGTGATTATGAGCTTCTTACTATCACTCTCAACACAAGGAAAGAGAGATCTTCAGCTATTAGAACATTTCGGTCGTTAAGAAATTACCCTCAGTATAATTTCTGTGACCTCAATAATAAAGATGCTTTAAATTACATATAACTTATTAACAATGTCAATGAACAAGTTTCAGTTTTCACAAATATCTTTATAAATTACTTAGATTCTAGTGCTAATTTTGTGACAGGAGACATTAAGCGGCTCCACTGTACTTGGATTGACAATCAAATAAAAGAGGCAATAAAAGCCATAAATAACTCTCACAAAATGTTTAAGCAGAATAAGTAAAACTTCCTGGCTGAAAGTAACTATCGAAAACAGGAATAAATATGTTAAAAACTGATATCCAATAGTAAAAAAAATATTTCAAAGAACAATTTTGGAATGTAAAGGTAACATTAGTGGTACAAGGAGAGGTTTAAGAAAAAAAAAAAAAAAAAAAAAAAAAAAAAAAAAAAAAAAAAAAAAAAAAAAAAAAAAATGATTTTTGGAGGGCTTAGAAACTGAACTTTGGAGTAAAGTAGAGGTATTTAACGTATACTTTGTCAAGATAGGAGAAAACTCTTTCAGGTAATCCTGGAAACCCTGGTAGATTTTAACATGCTTGTAAATAATTGTCATTCATTAACATCAAATAATCTATATATGTTTAGGCCGCCGCCAGTCGACATCAACACTCTGATATTGACCATTAGAAACTTAAACGTAACAAAGTCTTATGGCTGTGACGGAATACCTTCCCGTTTCCTAGTTGAATCCTTACCCGTTCCTATTCATTACATCCTCAATTGTAAACACATCTATCGTAACAGGTGTACTTCAGAAATTTTGGAAGCATTCTATTGTGGTTCCAGTTTTTAAAAGCAGAGATGCTGAAAATATTGCCTATTTCTCTACTGCACATTCTTTCAGAGATACTAGTAAAATAATTGCGAACCAGCTGATTGATTTCCTCGAATCCACTAAATTACTTAAGGTTAACCAACATGGGTTTCGACCAAAACACTCTACAGGAACAGCTTCAATGACGCACCAATAAAATTTACGAAAACATTGAAAACAAGAAAATTTTCCTTCTTTTACTTCTTGAACTCTCGAAAGACTTCGTCAGTGTCAATCACCAAACTCTAATTGAAAAATGGAAATATTTAAACATCAATTCATTTTGGCTTAAAAAATATCTTCAAGATAGAGTTCAGTTAGTATGTATTTGATCAACTATATCCTCTTCTCAGAAAATAAAATTTTGAGTTCCTAAGGGATGAATCTTTGGGCCTTTATTGGTTCCCATCTATAGAAATGATTTACCCAAATAAATGCGTAATATACAAAATTACGCTGCTAAGGTTTCTGCATGGAGGTCTCACAAATATGACCTTCTCACCTCTTTACATGATATGTTAAAATGGCTCCGCATGAAAGAGAAATACAAATATGAAGTATGCGTTTTAATATTAGAAATACAAGATAAACTTATCCCTGACTGGATTTTTACCTAACCAACTATAGGTCAGATTCGTGTGGGAAGAGTCAACACTAGAGGTTTAAACACCCTTTTCGTCCCAAGAACTTACACAGATACAGGGAGAAGGGCATTAAATGTAATTGGTAATGTGGAATAAACTACCTCAAAATATAAGAAGTATTCAGACAATATCGTCTTTTAAAAGTCTTCTCATGAAATGTTTAATGAAGGATTAGGCTTTGATTTATATTTTTCATATTTATTTTGAATTTCATAATTTATGGATATTGATCGTCGTTGATTTTACATAGAGTTTTACTACTAGTACCTATGATATATGATTTTTCAAAGCTTATATATATATATATATATATATATATATATATATATATATATATATATATATATATATATATATATATATATATATATAATAAGAATTCTAACTTTCAATTACTTTTAATATATTTAGTATAATCAACTATTTATGTTTATATCAATAATATATTTGAGTTTGTGCAACGTCTAGAAAATTGTGTATAGGCTTTAGTCTTCTTATTCAGGGATTTAGCGTGAAATTCATCTGACAGATTGTGTAGGAATGTATAAAACTATAGTATTCATTTTATGTAAGAACCATTATTATTGATTAAATAAATAGTTTTGACTTTTCTCTCTCTCTCTCTCTCTCTCTCTCTCTCTCTCTCTCTCTCTCTCTCTCTCTCTCTCTCTCTCTCTCTCTTAAAGCGTCGTTTATATGCGAGAAACGAGATAACGATATTTTCATGTCCTTTCAAAAGATCCAAGCCTTGTCCTCTTTACATATCCCCGTAGTATAAAGAAAATGGAAATTGTTTTTCTTCCGTGCAATATAATTTCATGAAATTATGTAGGGTGGATTCCTAAGAGCCTAAAGTGAATATATTATTAAATCGTACCTTAACTTACTTCGACTGTAATGTTCTAACGGTAAGAAAACTAGTCGTGTGATTTTTTCCAAATGGCCTTTCATTTTGCATAAATTTTGTTCAGTTATAAGAATCTTTCAATTTCTTATAAAAGTTTTATACATATTTTGTCAGTATCATTAAAGAAAATTTCGGAAACTATTGTGAATTATTATGAATTATATTTTTCAAAAATGAGCCAATGTTAGTTTTGGTGAATAATGATAGGAAAATACGTATATTGTGTTGCTTTTTTATTTTACTTATTTTCAAAAGATATCAAATCATTACTTTTAATGAAATGCTAAGCATCTTAATAACTAAAGAAAGAATATTTCATTAAAAAACAACATAATTTATGATTTATTTATCTTACGAGATCATGAGACAGACGTAAAAGAGAGAAGTATTTTGGTGTAACATGGTTGAGAACAAACACTAAATAATAATAATAATAATAATAATAATAATAATAATAATAAAAGAGTATAGATGCATGTAATATATCCGTTCCTTTATACTTAATATATCTATCGACATATCTATTGGCGTAACATTCTCGTTGGTGCCTATGTCAGAGAGTGGAAGATCTGTTCTATGGCTCGAAGTTGAAACTAGATTGTTCAAGTTTTAATGGAAAGCTCTTTGCCCAGAACATTAGTTGCTGGAGTCTGTGTCAGGTTGGAGGTTAGATCTTCAGATGTCTCGAGATAATGGGAAAACTTTAGTGTTAAACTTCATCGGGATTGTAATGGCAATATCTCCTGTTACTTTCGTTTTTTATTTTCTATCCATTAATATGTTGCTAGATTCAGTGTTAGTATACACCATAATTCCCCCTAATGAATGATTTTTTTTTTTTTTGTATCAGTTTTTTATTTTTATTTTGTCTTGTTTTTCTAAATCCTTCGCAGAGAGAGAGAGAGAGAGAGAGAGAGAGAGAGAGAGAGAGAGAGAGAGAGAGAGAGAGAGAGAGAGAGAGAGGTAGTTGGTGTAATGATTGTTTATAACGATTATTAATGATAATGATAATGATAATGATAATAATGATGATAATAATAATAATGATCTGCAGTGATTGAAGGTTTGTCTTAATTTACAGTTGTATGCTTAGGACGGTAGCAAATGTTCTGGTCATACTTTTTTTTATTGTGACTACAGTAGAGGAGTGATTTGTTTAATGCTCTATTTACTGTATATATTGTAAGGGATATTTCTATATATCCTTAACAGATTCTTTTAATGATGTTTATAGCAAGATAATACCTCATAATATTGAGAAAATACTAGGGCGAAATCAAATAGAGATATATTTACCAATATCATAATTATCAATAATCTTTAAAGTAACATACAACTAGAGTTCCATACAAATAAGATATAAATTACGAGAAATTATGAATTTCGATTAAATACAAAACAATATAAATATAATTATTAAATTACCAGGAACAACAAATTCACATATGAATAAAGAACCTAAATATGAAATCACAGTTATGAAACCTAACCTCGTTATTACTAGTTGTCCAATACTCTTTGAAGCAAATCAGTGAAATAATTCACGTTACAATAATATATAATAAAAGTTACGAAAACAAGGAAATGTTTACCCTCTCAACTATTTACACAAGCGAAATACACTAATTGCTTCTACTCAGTAAATCTGAAAAATGATTAGATTGACCATATATATATATATATATATATATATATATATATATATATATATATATATATATATATATATATATATATATATATATATATATATAAATAATCCTGTATTTATATGGGTGTAGGCCCAAAATTAATCTAAAAATCCTGTCATTTCCAGATTTCAGACTTTCCATGTAGGTTAGGGGCTTATGGTCTGTTTCAATGAAAAACTCTTTCCTATACAAATAATAGTGGAATTTTCGTACAGCCTAGAAGATAGCCAAACACACTCTCTCAATGGTAGAATACCGCTGTTCCCTTGGGAGAAGCTTCCGGCTAGCATACGCCACTGGATAGGCTGTTTCTTCATCATACTGAAGGAGCACAGCTCCAAGACCAACTGAAGAGGCAGCTGTCCTTAGAACAAAAGGAATATGAAGAATATGAGCATCAATGAAGTATTTCTTAAAAATTCCAAATAAGTTTTCTTTTTCATTATTCCATTATAGAGGTTCTTTCACTTCCTTTTTAAGCTTTGCTGTTAATGATGACGTTAAGCTAGACAAATTTGGGATGAACTGTCGATAAAAATTAACAGAACCTAAAAAGCATCTTAACAACTTCTTAGTTTTGGAATTTTAATTTGTTGCAAAGATAAAATTTTATCATTCAGGGGTCTGTTTATATTATTACCTACTTCAAGCCCAAATATTTAACTTTCTCATAACAAAAATGACATTTTGATGGACGGGCTATCAGAGCATGATCTCTCAATCTTCGAAGTACCTCTCTCAAGGTTTCCAAATGTTCCTGGAAACTATTAGACATCACGAATATGTTATCAAAATAGATAGAGATATTATTCATTCCATGAAAGATTTTCTTCATCAATCTAAAGTAGGTAGCACATGCAGTAACCAGTCCAAAGGGTAGCCTCTTATATTGCTTTAAACCACGGTAAGTAGGGAAAGCCGTTAGAGGTCTTGCATTAGGGTCCATCATAACCTGATGATAGGGTTTTGTGATATCCAATTCTGTAATAAAAGACATGTTACGAAATTTAAATAAATATTCATCAATTAAGGGCATAGGTTCAGAATCGAACTTGTTACTGAATTGAGTGCACGAAAATCTAGTGCTAACCTGAATGTGTCAGGATTCTTTATCATAACAATAGGAATACAATAATCAGACTTACTTTCTTCAATTATCCCAAGTTTCAGTAATTTATCTACTTCTTTACATACTTCCTCCTTAAGATGTGCTGGTACTGGGTACATTTTCTTTCGAATAGGCTCTGTTGACGTAAATTCAATCTTGTGGATTATAGTAGAAGTACAACCTGGTATCTCCGAGAGGACTTCTGTAAAATTATCCAGTACTTCTCCTAGTTTCCCTTTTTGTTCTGGAGTTAAAGTTGGACAGATATCTAATTCAGAAGTTATCTCTTCTTCAACACAAGGCATAGGATCTTCGATGTCTTCACTCAAAACTTTAACACGAGAGGTTACACAGCAATAATCTGGAATTGAACTATTCAGATTTTCATCAGCCACTTATAACACAATCTGTGACCTGAAAAAATATGCCTTCAGCAAGTTAACATGATATGTTTTTGGCTTACCTTTCACATCGATTATGTAATCAACACTTGAGATTTTGCAGAACTTTAAATGATCCTTGCCATTCAACAAACAACTTATTGTGTTCTGTTGGCAGTAATAGTAACACCTCAGCATTGACTTTAAACTGCCTACGAGTACTTTTCTTGTCAAAGTACGTACTGTAGATTTCTATTGAAGTCTTTATATTTCCCTGGACTATTTTTAAATTTTCCACTAGCCTGTTTCTAAAATCAAAAAGAAAAGAATAAACATTTTGGTTATCATTAGAAAGGCCAGTATTAGTCCATATCTCATTCAATATTAGTAGTGGTCCCCTTACTTGGTATCCATAAAGGATTTCAAATGGGGAAAAACCAAGAGTGTCAGAAGGAATCTCCCTCATAGCAAACAGGGCACAAGGTAAATATCTATGCCATTCTCTAGGCTGCAAATGACAATTTATTCAATATAGATTTGAGAACAGTGTGTTGTCTTTCACAACGACCATTGCCAGCTGGATGATACGGAGTAGTAAACAATGGTTTTACTCCCAACTGTTGGTACACATGTTCCATAAGTTCTGATGTGAACTGCTTTCCTCTATCAGATTATTTCCTTTGGTATTCCTAACCTAGTAATTATTTGCATAGGAGCATCTGCAACATCAACAGTGGTTATGGTCTTCATAGGAATTGCTTCAGGAAATCCTGTAGCATAATCAATCATTGTTAAAATAAACCTGCGACCTTCAAATGTGCTTGGATTCAGTGGACCCACTATGTCAATTCCTATTCTGCTAAAAGGAATGGAAACTACTGGCATTTTTACCATAGAGACCCTTTTATGTCTACCTTTACTTGTGTTCCTCTGACAGTTATCGCAAGATCTACAATATGCATACACATCTGTACACATTCCTGGCCAGAAATATAGTTCTTTGATTTTTTTTTAGGGTTTTGCGATGACTAAAGTGTCCTGCCACAGGTAAGTCATGAGCCAATTTAAGAACAACCTTTGTAAGTTTAAGAGGAACAACTAAATAAAATTCTTGAATTGTTTGCATTTATAATTTCCTTATACAAAACTTCCTTTCTCAGTACATACCTGTACTCCCCTTTTGAGTTTTTTCTTATGGTGTTGGCTTGACAGTCTTTCCTGATCGATTCCAGGGTTGAACATTCATTTTTCAATTTTATAAGGTCAATAGGAGTAGTCTCAAGGGCTTTTACATCAGGAAAAACTAATGGGTGAACAACTTTCCTTAAAGCTGAACGAGTGATTATATTAACGTGGTCAATACCTTTACCCTTTTCTGTAGGCAGATGGTTTCTTCGAGGTTCCTCATCAATGGAGTTCCAAGGGGGGCAGTCTCCATCTTCAGGAAAAAGAGCACCTTCAATGTTACGTAAAAGTACTGTACAAAACTTAATTGGGGCAATGATAGCATTAACCTTTCCAGTAAACCATTTACATCCAATATAAACTGGTAACATTGGAAAAACATTTTTCCTTCCTAAATAATCAATTAATGATGATTTTGGCAATTCCCTCTAATTCAAGTTAGGAAACAGGTCTTTGGATCAATACATGTAGAACAGCCAGTATCACGTAAAATGGTAGAAGTACGAGAACCATTAACCACAGCATGAGTAAATGGAGCTCTAGAGTGAGTTTCTTTAGAAGCATAGCGACCAACCTTTTGCTTTGTTCGATGAAGTGCCAGGAGTAGAAGTCATTGTAGCTTTACCTTTAGGACAGGATCGTACAATGTGTCCAGCTTCACCACAAACATAGCAAAGTGGTGTTGGCCTTTGGGTGACAACTGATGATGGTTTGGGATTCAGACTTTTCTTTTGGGTCTGCTTATCCCTAGGATAACATCTATGTGCACCTGCAAATCTGTCTGCTGCTTCGGCAACATCTTTAGTTTTCCATAATTCCTCTTCTTTAATAAAAAGTCTGATGCCATGTGGTAAGACAGTGAGAAATTGATCAACAACAATAAATTCTGTTAAGTTTTCAAAAGAATCATCAACATCACTTGTATGAAACCAATAATCAAAGTGTCTAAAGAGTTGAGTCAAATTGAGAAAAATTAATCTTATAGTTCATCTTAGCAAATCTGAATTCTTTACGGTACTATTCAGGGGTCCTCTTAAAAGCCCCTAAAACAGCAGCTTTTAAACTTACATAATCTGCAATTTCATCTTCAGAAAGGGTAGAATAAATATTTAAAGCAGTGCCCGAAAGCAATAGTTGCCAAACGGGTAGCCCACTCACTAACAGGCCACTCACATAAGGAAGCAACACTTTCTAATCTTATTATGTAAGCAGTTATGTCCTCATCTTCATTGTAAGGAACAAGCCTTGGTGGTTTAATACCACTTACCTTAGGAGCAGTACTTTCCTAAATACCATCATCAATTCTTTGTTTATCAAGAGCTAGCTTTGCTTCCTCAAGCGCTAATCTTCTTTCTTCTAAACTTCTATCCATTTCCTATTTCTTAAGTTCTCGATCTTCAGCCCTTTCTTTTCGTTCTTGTCTCTCCTCGTTTTTTTCTTCTCGTTCTTGTCTCTCCTTTTCTTTTGTTTCTTCTCGTTCTTGTCTCTCTTGTTCTTTTTTTTCTTTCTCTTTGTAATCCTGCTTCATATTTTTTGTTGCCCATTCACCAAGTCCATTTCCTTCCAAACCAATTATTCTTCCTTGCTCGATCCAATAGGAGAACTGTAATTCAGACATTGTATGAAACTAAAGCAAACTTTTACTATTAAACGAGTGTGTTGCCAAGGACAGTAACAAGTCTTGATTTTATGGTTTAACCGAAATAGAAAATATAATAAAGAAGACTCGAATAGACCATAAAATATACCCCCAGTCCACACACTAACAGTCAAAATAATAAAGAGCTTTCAACTATTTAGAACTCACTTTTCTTGTATGCTAACCTGCATTAGGAAACAAGGGTCAGCATTTGCTGGACTCCTTAACTAGGGTAACTCGTGGAATTTACTATGGCTACAACACTATCATGCTTGGCGTAATTCCTGTCCCCTCTAGGCAATTACGATAGTCAAACTCCTTTACCCTTAAAGTCACTTAAAGATTTGTTCACAGAGGCTGTACTGTATTGAGCATGCGCAACAAACTCTTACTCACCCCGCAAAATACACATGTGATAATGGCTAAGTGAATTTCACCTTGATTCCCACAACATATGCTGTATTATCCTGGCAAGGTCACCAATATGTAAGGGATATTTCTATATATCCTTTCCATATTCTTTTAATGATGTTTATAGCAAGATAATACCTCATAATATTGAGAAAATACTAGGGCGAAATCAGAGAGATAAGTTTACCAATATTATGATTGTCAATAATCTTTAAAATTACATACAACTAGAGTTCCATACAAATAAGATATAAATTGCGAGAAATTATGAATGCCGATTAGATACAAAACAATAAAAATATAATTATTAAATTACCAGGAACAACATATTCAAACATGAATAAAGAACCCAACTATAAAATTACAGTTATGAAACCTAACCTCGTTATTATTAGTTGCCCAATACTCTTTGAAGCAAATCAGTGAAATAGTTCACTGCACAACAATATATAATAAAAGTTAAGATAACAAGCACCATATAGTAAAATAATACCCAAAAGATAACTATACAGGATGCAGAATCAAAACAGAAAAACAAACATTAATATTAGTCACATTTATGACTGAATATTTGTCTCTCAAGAAATTAAACAGAGAAAAGCGATGTATACTACGATTCTCCTGTAGTACAGAGGAACATCCACAAAGTCTTTCTTTTGCACATTTCCATTGGAAGTTAGGGTTAGGAAAAGCAGACTTTTCCTTCACTTTTTTACTTTCTCTTAAAATGTAATACAATTTCTTCCAAGAACAAAACGGGACACACCCGCAGCTGCCCACTGAAGCTTGAGATAGTAGCACAGAAAGTGCTAGATTGAACAGAAGAGAGGTCCCAAGAAAACTATCTAGGGACTCTCAAACAGGTACTTACTTAAAAAAAAAAGTAAACAGGAAGTTACATTTAAATACCGTAATTTTTCCTTTACATATATTCACCTTTTTTTTTATTATTATTTATCAGTATTATTTTATCGTTGTTAGGTGTATTTGTGAATAATAGAATCCATTACTTATATTTTTTTTGTTTATAGAATGATAGCGTAGATAGCTAGTAATGTTCGTAAATAATATTTTTTTTATTTTTCTAGCAATTAGAAATAGAATTGTCTATTTACGGAGAGTTTGATTTCAGCTGTATTTGAATGTAATACCATTTTTTTCTTATATGCGCCGTTAAACCTGAATAAAAGAACATACTGTACTACCAATATATTTTCTTTTTTTTTAAATAAGAGTAACAAATTTTTTTTACGCATTAATATTTATCGCAAAGTGGTTGCGTTCAGTGTAGGTGCATTTAAAAAGGCTCCTTTACTGAAAGCAACAATTCTCCGATATACGAAACCAAGTATTCTACTACATGGAAATAATCATGCTCATGGATTTGCTAGCGTTGGTCGCTTGTTTAATTGATTTGAGTATGAGAAAAGATATGATGAATATCTTAGATATGCATGTTATGGCTGGGGGTTACACACTAGTATATAATATATTGATAATTGACATATCTTCACATACTGAAACAAATACACAGGTTTAAACGTTTAGATGTCTGATACATATGATAGTTACCAAGATTCATGTTATACTGATATAAGATCCTACAAAACAATGCTAAAGACATATAAAGGCAGCAAAACATATGAAGACACATAACCACACGAAAACAACTCAATGAGCATGAAAAGTATCAATGTAAGTATTAGTGCGAGGACTGTAATGTTCGTGGGTTTTTTTTTTTTTTTCCTTTTTTGTTTCAACACTTATTTGAGATATATCATAACATAAAATTATCAAAAATAAGTAAGTTGAAACTTCAAAAACGATCAATTCAGAACTTATTTGAATAGTATTTGACAATTGGGAGCCATAAATTATCAATCTTATAATTTTTAGGTTAACACAATATCGTTCAGTTGCATTATCATGCATCCAGTTCCATCCAGACCATAACTTAAAAGAATTTTTTATTGAATAGAATTCATATACATGAAGGAAAATCAACGCTTAAATTCACACAAAATTTAAATCAAGATATCTTAGTCATGATAAGCTGCTCTCATATATATATATATATATATATATATATATATATATATATATATATATATATATATATATATATATATATTTGTTTCTTAACTGAGCAATGGCCTTCATATGAAACAAACGTCATTTGCATGCCAATTCTATTGTTGATAAGCAAACCACAACGTCCTTGAAGCAAATATTTATAAACAAACCATCATTAAACTCGGAGTTCAGACTCAGTGACTCCCATCTTAATACACGTGGAGCATTGCATCATAACACAAACTGAGCAATGACATACGCCATCTAAGGTCAATTTTCCTGGTTTATAATCAAGCAACAACAACCTTGAACCACATATTTGTAAATAAAACATAATCTAATTTAGATTTTGTACCAAATGACCTTCCCTGGAAGCCACGTGGTGCATAGCATCATAACGGAAACTTAGCAACATTGGCAGACCCCATTCTGAGAGGTCATAGAACTGAGCGGCTACGGCAAAAAGTGTACTACTCATATAACCAAGAAATATATTATTGCTATAGTAATAACGAATAAGAAATAAAATCAGTTGGTTTGATTTTAAAGGGATTAAACGTAGATATCTTATTACCCCCATTCTATAAAGTACTGATTACTGGGCTTTACAATACTCTACATTTCACACCTAAGCACCTAAGGTATTTTTTGGCTAACATTTAATAAGAATGGGATTTTCTTAACCAAATGTATATTCCTAAAGCTAAATTTTTCTTACATTGCTAAAGAAACTCATGATTTTATGGCTAAATTAAGATATATAGGCAGTGTGAAAAATAAAGTTTTACCATCCATACCTACCTAAATTTCTCGAGATATGGTAACTTACCTTCATTTTTTATTGCAAGGTATAATACAATAAGTAAAGGTTAAATAGAAACATCTAATAAGCAACTGTTTATCATTTTCTGAAACAAATGAAATCATATTAAATAAATTCTTGAGGAAATAAAATTATTTATATGACTTATAGTTTCCTTAATCGTGCCTTTAAATATTGAAATAAAATTATTACAAAGGGTGTATCGGAACACATAAACCTTTCTTTTCCTAAACGAATTTCCATTCCAATTATCCTAAAAGATAAAGATAGACATTTTCTCACCGCAACATTAATTAAATTCATGCTTGAGGACACACATATTGACAGATGAACAAAAGCTAAATAGATGAACAGCCATATTCAACTTACAAAAAGGGAAGAAACTTACTGATAACTAGACTGACAATAGATCTACATATCATCAACGCAGGAACACGATTATGATAACTATTACCATGTTAACCGTTGGCAATATGGGTCCGGAGAGATCTGTTCGGTATCTTCCAATTAAAGCAAACACGACCCATAAACAACCTCAATCATTACCCCAGCAGCAAACCGATATTGAACTTAATCGCCACGTTTGTTGGGCGCATATGAATTACGGTATACTGTAAGTGCAAAGTCAAAATAATTCCACTGAAGGGTTACAGGTGTTGATATATTTTGAGGAATTTTATTCTTGGTGCTTTCGGGAGTTATGTGATTAGTTTGCTCTATTGTGCTGGTATACTTAGAAAGAATACCCTTAGTTCTAAGTACTTTGAATAAAGATGACATTTATATACCGTTCAAGAAACAATAAACATGTTACCTCATTTATTGACTCCTAACTCTCAAACTATTTTCTTGTCTTTATCCATAAAATGTCCACAACAATGTTATTAATAGTAGAAGTTAGTGCTTGCTTTTTTTTTTTTTTTTTTCTTTTTTTTAATAACTATATATCCCGTATCCTGAGGGCTACATATACATAGTGCCCTCGGATACAAAGATGAATGAGAGAAAAAGAAAACGATTTTCTTGTTTCGCAAATAGCCTGAATATAAATGTACTTATAATAACTTAAGCTATAAGCTTTATGAATTCGTAAACTTCAAAATTGTTAGTTTGCTATCAATCAAAATGATCCAAAAATCTATATTGTTATTTCCTTTTCTGGAATACTTTTTAATAAAAATTTTCTTATAGGTTTATCAGAAAATCAGCAACATATCGATACAAAATAATTCTAGAAGCCTCATTAAAAGGGATCAATCTCATCTTAGGTTCTTCCCTGCTTAGTCGTTTAATAACCAGTTTAATCATTACGATGTATTTAGTATGAAATTGGGTTAATATCATCCACCATACACTTTCATGAAGGAATTGTCCACAATCAAATACAAACCTCATTCTCAAATCCAATGGATAATATAAATTATAAGCACAGTTGATGCATGAACAATTACATGAAAGGAGTTTGTGCCGAAATACCTTGCTTTTGGTGTTTCATTTCTTGCCCAATACCCTTCACAAATGAGTGACATTAGATGCATGCAGCTTTT
>NC_090729.1:66303909-66331409 GCF_036898095.1 Palaemon carinicauda | reverse complement strand
TATTCCTCCCTCCTTACGATTCGATGTTATACGCTCTTTTCACATTTATGTAATCTTCACTACACAAATACTCAAACTATTTCTTGAAACTCTTATCCCATTTTAGATCCAAGTAAACATTTACCACTTTTCCTATTTTTACATCTCATAACTTCTCTATTATCATTACTCAGTGCACGATGAACATTAAAAGAAATCACTCAGATACACTCCTAAATACTTATGATACTGTAACGTTTCCTTTTAGAAAAAATCTGGCTACACATTTTTTTACGCTATATCTTTGGCTCCCACAGAAACTTCCCTCTTTTTTCTCTCAAGTCTATTAAATTTTTTATTTATTTCTGTATGGATCCCCTAGTTTTTCATGCTCCTAATATCCTTACATTTGTTCATGAATAATATCACTAATCAGAGCCATCTATGCTTTCTTCATTGAATTCTATTCGTGATTACCATGAATGACTTAAACTTTCCTCTTACCCACATTTTAACTCTAACTTCTACCCCACCCCTCCCCCCACACAAGCTGTTTCTTTTCGCGGTGACATCTGCAAACAACCGTTCTTCCCCCCTTTCAAACAAACTCTACTCATCTTACTGTTCGACAATGTATTTTTTGCTGACTTATCACATCAGCCTCTTCACAGACACAGTATAGCAACCAGCTTTGTAGATATAACAAGATTCCTTCATCCTACGAACCACTTTTACACATATCAAAATATTTTGCCATATATATCACCATACACATTTAATGAATGCATTATAACTACTATTATGATGATAATTAAAAAAAAGGGATAAGAAAATAAACACTCATAAAATACAACATAACGAAGATAGTTGCCAGCTCGAATAATCTGTAATCTAATATGTAAAATTCCGTTTCTAAATATAAACTCAATACTTTCTATATATTGAGATATCGTTAGACTGGCAAATACTCTTACACAAAATTATGCTTCAAGTTTTGTTCATCCTTGAAAAATGCAGAAAACGTTACGCCAAAACGACATAAAATGTAAACAAATACTGTACTGCGGCAAACGGATGCTTACTTATATATCCTTTTATTTATTCTTTTTGATTTCCGTTTTAGTTCATTTACGCATAGGCGTTTTGAATGCAAACAACCCAACCATGAATAATCACTCCTGTGACGCAAATCCTACCATCCTTTGTAGAGCTTTGAGAAAGTCGTTTTGAATGAGAGCAACATATCACAAAAACGTCTCTAATTCAGGACTTTCTTCCTTGACCAACTGTACAATGAAGCTCCCTTTCTTCGTCTGTAGGGTTGTGTAATTTATGCTTATGAAAATTATATATATTTTTTTCCCATTATCTTGATTCTAAGTTATGATTCTTATTCATAACCTATTTGCTGTTGGGCATGTCTCTATATAGTCAACTAAAATTAACTGTTTATGGAAATAAATGTTTCCGAACTTTTAACGGAGATCGTATTTTGAATCGCAAATTCATTAACAGTGTTTGTTAGCTATAACTTCTATTAATTTTTCATTGGAAAAATATTGGTTTTCTTTAGGTTCTAGAAATTCAAACAGGGTTTCATTTTATATGTGAATGATCTTTTTTTCCTAAGCAGGGAAAACTCAAATAACTTGTAAGTTCAAATGCGCATAACTATATCGACTAATATCAAATAATTACTATCAAAATAATGAAGATCACAGGTAAAACATAAATTCTTAGGTTAAGGATTTCCAGCTAAAATTTCAAATCAAACGTATAGTATATATTTTATTATAGCTGATTTTACAAAAGCAATGACCCTGAATACTTAGTGAATTTCAAAAACAATCGATGTTTTATTCAAAGTGGTACATGAAAATCGCAGGATATATTGAAACATGTTTTTGTCACTGGAAACGATAAGTGACTAGTTGATGATTTTTTTTTGTAGCCAAAATCATTTATATTGAATAAGCAGAAGAGGGATTTTTTTTTATTTCCGTTTGTAAGAAGGGAAATGAACACTAACCTTAATTGATACCATCTACAAAATCCCAGTTTGTTAGGCAACTCATAAATTACATGTACTAAATAACTCGTAATACACTATGAGTAATTTCACATGGAATTCGAAAAACCGTGAAGATTTTTATAAGTTTATATTTTACGCCTTTTCACTTGTTGTTTGCTAAGGAACAGGGGCCCTGTCCTTGTGATGAACCTTCTCCTCCTGACAATCCTTCTGATTCTCAGGAAGGCTGGATAACTGTCAACTCCAAACAGAAGCATAAGTCCTCCAAATCTCCTATCTCTCCAACTATCCCAGTGTTTCCAGAGTTCAAAGTGACAAATAGTCAACAGATCCCTGCTTACGATCATATCATTGGAATTGAAAACCAATGTCCTGGCATTAACATTACTGTGCGCCCCAACTTACCTGGTCACACGATCCTTTTCCCTAGAGATCAGTAAGCCGTTTATTTCTTGGAAAATCTTAAATATGCTTTAAAATGTGACGGTGCCGAGAGAGGGTTGTGAACTCAAAGGCAGGATGCAATCAACTGAGTTGTTTATTAAGGAACACTCTCCTTTATATACAAAACCTCAAGTCAACAGGACATAACAAGTTCGAGAGACAGACAATGTTACAGAGCGAAACCGGAGACATGATCATTCAGGTTCTTTTTAGTGCGAGGGAAGAGTGCAGATACAAGCATAATATATACAAAATAATTATGTACAATTGTGTGACACACGGTTGGTACATGGCTCCCCCCCTAAAAATGACATACTGTACATGTTAAATAGGGCGCCCTGATCTAGAGAGGCGAACTGTAGGCGGGTCATCTGGCAGAAGATAAGCAGGTTTTAGACGATCAATGGAGACCCAGTCTTCTTTGCCCTGAATGTTTAGTAGGAATGCTTTCGGACTGCGTCGGATCACAAGGAAAGGGCCCATGTAAGGGGGCGTTAGTGGTGGCTTGCTAGTGTCGTTGCGCAGGAAGACATGCGTTGCAGAGTGCAAGTCCGTTGGTATGTGATGCTTCGCTGGGGGCTTGTATGTCTGGCGGCACGGAGTAAATTTTCCCACGACGTGACGTATGCGCTGGAGATCGTCGGAGGAGGTTGTAGAAGGAAAAAATTCGGCAGGGACGACCAACGGGTCACCATACACCATTTCAGCTGCCGAGACGTCGAGGGCGTCTTTAGGAGTGGTCCTTAGTCCCAGGAGGACCCAGGGAAGCTGAGTAAACCAGTTGCAATCCTTGAAGCGGGACATCAAAGCTGCTTTGAGGGTGCGATGAAAACGTTCAACCATTCCATTGGCAGCGGGGTTGTAGGCCGTTGTCTGATGTAGGGTGATGCCCAAGAGATTCGGTAATGACGTCCACAATTGAGAGGTGAAAGTGGTTCCCCTGTCAGAAGTAATATGCTCAGGGATACCGAATCTTGAAATCCATCCATGAGGCGGACGTTGCAGTTTCCATGGGAATGGCTTCAGGCCAACAAGTGGAGCGGTCAATGACGGTAAACAGGTAACGATGTCCTTGTGATGTGGGTAGGGGGCCTACAACGTCGACGTGAATGTGCGCGAAACGACACTGAGGTTGAGGAAAGGTGCCCACTCCTGAATCCGTGTGTCGATGTACTTTGGAAGTTTGGCAAGAAGTACAGGCGCGGACCCAATCCTTAGCATCCTTAGAAATGCCGTGCCAAATGAACTTTGCCTTCAGCAGCTGTGCAGTAGAACGGCACGAGGGATGTGAAAGGCCGTGAATGAAATCAAACACCTGCCAGAGCATGGGAGCAGGAATCCAAGGTCGCGGTCTACCAGTACTGACGTCACAGAGGAGAGTGGTGTTGGAGTCTTCGAGAGGAAAGTCTTCCCAACGGAGGGACGTGCAGGATGTCCTACAAGCTTGATACTCTGGATCCTGTCGTTTGGCTTCAGCCAGGGCGTTGTAATCCAATCCCAGTTGAACGGCAGCCAACGTGTTTTTTGACCGGGCATCAGAAACGGGATTCATTTTCCCAGGTACGTATTGAAGGGTGCAATTGTATTCAGCCACGGCGGAGAGATGTCGGCGTTGACGGGCGGACCAGGCGTAAGACTGTCGAGTGAAGGCGTGCACCAGAGGCATATGATCTGTGTGAATGACGAAGGGCGTACCTTCTAAGAAATGGCGAAAGTGACGGACAGCCAAGTGCACCGCCAGCAATTCTCGATCGAAGGAAAAATAACCTGATTCTGCCTTGGACAGTTTTCTGCAGAAGAAGGCCAATGGGCGGGGTGAGCCTTTGACCACCTGCTCGAGTACTGCACCAATAGCGACGTCGCTGGCATCGGTGGAGAGAAGGAGAGGGGCGTGTGGGATAGGAAAAGTGAGAGCCGCAGCAGTTGATAGGGCCTTCTTTGCATTGCAGAAAGCTGCTTCTTGAAGGGGACCCGACTTCAGGTCCTTTGGCTTGCCCTTGAGGGAGGCGTAGAGGGGAGCCAGAGTGGCGGCAATGGCTGGCAGAAAACGGTGATAATAGTTGATCATGCCCAAGAATTCCTGCAAAGCTTTGACGGTCAAGAGCGCGGGGAAGTTCTGAACGGCTGCTACCTTCTCAGGGAGGGGATGGACTCCTTCAGGAGTGATACGGTGCCCTAAGAACGACACTTCGTTGGCGCCAAAGGTACACTTGTCGTACCATACTACAAGGCCGTTTTTTGCAGGCGGTCGAGCACGATGCGCAGGTGATGGAGGTGTTCCTCTTTTGAGGAGGAGAACACAAGTGTGTCGTCCCCATAACATACACAGAAAGGGAGGTCCACTAAGATGCCATCCATGAGAAATTGAAACGTTGCCCCAGCATTACGAAGGCCAAAACAGGAGTAATTGAAGGTGTATGTACCAAACGGAGTGGTGATGGCGGTCTTGGGGATGTCTTCTGGGTTCATAGGCACCTGATAATACCCCTTCAGGAGATCGAGCGTAGAGAAAACCTTTGCTTTGTGCAGGTAGGAGGTCACGTCGGCAATGTTTGGGAGGGGGTAGTGATCCGGTTCTGTCTGCATGTTCAGGCGCCTGTAATCCCCGCACGGACGGAGGGAGCCGTCTTTCTTCAGAACGATGTGTAAGGGTGACGACCATGGGCTGGAGGCCTTTTGGCAAAGGCCCATTTCTTCCATTTCGGCGAACGTCTGTTTGGCGGCTGCCAATCGTTCCGGTGCCAGACGTCTGAATTTTGCGAAGACTGGGGGTCCCGTCGTCTTGATATGGTGATATATACCGTGCTTGGCAGGAACCGTGGGCGTTTGGCGAAGTTCTGGACGGAAAACTTCCGGGTACGACGTGAGGAGGTGGGCGTAGGCATCCGTGGGTGCGGTGATGTGGAGAGCGAGGTTAGAGGGGGCGGGTTGAAGAGGTGTCGACAAGTAAGAGTTTGCGTTGACCAATCGTCGGGGGGCGACATCGACCAGAAGGTGGAAATGAGAGAGGAAATCCGCACCGAGGATTGGCATTGTGACGTCAGCAACGAGAAACTTCCAATTGAATTTACCGTTTCCGAACGATAATGTGAGGTTCTCGTAACCGTAGGTGGGTATCGCAGATCCGTTGGCAGCTACCAAGCGGACGTCGGCAGATGTAGACAGACTACGTCGTGCCTTGAAGAGTTTCCTTGGCAAAAGAGAACGACATGCACCCGTGTCTACCAAAAATCGCACGCCCGTTCCTGCATCCTGTAAAAAGAAAAGATTAGAAACACGGGAGGCCACCGCCACAAGCGATGGCCTACTTACACGTTTTTTGGCCACTGACAATCCTCGGCACATTTCTTCGCAGTTGCCCCGAATCTGAAGTCGTAGTAGCAAAACTGCGGCGGATGGGAGGTAGTAAGTGTCTGTAGAAGTCGTTTGTTGGGGCGCGAGCGATTGGTGGGTGGTGGGCGGCTTTGTCTCTGCTTCGGCACGTCACGGTGTGGGCGTGTATGTCCTACGGTATTCGTGTCAGCTTCAGTTGACGTTGAATAGGCATCCTCTTCGTCAGGGGTGGAGGCGTTGATGGAGGTCTTGAAGTGGCTGTCCATAAGGGCGTCGGCTTTGGTCATCAAGTCCTTTATGGGTAAACTATCGACATCGGGTATGGCAGCGCGTATTGGTCCGGGTAAACGGTGTATCCAAAGGGCACGAAGTAGGTTCACCTCACGAGGAGAGCCGTCGGCGGCAGGTTGAAGGCAAGCGATACTGATCATTTCCCTGAGGGCAAGCGAAGCCCTTTGGTCCCCCAACGGTTGTTGCGAGAGCTGAAAAAGCTTTGCTACACGGGCGGCTGGCGAAGGCGAGTACTGCTGCAGAAGGTGTGTTTTGAGGGCGTCATACCCTATTGGCATGTCTCCTTGTTCACAAAGCCAGTCGGATATTTCCGGGAAGGTGTCCTCGGGTATCGCAGCGAGAACATAATCTGCTTTGGTGGTTGAGCGAGTCATGCCGTTGATGCGAAACTGGACTTCTGCGCGCTGAAACCAAGCAAATTCCCCTCCACTGGCGAACGGTGAAAGTTTCAATGGGGCGGCCGCAGTACCAACTGCTGTAGTAGAGTCCGTCATAGTACCAACGATGGAGGGGCGAGGGAGGTGGGGGAGTAAGGCAGTGGGAGCGAGTCGACTTCCGGGGTCACCAATGTGACGGTGCCGAGAGAGGGTTGTGAACTCAAAGGCAGGATGCAATCAACTGAGTTGTTTATTAAGGAACACTCTCCTTTATATACAAAACATCAAGTCAACAGGACATAACAAGTTCGAGAGACAGACAATGTTACAGAGCAAAACCAGAGACATGATCATTCAGGTTCTTTTTAGTGCGAGGGAAGAGCGCAGATACAAGCATAATATATACAAAATAATTATGTACAATTGTGTGACACACGGTTGGTACAAAAACTTGATCCTAATGACCTAAAAAGAATTTACATTATTTGTGGGTATTCTCCTAAGCTAAATGACAAACGTCTATTGTCTCACCCCCTAATTAAAAAAGTTATTATTATTATTATTATTATTATTATTATTATTATTATTATTATTATTATTATTATTATTACTTGCTAAGCTACAACACTAGTTGGAAAAACAGGATGCTATAAGCCCAGGGGCCCCAACAGGGAAAATAGCCCATTGAGGAAAGGAAACAAGGAAAAATCGAATATCTTAAGAACAGTAACATTAAAATAAACATTTCCTATATGAACTATAAAAACTTTAACAAAACAAGTGGAAGAAAAATTTGATAGTTTGCCCGAGTGTACCCTTATGCATGAGAACTCTAACCCAAAACCGTGGAAGACCATGGTAAAGAGGCTATGGCACTACCCAAGTCTAGAGAAGAATGGTTTGATTTTGGAGTGTCCTTCTCCTAGAAGAGCTGCTGACTATAGCTAAAGTCTCTTCTACCCTTACCATGAGGAAAGTTGCCACTGCACAGCTACAGTGCAGTAGTTAGTCCTTAGAGTGAAGAAGACAGGTGTACCACCAAAAAGGCAGCCCATCCCCAAAAATGAAATGTACTCTTATGGGACCTCCTCCTGTTCACGTAAACCTAGGTATTTCGGGCTTCTTCAGGGTTGAAGATTATACTCCCTCGCCCCTACATTGTTTTACATATAAGAAATATGGTCATCATCTGGAACATTGTAAAGCCTATTACCCAGTGTGTGTTATCTGCTCCAAAAGGCAGGATACTGATATTTGCTCAGATCGATTTAAACAGAATCAACCCACCTAACCCCGTTGACTAGTTTATCCTTAGGGATAAGAGGTGCCCTGAGTGCCTAAATCGGATTGCCTTCAGCAAAAAACAGTCTTATCCAAGAAGCCAACATACTGCTCCTCATCCTTCGACCTCCCTACATCCCGATCAATCTCAACCTAGGCTTATATCCCATTCCTATACATCATACAGTGCTGCAGTCAGTAATTCCGAAATTCCAATTAATCCAATTCCAACACCAAATCTTCCCACTCCTATTCCTGCACCCCCCTCCCCCGCCTCCAAGGAGCATTCTCCCCCACCCAAACCTCAGAGATTATCACGACCCCTTACAAGGAACCCTCACCTTCAAACAAAACCTTATATCCAAACTCCTATACCACAGCAACCTCGCTCTCCATATGTTCCTATGTCTCTTACAGACCTCATCTCCTCATCCCAAAATTCTCCTGCCTGATTGGTAACGTCTCTGCCTGGTATCTCACTCAGTCTTGTTAGTGCCATTATTATCTGCAACTTTGCCATCCTTGTGAGCTAAGGTTGAGGGGTTTGAAGGAGTCTATAGGTCTATGTTTTGAGTTATTAGCAGCCATTCCCTGGCCCTTCCTGGTCTTAGCGTGGGTGGAGAGGGGCTTGGGCACTGATCATATGATATATGATCAATTTCTAGAGCATTGTCCTGCTTGATAGGGCAATGTCACTGTCTCTTGCCTCTACCATTCATGAGCAACTTTTAAACCTTTAAACCTTATGACCCTTTACCACACTGAAATAAAACTGAAAAAAAAGAAAAAAAAAACAAAGGTGGATAGAATATATAAGTCTGTTACAACTAAACTTTTAGAAGAGCACAGAGACAAATTTTCAATTGAATATAGGAATCGATTTGCAGTCTTAGAGAATTTAAGAGACGAAGAGCAGACATTTATTACAGACTGATGTGATATTAAGAACACATATCAGTCAGTTGGTAGTGAAGTCTTTGGAACCGAAGTTGCAAGGAGATAGCCATGGATATCAAATGGTACTTGGGATACTATAAAAAGAAGATAAAAACAGAAATTGAATGTTGAAAGATTTTGAGGAAGTAATGAAAATTACAAGGTAAAGCATGTTAAGTATTCCAGTATTGATAGTGAGGTCAAAAGAAAAGCTAGGAATGACTGGAGAGAATATTTAGATACTAAATCAGATGAGGCTGACAAAGCTATGAATTTAGAAAGTGGCTATGGTGAAAGAATTTCTCATAGAATTATTAATGAAATATCTATGGGAGCAAAGAAGAAGAAACATATATCCACCAAAAAGAGAGATGGATCTGTTATAACAACAAAATATGAAGAAAGGTAATGTTGCATAGAAAACTTATGTGTGGTTACTAATAGGAGATATGAAGGGAAAATTTGATTGTACCCTCTCTGGTACAACTCAGGAACATAAATGGTGGTCTACCCTTAAATATGCACTCTTTGGTGTTGATGCAACAATTCCTCCTTTACTTAAACCAGATGGCTCAGTCACTCACTGTTCAAAGGAAAAGGAAACCCTTTTGGCTGATGTTTTTGACAGTAAGCAGAGTAATGAAAAACTTGAACTTCCTCATTCATGTTTTCCTGAGGCTAAACTAACTAGGTTAGCTTTTCGATCTCGGGAAATTAAAGCTCTGTTGATGGACCTTGATGGTTATGGAGGTGAAGACCCAAATGGTATTTTCCCCTTGTTTTTTATAAAGAAAGCAGATTTCTTAGCTCCAAAGTTATCTATTATTTTTCGCAAGTTAGCAAGAAGAGGAGCTTTTAGCACTTGTTGGAGAATTGGTAATGTTACTCCTCAACGGACAGCCAAGTGCACCGCCAGCAATTCTCGATCGAAGGAAAAATAACCCGATTCTGCCTTGGACAGTTTTCTGCAGAAGAAGGCCAATGGGCGGGGTGAGCCTTTGACCACCTGCTCGAGTACTGCACCAATAGCGACGTCGCTGGCATCGGTGGAGAGAAGGAGAGGGGCGTGTGGGATAGGAAAAGTGAGAGCCGCAGCAGTTGATAGGGCCTTCTTTGCATTGCAGAAAGCCGCTTCTTGAAGGGGACCCCACTTCAGGTCCTTTGGCTTGCCCTTGAGGGAGGCGTAGAGGGGAGCCAGAGTGGCGGCAATGGCTGGCAGAAAACGGTGATAATAGTTGATCATGCCCAAGAATTCCTGCAAAGCTTTGACGGTCAAGAGCGCGGGGAAGTTCTGAACGGCTGCTACCTTCTCAGGGAGGGGATGGACTCCTTCAGGAGTGATACGGTGCCCTAAGAACGACACTTCGTTGGCGCCAAAGGTACACTTGTCGTACCATACTACAAGGCCGTTTTTTGCAGGCGGTCGAGCACGATGCGCAGGTGATGGAGGTGTTCCTCTTTTGAGGAGGAGAACACAAGTGTGTCGTCCCCATAACATACACAGAAAGGGAGGTCCACTAAGATGCCATCCATGAGAAATTGAAACGTTGCCCCAGCATTACGAAGGCCAAAACAGGAGTAATTGAAGGTGTATGTACCAAACGGAGTGGTGATGGCGGTCTTGGGGATGTCTTCTGGGTTCATAGGCACCTGATAATACCCCTTCAGGAGATCGAGCGTAGAGAAAACCTTTGCTTTGTGCAGGTAGGAGGTCACGTCGGCAATGTTTGGGAGGGGGTAGTGATCCGGTTCTGTCTGCATGTTCAGGCGCCTGTAATCCCCGCACGGACGGAGGGAGCCGTCTTTCTTCAGAACGATGTGTAAGGGTGACGACCATGGGCTGGAGGCCTTTTGGCAAAGGCCCATTTCTTCCATTTCGGCGAACGTCTGTTTGGCGGCTGCCAATCGTTCCGGTGCCAGACGTCTGAATTTTGCGAAGACTGGGGGTCCCGTCGTCTTGATATGGTGATATATACCGTGCTTGGCAGGAACCGTGGGCGTTTGGCGAAGTTCTGGACGGAAAACTTCCGGGTACGACGTGAGGAGGTGGGCGTAGGCATCCGTGGGTGCGGTGATGTGGAGAGCGAGGTTAGAGGGGGCGGGTTGAAGAGGTGTCGACAAGTAAGAGTTTGCGTTGACCAATCGTCGGGGGGCGACATCGACCAGAAGGTGGAAATGAGAGAGGAAATCCGCACCGAGGATTGGCATTGTGACGTCAGCAACGAGAAACTTCCAATTGAATTTACCGTTTCCGAACGATAATGTGAGGTTCTCGTAACCGTAGGTGGGTATCGCAGATCCGTTGGCAGCTACCAAGCGGACGTCGGCAGATGTAGACAGACTACGTCGTGCCTTGAAGAGTTTCCTTGGCAAAAGAGAACGACATGCACCCGTGTCTACCAAAAATCGCACGCCCGTTCCTGCATCCTGTAAAAAGAAAAGATTAGAAACACGGGAAGCCACCGCCACAAGCGATGGCCTACTTACACGTTTTTTGGCCACTGACAATCCTCGGCACATTTCTTCGCAGTTGCCCCGAATCTGAAGTCGTAGTAGCAAAACTGCGGCGGATGGGAGGTAGTAAGTGTCTGTAGAAGTCGTTTGTTGGGGCGCGAGCGATTGGTGGGTGGTGGGCGGCTTTGTCTCTGCTTCGGCACGTCACGGTGTGGGCGTGTATGTCCTACGGTATTCGTGTCAGCTTCAGTTGACGTTGAATAGGCATCCTCTTCGTCAGGGGTGGAGGCGTTGATGGAGGTCTTGAAGTGGCTGTCCATAAGGGCGTCGGCTTTGGTCATCAAGTCCTTTATGGGTAAACTATCGACATCGGGTATGGCAGCGCGTATTGGTCCGGGTAAACGGTGTATCCAAAGGGCACGAAGTAGGTTCACCTCACGAGGAGAGCCGTCGGCGGCAGGTTGAAGGCAAGCGATACTGATCATTTCCCTGAGGGCAAGCGAAGCCCTTTGGTCCCCCAACGGTTGTTGCGAGAGCTGAAAAAGCTTTGCTACACGGGCGGCTGGCGAAGGCGAGTACTGCTGCAGAAGGTGTGTTTTGAGGGCGTCATACCCTATTGGCATGTCTCCTTGTTCACAAAGCCAGTCGGATATTTCCGGGAAGGTGTCCTCGGGTATCGCAGCGAGAACATAATCTGCTTTGGTGGTTGAGCGAGTCACGCCGTTGATGCGAAACTGGACTTCTGCGCGCTGAAACCAAGCAAATTCCCCTCCACTGGCGAACGGTGAAAGTTTCAATGGGGCGGCCGCAGTACCAACTGCTGTAGTAGAGTCCGTCATAGTACCAACGATGGAGGGGCGAGGGAGGTGGGGGAGTAAGGCAGTGGGAGCGAGTCGACTTCCGGGGTCACCAATGTGACGGTGCCGAGAGAGGGTTGTGAACTCAAAGGCAGGATGCAATCAACTGAGTTGTTTATTAAGGAACACTCTCCTTTATATACAAAACATCAAGTCAACAGGACATAACAAGTTCGAGAGACAGACAATGTTACAGAGCAAAACCAGAGACATGATCATTCAGGTTCTTTTTAGTGCGAGGGAAGAGCGCAGATACAAGCATAATATATACAAAATAATTATGTACAATTGTGTGACACACGGTTGGTACAAAAACTTGATCCTAATGACCTAAAAAGAATTTACATTATTTGTGGGTATTCTCCTAAGCTAAATGACAAACGTCTATTGTCTCACCCCCTAATTAAAAAAGTTATTATTATTATTATTATTATTATTATTATTATTATTATTATTATTATTATTATTACTTGCTAAGCTACAACACTAGTTGGAAAAACAGGATGCTA
Organism: Palaemon carinicauda; assembly: GCF_036898095.1. Lineage (NCBI taxonomy): Eukaryota > Metazoa > Arthropoda > Malacostraca > Decapoda > Palaemonidae > Palaemon > Palaemon carinicauda. The sequence goes on along the minus strand of NC_090729.1, from coordinate 66,318,916 downwards.
TAAGCCCAGGGGCCCCAACAGGGAAAATAGCCCATTGAGGAAAGGAAACAAGGAAAAATCGAATATCTTAAGAACAGTAACATTAAAATAAACATTTCCTATATGAACTATAAAAACTTTAACAAAACAAGTGGAAGAAAAATTTGATAGTTTGCCCGAGTGTACCCTTATGCATGAGAACTCTAACCCAAAACCGTGGAAGACCATGGTAAAGAGGCTATGGCACTACCCAAGTCTAGAGAAGAATGGTTTGATTTTGGAGTGTCCTTCTCCTAGAAGAGCTGCTGACTATAGCTAAAGTCTCTTCTACCCTTACCATGAGGAAAGTTGCCACTGCACAGCTACAGTGCAGTAGTTAGTCCTTAGAGTGAAGAAGACAGGTGTACCACCAAAAAGGCAGCCCATCCCCAAAAATGAAATGTACTCTTATGGGACCTCCTCCTGTTCACGTAAACCTAGGTATTTCGGGCTTCTTCAGGGTTGAAGATTATACTCCCTCGCCCCTACATTGTTTTACATATAAGAAATATGGTCATCATCTGGAACATTGTAAAGCCTATTACCCAGTGTGTGTTATCTGCTCCAAAAGGCAGGATACTGATATTTGCCCAGATCGATTTAAACAGAATCAACCCACCTAACCCCGTTGACTAGTTTATCCTTAGGGATAAGAGGTGCCCTGAGTGCCTAAATCGGATTGCCTTCAGCAAAAAACAGTCTTATCCAAGAAGCCAACATACTGCTCCTCATCCTTCGACCTCCCTACATCCCGATCAATCTCAACCTAGGCTTATATCCCATTCCTATACATCATACAGTGCTGCAGTCAGTAATTCCGAAATTCCAATTAATCCAATTCCAACACCAAATCTTCCCACTCCTATTCCTGCACCCCCCTCCCCCGCCTCCAAGGAGCATTCTCCCCCACCCAAACCTCAGAGATTATCACGACCCCTTACAAGGAACCCTCACCTTCAAACAAAACCTTATATCCAAACTCCTATACCACAGCAACCTCGCTCTCCATATGTTCCTATGTCTCTTACAGACCTCATCTCCTCATCCCAAAATTCTCCTGCCTGATTGGTAACGTCTCTGCCTGGTATCTCACTCAGTCTTGTTAGTGCCATTATTATCTGCAACTTTGCCATCCTTGTGAGCTAAGGTTGAGGGGTTTGAAGGAGTCTATAGGTCTATGTTTTGAGTTATTAGCAGCCATTCCCTGGCCCTTCCTGGTCTTAGCGTGGGTGGAGAGGGGCTTGGGCACTGATCATATGATATATGATCAATTTCTAGAGCATTGTCCTGCTTGATAGGGCAATGTCACTGTCTCTTGCCTCTACCATTCATGAGCAACTTTTAAACCTTTAAACCTTATGACCCTTTACCACACTGAAATAAAACTGAAAAAAAAGAAAAAAAAAAACAAAGGTGGATAGAATATATAAGTCTGTTACAACTAAACTTTTAGAAGAGCACAGAGACAAATTTTCAATTGAATATAGGAATCGATTTGCAGTCTTAGAGAATTTAAGAGACGAAGAGCAGACATTTATTACAGACTGATGTGATATTAAGAACACATATCAGTCAGTTGGTAGTGAAGTCTTTGGAACCGAAGTTGCAAGGAGATAGCCATGGATATCAAATGGTACTTGGGATACTATAAAAAGAAGATAAAAACAGAAATTGAATGTTGAAAGATTTTGAGGAAGTAATGAAAATTACAAGGTAAAGCATGTTAAGTATTCCAGTATTGATAGTGAGGTCAAAAGAAAAGCTAGGAATGACTGGAGAGAATATTTAGATACTAAATCAGATGAGGCTGACAAAGCTATGAATTTAGAAAGTGGCTATGGTGAAAGAATTTCTCATAGAATTATTAATGAAATATCTATGGGAGCAAAGAAGAAGAAACATATATCCACCAAAAAGAGAGATGGATCTGTTATAACAACAAAATATGAAGAAAGGTAATGTTGCATAGAAAACTTATGTGTGGTTACTAATAGGAGATATGAAGGGAAAATTTGATTGTACCCTCTCTGGTACAACTCAGGAACATAAATGGTGGTCTACCCTTAAATATGCACTCTTTGGTGTTGATGCAACAATTCCTCCTTTACTTAAACCAGATGGCTCAGTCACTCACTGTTCAAAGGAAAAGGAAACCCTTTTGGCTGATGTTTTTGACAGTAAGCAGAGTAATGAAAAACTTGAACTTCCTCATTCATGTTTTCCTGAGGCTAAACTAACTAGGTTAGCTTTTCGATCTCGGGAAATTAAAGCTCTGTTGATGGACCTTGATGGTTATGGAGGTGAAGACCCAAATGGTATTTTCCCCTTGTTTTTTATAAAGAAAGCAGATTTCTTAGCTCCAAAGTTATCTATTATTTTTCGCAAGTTAGCAAGAAGAGGAGCTTTTAGCACTTGTTGGAGAATTGGTAATGTTACTCCTCAATGTAAATGTGTTTGTGGTAGCTCAAGTCCCACTGATTACAGCCGAATTTCCATAATTCCCATATTATCTAAAGTTTTTGAATGTCTTCTGGCAAAATGTCTTAATAGGTTTGCTGAAGGTAATCATCTATTCCCTAATTTGCAATTTGGTTTTCGTAAAGGCCTTGGAGCACGTGATGCCCTACTTACAATCTCCCATGCTGTACAGAAATCCCTTGATTGTGGTCAGGAAGTTCGTATGATTGGCCTTGATTTTAGTGCTGCCTTTGACCGTGTTAATCATGAGGCCCTTGTTTTCAAACTCAAACAGTTGGAAGTGGTTGGGTCGTTTCTTAGCATTATTATTGATTTTTTTTAAGTAATAGATCTCAAAGAGTTGTTGTTGATGGGCGCCATAGTGAGCATATGAATGTGATATCCGGTATTCCACAGGGTAGTGTTCTTGGCCCATTACTTTTCATACTATGTACACATGACATGTGATTTGGCCTAGAAAACAAGCTTGTTGCATATGCAGATGATGCTACTCTCTTTGCATCAATTCCATCCCCTGTATGTAGATCTCGGGTTGGTGAATCCCTTAATAGAGATTTAGCTAAAATTAGTGCATGGTGCAAATTATGGGGTATGAAGTTGAATCTTAACAAAACTCAAATTATCATTGTAAGTAGGTCAAGGACTGTGGCTCCTCAACATCCCGATCTCAGTATTGATAATGTTTCTTTAGATTTGTATGACTCTTAAAATTTTAGGTGTGATTCTCGACAGGGAATTTACTTTTGAGAAACACATTAGGTTTATGTCTTCTTCAACTCTACAAAAAATTGGCTTATTGAGAAAGTCTTTTAAGATTTTCGGTGATCAATCTATTTTTTTTCACTCTACCATGTTTTGAGTATTGTTCTCCTGTCTGGTCTTAAGCTGCTGATTCTCATCTTAATTTGTTGGACAGAAACTTACGCTCTATCAAATTTCTTATTCCTGATCTAGATATTGTTATTTGGCACCGTCGTTCAATTAGTTCATTTTACATGTTGCATAAGATTTTTCATAACTCTGACCATCCTTTACATCCAGATCTCTCTGGACAATTCTATCCTGGTCGTAAATCTAGGCAGGCATTTAATTCTAATAGCCAGGCCTTCTCCATCATGAGGCTCAATACTACAGAGTATTCTAGAAGTTGAATTCCAGCTGTTACTAAGTTGTGGAATGATCTTCCTAATCGGGTGATTGAGTCAGTAGAACTTCAAAGGCTCAAAGTTGGAGCAAAAGTTTTTATATCGACCAGGCTGATATGAGTCTTTTCATAGTTTATATATGACATATCTCTTTTTGACGTTAATAGTTTATATATGACATATCTCTTTTTGACGTTAATAGTTTATATATGACATTTCTATTTTGACGTTGTTACTGTTTTTAGAATGATTTATTGTTAATTTGTTTTCATCATTTATTTATTTCCTTATTTCCTTTCCTCACTGGGCTTACAGCATCTTGCTTTTCCAACTAGGGTTGTAGCTTGGCTAGTAATAATAATAATAATAATAATAATGATAATAATAATAATAATAATAATAATAATACCTGAAGCTGATGAAGACCTTGATATGCCCATGAATGAATTTAGTGTGTTCTAAGTTGAAGCTCTCCTCAAAAGACTAAAGAGATGGAAAGCCCTGGGATACGATGGAATAACTGCCGAGATCATACTGGCCGAAAATTAAGTGACTCCTAGAACACTTACAAGATTATTTTGTAAAAGATGGCATGAAGAGGCAAAATCTGATGAATGGGAGTTAGGAGTGCTGGTGAAAATTTCAAAAAAGAGAGACCTGACTAATTGCAATAATTATAGAGACATAACACTTACGTCAGTTGTTATGAAAATATATAGTATGTTTATTCTAAAGAGACAGCGAAAGATTGATGAAAAGCTGAGAGATGAACAAGCTGGATTTAGAAAAGGTTGAAGTTGCACTGACAAGATTTTTTATTTGAGACATGTTGTAGAGTAATTCATAGAATATAGAAATACACTTTTGAGGGCATTTGTGGACTATAAAAAAGCATTTTGATAGGGTGCACTGGCTAATTTTATGGAGATTACTGCGTTATTATGGAATTCTTCTTAGATATGTAAATTTTATAAAATCTGTTCAATAGCATGGTAAGTGCAAAGTTAATGTTAGTGGAGTCTTATCAAAGGAATTTCCAGTGATGGATTTTGCAATGCGTAGAACAGTCGGAGATGTAGGAGAAGGATTAGACTGGATTGATGATAGGAATTCAGTAGACCTAGAGTATGCTGATGATGCTGTCCTTGTTAGCAGCACACCACAGGGTTTGCAATGCTGGCTTACCAGAATGCATGAAATATCACACGAGGTTGGGCTGAATATGAATAGAAAAAAAGACAGATATGATGAGAACGGAGTATGTAGTGAAAGATGAAATATCATTGAAAGGCGAGAGGAGTAATGAGGTAGAACCTAGGAAATATGATCTACAATACAGCGTCTTTAGAATTAGAGTTTAGTGAAAGATTGAAAAAAGGAAATCAGACAATGTCTAGGTTAAGCAAAATTTGGAAATCAAATCGCCTGAAATTACATATAAAAATCAGACTATATACCAGTTTAGTGGAATCGGTATTACTCTAGGGATATGAGTCATGGTATGACAATGGAACAGTCTCCAATATATTTAATACATTTGAGAAGAACGCCCTCAGAAGGATATTTGGAGTTAAAAAAGATTACTCAAGTGCCATATGGGGGTGAGATCATGATGAGGGGTAGATGGAGATGGTTTGGGCATGCTCTTCGCACTCCCCAAAGAGAGATTAGTTTACCAAACATTCACCTGGTTACCACAAGGCACTAGAAGAGTTGGAGGAGAGAGACCTACATAGCTGAGGACTAAGAAGTGCGAAGTAGGAGATGATGTATGAGGAGGTATTGAATTAAAAGTTCAAGATAGTGACAACTGGTAATATCTAAGTGAGTCCCTTTGCTTCATTAGCCGTAGGAGGAGAGGATGATGATGATGACTGTGACCTTCGATCTCCTGACCAATGTATGGCATCTGGAGCCAACTTTACTCCCCTTTCCAATACCAATCCATCTCCTACAGCTCCACCACCCACCTTCGTCGGATCTCGTATGTTGGCTACAACCAATACTGGCTTCCTTAGAAAATTGTTTCCTTCCATTGTCATTGATGCTACTTTAACTTTGGGTATTGTGTATGGTTTCGAAATCGTCACTAATTCCCTCAATAGGACTTGGACAGTGATTTGAGCCATCCCCCTTCTCCAGTTTGGCAACCTGATAATGTCCTCAGATTTCTCTTAAGTAAGAATTCATGACATAGACTGTAATGAAGTTGAAACAGTTAGCATGCAAATCACTCTCCTAAACACTACTCTTACATTACACAACATATATAAATCTCCTCATAAATTACTTGATGGAAATCTGCTTTTTGCTCCAGCTGAGACTGAAGATACCATGATATCTTTGCTCCAGCTGAGACTGAAGATACCATGATATCTGGTGATTTTAAAGCACATCACCCCTTCTTGAATCCCCTTTTATACACAAACACTGTGGGAAATCATCTCTTTTTTTCTGCTTGCAGATTTCCATGATGTTAAACTTCTCAACAATGTTGATACTGCTATCCATATAGCTGTTTTTCAGATCTTACATTTGCCTCTTATGACTTAAGCAGCAACTCCATATGGAGGCTGCATCCTGTGCTATAAAGTGGCCTCTTTGGCATTGTCTTATCTGTCCACGTAGAGAAACTTCCTGTTCCTCCTCATCCTCCTCGTAGGTGGAACCCTGATCTAAAAAAAATGGAACCTATCTTAACAGTCTTTGCAGAAGATTCACATATAGATCCTGACTTTATAATCTTAAATCTAAACTCATAATTAAATGAAGCAGCTGCTTCTTCTATGCCCAAGGAGAAACCTCTAACCTAGATCCACAAAGATTCTCGGTATTACGATTCTCGAATCAGGGAAATGAACAATCATCTCAACATAATCAGGAAAATCTTCAGAAGGCACAATGCTGAGCCCTTGCATCAGACTCTAACACAATTAACAAACTACTAGGTTGTAGAGGAGGTAAAAAAAAAAAATAAATTGTTTGACTGGTGTTCTGAGGTTAACGCCTACACCTCCCTTAGAAGAATCTGGAGCTGGTTTAGCAAGGTCTCAAGTAAGAAGCCTGTTCCGCAATCCTCATACTGAGGCTTTGAGTATAGCTCAAGTATTCGCTGACAAAACTAAACCTTCAAATCATTTTAAACACCCAGACGAAGACAAGCCGATCTTGTCCCCATAAGAACAACTATGATTGAGGCTGCCGGCAATATGATTGACGACACTGATGCCCTGTATACTATAGAAGAGCTCAATTTTGCACTTTCAAAAACTAAAGATATTGCTCGTGGGGCTGATTTCATAACTTCTAGTATGCTCAAACTCATGGGTGATTCAGCCAAAGGTATTTATCTTCTCATAAATAAAACTCATGTTGAAAGGATTCGCCCCCAACCGTGGAAACAGAAAGACATTAAATCCATTCCCAAACTTAAAGAAGAAAACTCGTACATACATTATGCTTTAATTAACCGTAGAGAGAAAGTTTCTGAAAGGACGGTCGTTAACAGACTCAAATTGAAAATAGGTCCATTGCACCACAGACTATATGTTTTCACTGAGGGTGTTGGCACACATAAGTAGATCACCGATGTCATGAGAAACATCAATAATGAAAATGCTATTGTCGTCTTCCATGATCTTGAAAAAGCCTTTGAAATAGCTAGCTCCCCTCCCCCTTCCTTCCCATTGAAAATGGCACGCCTCAAGGAGGTATTCTCAGCCCCTTCTTCTTTAACCTACTCATTGAAAATCTTCTCTATCTTGACCTTCCCTACGGGATTGAAATTTTCATTTACGCTGATGATTTCTGTATCGTATGCCCTTACCATGTACCTCAAAAACTGTGGAAGATGCAAAGAGCTCTTGACATTATTGCCAGGGATTGTGCTGAACGTGGTCGTAAATTAATTCAGATAAAACCAAACCTATTGCCAACAAATACATCGAACCTCCTCCAAATCTCACTCTCAAAAAACAACCCTATTGAGTGGGTCTCGAACTTCACATATCTTGGAGTTATTATTAATCACAAACATTTTCCTAAGTTAAAATTCTCAGACAGAAAATAAATTTGTGCTACTCTGCCATGAAAAGAATAACTTCCCCTACATTAAAGTCTCTTACTATTTACTGAGGAAATTCTATGCTCTAAATATAGGATTCCAGATTGAGTATGCTGCGCCAGTTTTTACTACCCTTTCTCCTGCTCTCACTTCTTCCCTTGAAGTTATTTGAAATAACGCTACAAGATTAATAACAGGAGCTCCAATGTGATTCCATCTTCTTTGACAGGAAACAAGCCTACTATAACTTGGAGATTGAATTTCTATCCGTCTCTGCTGTATAATTTTCCAAACATTAAAAACCAATAGAAATTCCACCCTTAAAACTGAAATTAGTAGACTCATTAACTTCCATGAAGCCTTTGACTATCCCAGCAATTATTGTGGCAATCTCTTTTCACATCATTGAAAACTTGATAGGTAACAAGCGGCTTCGTCTACTAAACAGGATAGAATTTATAATCACTACGTCCCCCTTATTCCCTGGATTCTGGATCCAATAGAGACTAATTTCACAATCCTCCCAGCTTCATAAGTTGTTTGCAATCCTCAGCAGATGAAAATTGCTAATGCTACAAATAATTATTTTGCAGATGCCTCTGTCGATAGCAACATACCAGCTCAGGCTCTGCTGGATACTCTAACCCCTTTAAAAATAATTGTAGGCTCTTAGACAACGCCTCCACCCTGCAGAAAGATTTTTTTTTTTTTTTTTTTTTTTTGCCATTGGGGGAGCCTTGGTAGATTCTCTTTCTAAATTTGGGGACACTACTATTCATACAGATTCCTGAGTAGCCTTGCAAGCCATTAAAACCGTAAAATAACTGATACTATTCTTTTTGTTTCCAGCATTAAAGCCTTTGTCGCTTCCCACTCCCACAGGAATCGGATGATCACACTCAACTGGATCTCTGGCCATGTAGGCATCCATGTAGGCATCCACTCTTTTGCAAATAATTCCTTGCTTTGCTCAACTGTCAGCATAATCTTCCTATTCTCCATTGCACAATTAAAAGAAAATGCATGTACAGTTATTGCGGATTTCTTTAAAGGTGTAATTTTCAACTTGTTCTTCTTACAGGCTCCTGATCTGCTACGTGGTACACCTCAGTCAAAAAATTTAAACCATCATGATATTCCAAAATCACAAAATAAAAAATTATGTTATCATCCACAGGCTCCGGCTCTGACATAGGCCTATGGGTAACTCTAAGGGATTATAATCAAGATTTTACTTACTTTTTACAAGCCTCAACATAATTAAGCTTATATCAGATTTTTATCCATTTATGCAAACTCTGGATTTTGCATAGCCAAAGGGATATCCTCACTTCACTGTCCGGTACCCACACCAACTTATTACTTTACTTAGCTGATAAGTCTAATTCTCAACTCGTTCAATATTGTTATACAATCCCTCCTTTCATATTATTATCATGCTGATACGACCAATCTCTTTCACATTATTATCTCTTTAATATAACCTGTCACGTTCACATTATCTCTCTGATACAACTTGTCACATTTACATTATTATCTCTCCGATATAACCTGTCACGTTCACATTGTTATCTCTCTGATACAAATTGTCCCATTTACATTATTATATCTCTAATATAACGTGTCACGTTCACATTATCTCTCTGATACAACTTATCACATTTACATTATTATCTCTCTGATATAACCTATCACGCTTACAGTATTATCTCTCTGATATAACTTGTTACTTTCACTTCATTATCTCACTGATATGATCAATTACTTTAACAGACAATACAATTCATTCTTTTTCGCATACGAAATTTTTCCAACTTTTCGTTGCCAGCTCTCTCCCTCTCAGCTGGCACTACCTCTTTCGTTCTCTCCTCTGCTTTAGCTTTTAGATGGGATAGTATATGCCCTATTCTTCTGTCTCTTACTCAATTGCTTTTTATTCCTTCACACGATCTCCTACTTCCCTGGGACTTAATATATATTTTTTTCTTTTCTGAGCAACGGAGTCGATTCTTTCATATTATTTTTCCTTTTTCAATGACTATAATTCTTGTTTTGATTCTAGGCATAAATTACCGTTAATATATATATTCCCTTTATAGTTATTGTATTTTGATTTTAATTCTAATTTAAATTGCTTGAACTCGTTAAATTAAGATACGCCCCTGGGTTAACTCTTCCTTATAATTTTAATGTTCCCTGTTCCTTAATATATCGAGTAATTGGTACCCCATTTTTTGAATAATACTAACCGGAACCAAATCCCCTAAATATCATCAATTCTTTGTTTGCAGATAGTATACCTTAAGAAAATCATTCTCTTTCGGGCTTCCAACGCAAGGCAATCTTTAAACGAACAAACGAACTTGGTTTCAACGCAGAATTTCATTTCGTTGTCGAATCCTTGCGAAAGGCAAGAGGGTTCTTGAACTTGAAGGAAGTGGTCCCCCAGTTAGAAGGTAAATTCATCTCTCTTTTTTCTTTTTCTTATTCTCAATACTACTCCGACCCCCTCCTAAATCTATAAACTTTCTTTTCTTTTACTATCCTAACTCTATGTAATATTTTCTTTATCTTATATATATATATATATATATATATATATATATATATATATATATATATATATATATATATATATATATATATTTTTATATATATATACATACCTTTTTACTCCTTTATTTACTTTTTTAAAGGATTTGGATATTCCCACATTCGTTATTACGGGAGAAGGGATGTGAAAGCATTTGATGATCTCAGTTATCCTGAAGATGGTTTGGACTTTGGATCTTTTTTGGAGGAACTATTATCAACGGTTAGGTTATCGGAATCCGGGGGGATCCAATCATCGAGGTGGACTCTCGGCTTCTGGCCGGAAGCCAATCATTACAGATATGGGGAGGATGATTCCTTAGTTTCTTGGTCTCAGTTCTAACATGCTTCCTTATCTGTTTTGGTTCTATCCCACTCGTAGGGCATGGAGTTGACCATTTTGGAAGTATTCTTTTATTGTGCCGATGGTGGAGAATACAAATTTCTTTTGCAACGTATGATTCTTTCTTAATTCTCAAGTAGGTAAACCAAACAAATGCCAAACAACACAAATCGCTCCCTTGACTGTGGACCCTTCGGATATTAACGGCCCATCCCCTGGATATGCTGAGTCTCCCCGGCACTGTTGACGACCTATGGCAATTAATTTAGAGAAAATTCCGTTGATGACTCAGGAACTAGAAATAACAATTGCCTGCATATTCGAAAAAAAAAAAAACTTAAATGAGATGACACAGGGAAACTAAAAATATTCTGTTACTCAAATCCCTTTAGAAACTGGCTATGGTGTGTTACATAGAATATTTGAATGCTATGACTTGATTTAAGAAACTAGAAGAAGACTCAAAAATAACAAATGAAATTCTTGAATATCATTCAATAATAGTGATGAAGTACTCTATACAAGTCGTGATGTTACGAACATTAGAATTAATTATCTAAATATTAAGGGTGTTCTGTGTGATGGGGTACCAAAATACCTAAATATGTATAGATCTGCAGATTGGATTGATAGTGGTATACAGGTGGTTGTGCCTCCCTCCTTAGAAAACCAGAACCTCTAATGTGGCATATTGCCCAGTCTAAAGGGGTTACGGGAAACTATTTTAAGATAAGCAAATTTCTTCAAAAGAAAGTAGGAACCATTGCACCTGGAGACATATCTCGTTTGGAGAGAACAGTTTCCTCATCAATGCCAAAGCACATATACAATCTGTTATATTACCAAATTTAAAAATAGATAATCATGATATAAAGTTGGATATCAAACCCTCTCTAAACTTCAGTTATGGAGGGGGAGTAGTTTTTAATAGAGATTTGAATGATTATATGGAGGACGAGATACTAGCTATGTGTCTATTAACAGTGTGGAAAATGCTCAAAGTATATGGCACATCAATGATTACTTTTACTTTCCAGGATGCTGATATGCCTTTGTATACCATTATTAAAAATGAAAGGATTAAAGGTCGACCTTTCAAGCAGAAACCTTTGCAATCTTTTAATTGTTTTAAATTAGAACACCGATCTAATGTCCATGGTAAACAAAAAAAAAAAAAAAAAGTTTGGCTTTTGTTCCAAATCTTATCATGCAGTGTAAAATTGAAGCCATGTGTCTAAACTGCAACTCTAATCATAAATGTAGTGATAGGAGATGTGAACTTTATAAGTTAGAGGAAGCTGCCATCAACAAATCCAGTTCAGTACCCATTAGTGGGGTACATGCAAATAGACTGCTGAATAAATCAACTAGCTATACAAAAGCCTTAAAGTCAAATGAAAATTTACCACAGGAGACATCAAACCCACCTAGTACCGTCAATAGTCCTAGAAAAAGAAATATACCATTCAGTAACAAAATGCTGCATGGCAAGGTAAGCATATTGCATCCCGAGGCTTTACCACGGTGTATTAACACTGAGGCCTATCTCTGTACAACAGTCGTCTCCTATTACAAACAATACTAGAAACCTCTCTCAGGCCGCATCCTTGCCTGACTAGATTGCAGTTCCACTTAATGCCAATTTATAGGTACACCTGTAGTAGGTAAGGTGTAAATACCAGGTAACTCACCACCTATTAATTAAGAAAGGGAGAGACACCCATCTTTCTCGCCCCTTACATAAGAAACATTGAAGTTATGACATCAAATATATTTCATGTTTTGTCTGTTGATCTCTCCGATCAATCGGAAGACAACTTAAATATATCAGAAATTACAGCTTAGGTCTACCATCCCCCTCCATTAATAAATCAAAAGGATACAGAGAAAGACAAACGTAAAACCCAATATATCAAGACCATCCCTAAAGAAACCTATGGGAAATAGTGTTAGATATAAAATTACCAATGGGAAGATTTGATCCAAACGGTCTTCTAGAAAATAAACCGTAGATTTTTTCCTGCATTTTGCAATAAAATTGTCAGGGGTTAAGGGCCAGATATGAAAAAAACTTAAGCAACTCATTCAAGAGCACTCCCATAATTGTACGTCTATAAGAGGGCAAACTTGAAGATAATACTCCTTGTCCTCGAAAATATATTAGCTATTGAACACCATATGATTACCGAGTAGGGAGCCATGGCAGAAGTCTTATATACGTTAATCGAGAAGTTCCCCTAATATTTTTGTCTATTCATGCACGTCTGCTGGCAGTGGTTGTACAGATTGATATAGGGAGAAAATATACAATTTGTTCTCTGCACTTGCCTTCAAATGATAACACTTTGTAAGAAAATTTAGTAGAGTTAATTCAACAACTCCCTCAACCTTTTCTTTTACTTGCAGATTTGAATAGCAGGCATCCAGTTTGGGGCAATGGTTTAGCAATCACGAGTGGCAATATGTTATCATCAGTTGTGGCAATATGTTATCATTAGTTGTAAAAAATTAAAATGTGGGACTCCTTAATACAGGGGAGCCCACAGACTTCCATGTTCAGACAAGTATCCTTTCATGCATGACCTTTCAGTTGTAATCTCTAAACTGCCTTCTCAATTTTGAATGGAAAATGGTAGAAGAATGGCATACTATTGATCATGCTCCAATTATTATAAAAAAGAACAATAATCCACCCTTACAGAAATTGCCACCATGGAACCTTGACAAGGCCGGATGGAATAAATTTCGGGAGCTAAGTAAAATTTAACGGAATGCAAAAAAGTTTAAAAGGGTTGATGATGACATAGACTTACTGAATGGAACTCTACATACTGCAGTAGTCAATTGAATTCCCGAAACAACAGGGTTATTCAAACGGCGACAAGTCCCCTGGTGGTCATCAGAACTAAATGCCTTGCACAGAGCCACAAGAAAATCTTTGAATCGATTAAGTAGACACCGTACAGAGGAGAACTTTATAGTTTTAAAGAAATGTAGAACATAGCTCAGTCGTACAGTGAAAGAAACCAAGCGCCAGTCTTGGATATCATGTGTTTCCTCTGTCAATAGTAGAACCTCTCCATCTTCTGTATGGAGGGAAGGAAAAACATAGCTGGTCAGTATGGGACTGGAGCAACTGAGGTCAGCATTTTTTTGCCTGAAAATTCTCTACTGTATCATGCAAGTGTGAAACACCTCCTTGTTACCACTAAAGAAGTATTCAAGAACCGAATTTTACAACAGAAATGGAGGAATCTTACAATGCTCTTTTTACCGAAAGGGTATTTGATTCCACAATTACTACATGCAATGATACAGTCCCTGGACTCAATGGAATTTCATATGCAATGATTAAACATGAACCTGTTTATACTAAGTTATTTCATTCCAAGTATCATTAATAGAATATGGCATGATCATAGTTACCTAAATGTTGGGGAGCTAGCTATTATTTTAGCATTTTTAAAATCTGGTAAGGATAAGTTTTTAGCATCAAGCTATCGGCTAATTGCATTGACATATTGTTCATATAACATCATGGAGAAGATGTGTTATGTAAGACTGACATGGTACCTGGCGAAGAAACGTATTTTGTCACTTTTCCATTTCGGATTTAGGAAATGTACTCAACGAATGATGTGTTGGTACGACTTGAATCGTCTATTTCTGAAGTCTTTGCTTCCAAACAGCACCATGTAACAGTATTGCATGGAGACATGGTATGCTTAAAACCATTCAAATTATGGGATTAAGAGGAGGGCTACCAATGTTTATCCAAGCATTTGCTTCACACAGATTTATTCACGTTAAAGTAGGTGAGACTCTGTCAGAAAGTAAATGTTAGGAAAAAGGAGTCCCCCAGGGGAGTGAGCTATTTGCACTGGCCATTAATAGGATAGCATTCGTTATTCCCAAGATATTCCCTCAATGCTCTTTGTAGATGATTTCTCCATATCATTTGCTGGATCTAGAAAGTCATTGGTTGAAAGAAAACTACAATCCCAATTGACAAAACTATTTATAGGCCTGATATGAATGGATTTAAGTTTTTGACAAGCAAAATTGTTGTTGTCCATTTCTGTTATATTCGGGGAGTACATCCAGACCCAGATATCTACATTAAAGGTCGACAGATCCCATGAGTAAATGAAGCTACAATTTTAGGATTGATATTTGATTGTAGGTTACATGGGATCCTCACTTAAAGGTGTTAATTGCGGCTCTGAATATTATAAAAGCTTTGTCCCATACATCCTAGAGGCCTTCATTTTCTCAAAAACTAGGTATGGGTTTGGAGTATATTACTTAACTATCTCAAGTCAATTAAACATATTACATTCTATGCACCATGCTGGTATCCGATTGTCC